>NC_024319.1:7902391-7939109 GCF_000523025.1 Cynoglossus semilaevis | reverse complement strand
AAAAAGTGACCGTCTCGAATCACGCGTTGCATGTGAAGCCAGTGCTTCTGTTCTGAGCCCACCTGACAGGTAGAGAAGCTCGGGATAGACAGACAAGTGTAGAGAAGAAAATCCCCACAAACCCTCTCTCTCTACCTTGCGATCTCGCCTGCTGCAGCTTTAAACAGCTCCATGGTCCACATGTCTGCAGCTGAAACTAATTAACAGCAGTTCAGTCCGACTGCGCTCCCTCACTCACTTACTCACTTTCTCTCCCCCTCGCTTTCGTACACACACACACACACTAACACAACACACAAGCACCAAACCCCTCCACTGGTTTTCCCTCTCCCTCTCTCTCTCTCTCTCATGCCCTCGTCTTCCTCCTCCCTGACATGCCTCCCTCACCTCCGCCCTCCTTCACTTCTCCCCATCCCTCAACTTGTTTTTCCCTTTAACCCCTTTCCTCCTCCACCTCCTCCTGCTTCTCCCCCTTGCGTATAAAACTGATCCGTACTTGGACAAACGCATACACCCAGTGTGTAACGGACGACTGTAACATGGAAAAGACCTACACAGTAGAGCACATGTACGGCTGTTACAAGAGGATACAGAATATAGGACACTGTCTCTGGGAAATGGCTAATTACATCTGTAGATGTATTTTTGTGAAAAGCTTTGGTGTACATTACGTACATGATTATTAGGAACTGGATTTCACCAGTATAAAATTCAACTGATCCATTCATGTCACATGACCACTGACAAGAAGAAAGCAGTGACTCTATGTGATCAAGACCACCGGACATCCGTGTCCCTGATAGGTAGCAATTGAAGCAAGGGAGGAAAGTGAACCAGCGCCCAGGGAGCAGTGTGTGGGGACGGTGCCATACTCAGAGAACCTCGGCAGCTGGTGGACTCGAACCTGAAACCTTCTAGACCCAACCCTTCTGGTCCTTAACCACTAAGCCACCACTGCCCCTAAAGTCATGTAATTTGTTATGACTAATATGTTATAAAAACATATTAAAGATGTTAAATGGCCAATAGTCATGTGTTTTATATGGTCAAAAAAAATCACAAAAATCAAGTATCATTATTGAAAATTAAAGATTAAAAATTAAGAATTTGCTCATCAATATTTAATGAGTCTGATGCTCCAAATGTTTTAAAAGTTTATGTTTAAGAAAAGTAAAAGCCTCAAAAAAACACAAGCCAAAAACCAAGCAGACACAACCTCACGACACACCTAACAGCATTAACGCCTTTCGTTTAAATGTGACAGTGATCCACCCCCTCTACCCACCTTTACAGCCAACTGATAACTGGAGTGACGATACCCACTCATCTGGATTTTATAGTTCCTGTGATTTATTGACAATTTAAAGCAAGCATCCAATCACTGAGCTCTAAAATCAGTCGCTTGCCCAAACTTTTACAGCAAGACGGCGGAGAAATACTTCAGTCCTTCAGAGAGTACAGTAGCATGCTCTCTTTCCCACACAGACACTGACACGCACACACACACACATAAATACCACCCTCCTGACTGGTGGGAGTGGTGTGTTACTGTACACCAGGCACATCTTCAGACACTGTCAGGGTTCAGCGTGTGAGCAGATCCAGGTAGACATTGTTGGCATTCTCAGCTCCACTCATCATCATCCATCACACGTGTGACTCAACAACAGCCAGACTCACTGATGTAGAACATGATTCACCTGGGCTCAAAAATGTGGTTTAAAAAATTGTTGCTGTGTGTGTGTGTGTGTGTTTTCTGTTCACTGCTGAGCAGACATCAGGAGCCTCTTCAAAGAGATGAGCAGTCCTGTAGGTGGCAGCCAGTCAGCAAAGGATTAAGCATGCAACGTGATGATGCAAAAAAAAAAAACAAAAAAACAGATTTACCCGACGTTTGACATAAACACAAGTTACCTTAGTAACTGTCAATGACATAAAGATAAAAAAGAAAAAACACCTTTAGCCTCTGGTGTCTTTTCAGTATGACTGTGTAGGAGAAGCGTGACTTACAGTATGATTCATCTGGAAATGTGAAGCAAAGAAACGCTGATACAAAAACAAGAAGGAAAATCAAACTATACTGAAAGGAACTTTGTTTAAAGGTTATACAAAACTTTTTTTTTAAAGTACACAATGTCAGTGAACATCCACTTGAACTTGAGTCAGGACATAGTTGAATGATTTTCACTTCACTTGAATAACCAGAGAATGCGCGTGAGCATTCACTGCCCGGTCGACCTGTCCTGGGAAGTTCATGTGGTTTTGTGAGCAGCTGTTGTCAAAAGACAAAAAGGAAGAGATTCTGTGTATCAATAGAATTATTTTTTTTTCTGCAAATGCAAGTTTAAGCAAAAGCAGAGAAGTGGCGTCCACAAGTGTGTGAGATTAGCTCCGAGAGCAACAGCTGTTTAAACCATTTCACAGTTGTTTTTCACCTCACTCATTAACGTTTTCTACCCAGTGGAGAGCTGTGGGTCATAGAGTATTGGAAAATAGAATATCATTTTCAATAAAGACTGGATGGGACACTGGGCTGGACACTGTTCCCTCGGACACACCCATAATGTGTCCCTTCAATGCTAGTACAAAGTTCTGGTAAATGGGAAATTGTTAAAAAAAAATAAAAAAATTTAAATTAAATTTACCAAGTTTGACTCCATCTAACAGGCTCGTGCTGAGCAGATGCACCTAATCACCTGGATTTCTTTAAATTAGATAATAAGTTCAAAAATTGAAAAAAAAAAAATTGGTTCTGCTAAAGGAACATTGTCAATTTTTTTTATATTCGTGTACTGCATATATGTAGAAAAATGTACTTTTAGATTGAAGTGATGTTTCTTATTCTGTACAAAGTCCATGAAAAAGATTCTAAACATAAGTTGGTTTATGTTGGCAATTTTATTTACTTCTTTACCTACTGTGTTTCAATGAAAATCTGTATAGATTTGTCCCAGGAAAACAGGACAATTGTGTCATTTTTGCCCTAAAACTACATACAGGTCTAAAAGAGATCTGTGGGGGGGTGAGGGGGGTAAACACTGCACCCATGCACACCAACATTTCCACCACAATTCAGTCCAAGTTGACTGTGGGTGCTGCCCACACTGATCTGAGCAGAGACACATCTGTGTGTGCGAGCTGCGAGAGCCGTGCAGATCCACGTGGAGAAGCTCTTTCACGCACCAGCACACACACACACACACACAGAGTCAGAACAACAAACATACCTTGTTTCACGACACGCTGGAGAAGTTGCTCACTGCTCAGACACAGCTGGATCAGAGCCTCCAGCTGAGAAGTGCATTCTTCTGAACAGCAGTGAATGAGGGAGGACGGGCTGGATCACAGCTGACCGGCGCTGGCAGTGGACCTTCACAGTCACAATCCTCCTGCAGGAACCAGCAGGAGAACCACAGGCTCAGCCGCAGCAGTGGAAGGAGGTGTCGGTGGTTTTATCCTCTTCTTTCCTCCTCTTCTTCCTTCTTCTCCAAACCTCTCGGAGCTCAAACACACTTGTGCGCTCGGTGCGTTTAGGTCATGCTCAAACTATGCCCTGCGCGCTGATGTTCTGCAAGCTCAGGGAAACCACATCCTGTCACATATTTACCTCCTCCCTCCCTCTCGCTCTTTCTCTCTTCTTTTGTGTGTGTGTGTGTGTGTGTGTTCAGAGTCTCTTCCTCTCTTGCTCCTGTGATTGTCTGTAGCAACTGAGTGACTGTGCGCTCCCTTGACCCAGTGTCTGTTCAGCACTGCCTCCTCTTTCTCTCTTGCTCTCCCCGTTTGTCAGTCTCTCTCCCTCTCTCTTGCTCTCTCTCTCTCTCTGTCGAGCAGCCGCACCAGTTCCACTCGGCTAACTGAAGAATCCATCTGAGGAGAGACTGAGGGGAACAGGGGAAGGAAGAGGGAGGGTAGGGATGTATGGAGGAAGAGGAGGGGAGATTCGCTGGGAAATACCAGAGACGGAGCAGCAGCAGGCGAGCGTGAGGAGGGGGAGCGGGGTTGGTGGGTGTCGTTCAGGGAGTGGGAAGCCCTAAGTAAAAGATGGATGAACAAAAATGGTGATCAATAGTTTGTCGGAGGCAGAGACGTGGACAGAAATCAGTAGAGCTGTTCATTATATTGTCAAAAACACAAAGACACACAGGCACAGACGCCGCTTCTTTCATTTCTGCAGCCTTCGCCTGGCCTCATGTTCTCCACTAACCTTAAACATAATCAGTTGAGAGATACTCCAGGCATTACCCACAATACACTTCTCTAATAATTAAATCTCTAATCTTAACTAATGACTGCAGAAATGAGGTTCTGCCTCATTAAGAACAGGCTTTGGTCGCCCATGAGGACTGACGCTGCTGACAAGGTCAGTGTGTGCAAGGGAAAATGAGAGATAACACACACACACACACACACACACACACTTTGAAAATGTTGAACAACACAAAATGCAAATAGTGTTAAATTATGTCAAGAGAAAAAGTTCACCTGTATGCCAGTATCACTGTAGTTATGTGTACCATTCAAACATACAGAACTTTTTCGTTACTTTAGTTTTTTTTTTATACTTTTCTTTACCAACTATTTTCTGGGTGGACGTTACTTCAGTTTTCTTTACCAACTATTTTCTGGGTGGTCCTGGTTTGTAGATAGGGCTAGTTAAGAGAACAGGTTGGGGAAAAGAGGTGTTTTGTGTGTGTTCACTACACTTCAATCCTCTGTGTTTGTACATATTTTATACACACAGGTCAGGAACCACTATAGCAGCGCATGAATTATTAAGGCTGGTTTGTATGAACGACTACCGCTCCGGAGACACATGCCCGACTTTATGATATGAAAACTACAAAAGAAAAAAATACAACCTGTGTTGGTTCACAGAGTTGAACACACACACTTCAACATTGCTGACATAAGTGCAAAAGTTTTCATGCTTCAGACAGTCAGTCTGGCACCGGGGAAGCTGGGCTAGGCAACATATTTTGGCATTATTGATCCACACCTGCATAACACCACTTTCAGCAGAATGTTAATGCAAGAGTCCTGAGAGGAAAGTGGACTTCAGCGACTCTACTCAACTCTGTTTCCAGAATTGAAGGAATCAGGTCGCTGACAGGAGAGTGTCAGCACTCTTAGTTTAGACGCCTCCTATTGGCTGATGTCAGTGAAAAGGTCACTTTAAAAGCATTGCCGCCAACTGTCTATGCTGCAAAGACACTTATAATAGTGAATTCTGCACCGTATGTAGACATATAAACATGGCCTTAAGTGTGTTACACCCCTATGTAACACTCTTAGACCAATGTGAATCAAAGACCATCGCAAATACGCAGGGTCCTTGACTTATACTGGAGTACCATTCCTACGATGCGACATCTACACTAACACAGTGGTAACGTCATAAAAACATCGAAGGAGTCTAACTTGGTACTAGCCTGGCAGCCATAATAAAGGGCAAAAACAAAGCAAATCTAGAACAATCTAGTGGCATGCAACCACAGACTTAAACAAAGTCGTCCTGCGCGTATAGCGCAACGTGGAAACACATTAGTTTGCATGGCGACCTATCAGTTTTAACGCTGTACCTAGGAATGACGGAACCAAAATTGTCGTCAGGTCAAAGGCGTTGCAAAACCAAGGACCCCCTGTATATGTTTAATATCCCAAATTGACAAGGAAATGAGAAATGTTGCACATTTTAGGTAAAGGGCACACAGCAAGATGTGGAAACTTGAGATGAGATGAGAGTGTTTCAGAGGAGATTGTAATTGTAAGCCAGCTATTGTGTGAGCTGTGGCGTCTGAGCAGTAAGCTGAAAGGTAAACTTGGGATAGGTTCAACTGAAGGTTCCAAATGTCTCCCTTTGTAAACGTACAGTATGCGCTATGTCAAAAGGTTACATGTAAAATCTGCATATGAAAATATTTGTTGTTATGAATCTAAATATATTTGCCATTAAGGACAAATGAATGCAGCTGCAGAAGTTCATTCGCTGCATTTCCAAAAGTAAACACCTTGCGACAGAGAAGCAGAAGTAGAATCATTTCCAAACCCTGAACTGACCTTGATAAAGCATTGCTCACAAACTTGCTGCATCTCATTTCTGTAATCGAGATCCTCATTTCTCTCTCTCTGCTCTTAGCCAGTAAAATATTTACATAAAAGAAGGGCACAAGTTCAAATGCAGAGAGAAAATCTGATGCAGAGTGGAGCTTCATTGCTCCAGCGTTACAAGTCAATGACCCATTAAATTATTTTGTTGTCGTTAGTCCGGGGTAAATAACGACTGACATTGCTTTGACCAAGCTCTGGAAACTGTCTCCTGCAAGGATGTTGAGAGTGAAAGCAAATAGTCATACTTAACAGTACATTATTCTCCTTTTTTTTTTTGCTTCTATTATTGCTTTTACTTCCTTTACTTACATTTTATATTTCCAGGTTATTTTAGGTAATTATCCATATAGCAGGGTGGCAAATATGGGTATGGTTTAAAAATCAGAATATCTTTAAACTAAAACAGTTTTCAAGCAGCAGTCTGTTAATACTGTAAGCTGCTAAAGTTCTCCAAACACACAACTGCCTCCAAAAAAATTGATTTTCTTATACGGTGGCATAGAGATGGAGTAAAAAACACAATGATACCACAGGGGGTCTCCATTTTACAACATCCTTGATCTATGTCATTTCTTTGTTACATCACCACACCCCCTACGTCTACATTTATTATGAAAGTCGTTCCCTCATTCAGAGGAGGAAGACGGCTCTTTTTACATTTGAATGCCATATTTTTTTGAACATTTTGGGCTTCATTATGGCTCACAAGCATGCGTTTCAGACCAAATTGTAGAGGAAAATAAAGAATTCAACAGCACACGCACTGTTTTTAAATGCATTTAGCAGACGCTTTTATCCAAAGTGACTCACAAGAGGAGGATTAACAATCATGTGGTAAGCATGTGGTTCCTCTGGGAATCAAACCTCTCTGCTCTAGAAGCAGGCATGCTAACCGCTACACTATGGAAAACACTTTAACAGGTTCTGTTATTCTACATATTTTGCGAAACATAGAGTATTATGTAATTTTATTTAAAATCCAACTCATGGCCAAAATCTGAGTTAAGTTGCCACTAGGAACTAAAGCCCAATATAAGTTGCGGACCACCTGTATGTTGGTTACCTGAATGTAGGCTTAGGGTCAACAATCACTTATAGCTCAAACTGGCAGATCTAAGGTTTCAAAGTTCCACCAAGTCAAGTCATAAAAAACGTTTAATTGGAAATTAGATCCATCTATTGTAATATATTGGGGGGAAGTATTATGCCATATTGAATTTTTTTGTACAATAGGTTCTGCTGAAATATGCCCCAAATGTGTGGGTTAGACAAACTTGTCGTGCACAATATCGTCACGACATAGAGCTCTTGTTCATTCAATGTCATTTTCTAAAAACTCTAATCGAGAATACACTCACACCGTCCTGGCTGCCTTTTAAAGAGGAGCCCTCATTGTGTTGCTCATATGTGACAATCTCACTCCAGGCTGCAAATTAATGATACGACTCATTCAAAGACAGAGAGTTCCTACCTCTGTTTAATGTCACTTCAGGAGAATACTTTTATCTGATCACTCTTCCTGAAAAGCACGAATTGGAACTGTACGCAGTGTCTTTGGAAGACTTCTTTTCTGAGCAGATCCATCTTCACGTAGAAAAGGAAAGAAAAGGATTCAAATGACTAAATCTAGCATAATAATTGATTAATGGTTCCCAAACTTTTTTGGGGTTGTGACTCCATTTTGACATCACAAATTTGAATTTGAACTCAATTTATATTCATGAAAGTGAAGGACAGTACAGTTGTGTGTGGTGTTTTTAATCATAATTAGTTGTTTCAACATGATTACTTAAAAAAAAAATAATTTAATCAATTACTAGACATCCGGCGACCCCACATTGGGGTTGTGACCCTAATGTTAAAAAACACTGCAGTACAGTGAGACACAGAGTAACAGAAATGTGTTGCTGTATGAACTAATACTAAGCAGTCAATTATGAGCAGAAACACCACAAAGATTTCTCCAGGGATAAATGGACAGATGACACACCGATGACAAAGGCCAACTAAATCAATCAGTATCAGTGTTGTGACAGTATGACTGCAGGGCATATGGACTGCACGCATGTCTGTCAAGATAATGTCTTATCATCTGATATCCATTTGTCAAACAATAGATCGTGTCAATCTGCACAAATCACAAAGGTACGGCTTATGGACTTGTAGATGGTATGTACCAGATCTCGCCTTTCAACAATGGCCACCAGAGCTTTGATACAGCAAGGACAGTCGGAAATTGATCTGATACATAAATCTAAGTATCGTCAAGGCTAGGTGTAAAAGTCACTGCAGCTATTACGGATAAAGAAGAGGCCTTTTTGATTGACTTGATCAAAAGTGGGTTTCTAGGAGTTTTCTTTTTGAAAAGATTTGTTCTGTACATCTTGTGTTTGTTAGACATTTTTGGGGGTTGGGGGGTTTGATTACAGGTAGTTTTAAATGTCTGTTATACTTTATCAAACCGTCTTTGCCTTAGTCTGAAATAGTTGAGTGTCTGCTTACCTTTTTAGCTGTGGTTACATGTTTGTTGTTTATGTGGGACTCTCTCGTGTTTTCCTGCACACATTTGGAGTGATTTATCACAATTAATGAATTTGCTTTACTCGGAAAACATTTTCTTCTGTCTTGTTTTCCCTTCTCCAGCCGAGATTTACTTCCTGTCTTTGTCCTGTTTGCTTCTTTAGGGCCCTTGTCCAATGAGTTGCACCTGTGTTCAACCATGTTCCGTGTCTGAAAGAAGACAAAAAAACAATTGATTTTTCTTCGTCTTTACTTCGTGTTTACAGAACCGGTTGCATGGATAAATAAGGGATAAGACAGGACAGCTGATTGGACAAGAGCGAGAATGGAGTGTAAACACATCGTTGAGTCGTAGGTCTAAATGAGCCTCTTCATCATGTCTCTTATTAATGACACTCTTCAGTCATTAGCTGCATTTTTATTTTTGTCCCGATAACAACTAATAGAGTGAACTCTTCCCCTGTATCAATAGAAGTGGGACACTCCCCCCTGGCGTTGACTATGAAGAATTGACTCACTTTTACAGCGTCTCTAATGGAACGGTTTACTGCATGTCGTTATTTTAATGTACACTCTTCCTGCACAATAAAACAATAAATAAAAGAAGGAAACCCACGCAGGATTTCTTAGCTCTGATTCCACAACATAAAATCAACTAATTTCATTTTTTGCATCTATATCAAAATCAAAGTTTGAAAACAGAACAAACACAAAACAACAGAGGGGATTTTCACATGCTAATATACAACACATTTTCTTTATCCAAAGCAAAATAATAAACGAAGTAAAAATGGAGAAATTGAAGACCACCAGCACTGGAGGCTGTTCTAATCAGATAACAGTTACCTGACTCCAGTACATGCAAATGAGAACTAGCATTTTGTAAAGTTCAGAATCAGGTCTAAGGGGGAATAAATGAAAACCAGACTGAGATAAAAACAATTTTAATATAACTCTGACACACACACACACACACACCCCAACCCCGCACCCCCCATAATTCTCTGAAGTCACACTGCACCTTGAGCTGATAGTTTCCTGTCCTGGATGTTTTCCTGCAGCTGCTCTCACGACACTATCCTCTCATGCCCACAGTTCCTTTACATACATGCATTGGTTCTTTTCTCATGGGAAAATTCGAAAGGCATATGAGAATTTATACAACGCCATGTGTACATAAAGGGTTACACCCACAATATCCATCATTACCTTGAACATTTCCTACCTGTGACACGGAAAAACAAACATGCGACAAATGAGCCGTTTGTACTGGATTTAATGATGAACAACCTAAACCAACTATTCATTTGTACGTGTTCTACAAAGCTCATTTTAAATGAATAATGCAGTTTTTAGAAAAATAGCTTTATCGTTTCTTTAAAAAGAGTTTAATCAAATATCTCTGCCTGCTACATCAGCTGTATCTCTGGTTTTAAACATCTACAGTTGAAACAGCAATCACAAATGAGCAATTTGCCGTAATTCTGTATATTCTTAATATATTGAGAATATCCAGCTGATGTAGCAGTATCTCTGGTTTTAAACATCTACAGTTACATCCTTTCCATGGTTACTATAATTACCAAAAAGAGTTTTGGTCTATACACGCTTTTCATGTTAAAGTAAGTTAAAGTGAGTTAAAGTAAATGATAAACGATGAGACACGATTTACTTCTTGAGATATTTCTACCAGAAAAGTGTAGAAGTTTAAATCTGAGATCTGGTGTACTGTCAGATTCCACCCACTGACCTAACTTTTTAAATTAGGAAAATTGAATCCACCCAAAACTAAACCGGATTCATAACTGCGACACTTTACTTTCACTGTAAACTATTCCTGTTGGGAATAATCAGAATAGAAAAACAGCATTAGGTAGAACTCTATGCAGGAAGCAGAAGTGACAGCTACTAAAAATGATGTAAGAGTATAATACATGAGGCTTCAAGCACTAGACCTTAGTGAGTACCTACATTTCCTCTGTATTAAAAAACAAGAATTCCATAAGAAAAAGCAGCATTGCAAAAAAAAAAAGAAAAAAAAAGAAAAAAGGTTAAAAACACCCATAGCCAGAGGAAGCATAAATGTAACTAAGCTCATTTGGGCAACAAATAAGCCAGTTATTATCAAATGGTGGCCCACAAACTGTCCAATCCAGCCCACAACTGGATTCCAAAATTAACATCAAATAATAATGTTAGACAGCAATGTGATTTTATTGTACATCCGGCCCTCAAAGTGACTCCCTTTGGTTTTAAATAATTAAAAAAAAACTTACAAGTCACAATCACAAAAAAAGACAAAACTTTTGGAAAATTGGTGGTGCAGGAATAATCACTTGAGGTCTACTCTGTCCCACAATGCATTGCCATCCTCAGGTCAGAGGACAATCCACAGTACAGTCATTCTCACGTAGTCAGCTCTCTTCTCTGGCCGCTCTGTTCTCAGATTGTTTTCCAAAGGATCACATCAAACTTTGCAGTCTCTATGTTTTATTTGTGTTTTTTATTAACCATCCCAAATGTGCCGACATTTAATGATCACTTAATGATCATTAAACATCTCTTAGAACATTTAGGCATGCATGCACAAACTTACGCACACAGAAAGAGACCCAGAGTGCCAGAGAAAAAGAGGGCAAGAGAACAAGTAGCTAGTCGTAGTCTTTTGAAGTGACTCATATGTTTAATGCTAAATGGTAGACTGTAAAAAAACGAACGTTTGCTCACAACAACTGTGACACCGCTGTGTGTTTACAGATGTTCAAGGATTAGAGAATGAAGCAGCCAACACCTCAAAACTGGTGCCATGTGGTCGGGTTCTATTTTGGGTTCTTTGATCTCTAAGATTTTAGGAAAACACCAATCAAATTCCAAGAAGACAGAAACAGGTGTTAAAGATGTAGAATAAACAGCACGATCACTCCAAATTTGTAGAACATATTACAAACTTATGATGGCAAATCCATGTTTCAAATATTTAAGGGGTGATTAAATGTATAACCTTTTAGCCAGGTATCTGAAAACATATTGAATTTGGACTATCCACGTAAGAAAGCATCAGTCTTCCAAAGTCTTCAAAAAGTTTTATATACTGTATACTACACCATATATTTTATTTATTTAATATTTAGTGGTTGATACAGACCCTCTCCTAATCACCTGCTCATTATTCAAGTTAGCAGCGCACATTTTCATTTATCATGATGAGCATTTCCACAAAAAACCAGACCATTAACATAAAAGGGAAACTAAAAGAGAAAAAAGGACCAAATTATAAGCAGACCACTATACATTACTAGTGACACATTAACAACGTCAAAGGACATAACTTATTCTACAGTACATTTTATAGGACAGATCTTACCATTATTTTTAATTGCAATTCATTCATAACATGAGCAGAAACACTGGTTAAATGATTAATTTATTTTAAGCTATTATTTAGTTTTGCTGGGGTTTTTTTCCTCAGGCCTTGGACATAGTTCAATCAACCATGTGGAAGTCCAAATTTCATCCTGCTGATCCAGGTACTGATCCTGGATTCTGCTGTATAAGTAGCAGCCAGAGGGGGCAGTGTTGCATCCTTGATGACGCTGTCAAGTCTCTAATGTCACTATATAAAGCGTGAGAAAGTATCCGCCAACTGAGCTTTCCACCTCGACAGGACAAACGGCAGGTACGTCGTACAGTTTCATACCTATTTAATATTCTTTATTTCGTTTTAGCAAAACAGATTAAAATTTACACTGAAATATAACACTGGGGTCAAAATTGAAAAATTAGATTTAAAATGTTGATAAAAAAGTCAATCGTACAATATGTACAAAAGAGAGCTGGATGTAAGTAACTGAGTTAGGAACTGTATAAAAAGCTGTATATATATATATATATACAATATATGTGTACATATATACAGTACATACAAAACAATATAGTATATATTACGCCATAGATAGGACCACATAATATACTGTATATAAAATGAAACTGTGTGGTCAAAATGATAGAGTAAATATTAAACTAGTATATAAAAAACTAGTATAGTAAAAGTATAAATGGTATATATTGAAGTTACCACATAAAATATATATAAATAAAGTGTAAATAAGGCTATGCAATGTTTATTAAGCTATATACTTTGGTGTATGTAGAGTATATATAAATGTTAGTGTTACATTTTAATGTAATAGCAAATGTAGAGTGATTTTTTCCTTGTTTTAAATTTTTTTTTCTTTTGCAACAGGAGAATGTTGGCACTCGTGGTCTGCATGTTGACACTTCAACGTGTTGAATCCTCCTGTAACGTGGTGAGTATTTTTCTATTCAATGTGCTTGTCAAATTTTAAGTGAAAACATGTTTTTGTGTTTGTTTGTTTTTCACATATTTGCAATGTGAGTAAAATATCAGTTTCAGATGACATTGTTGACAGGACGTCTCACAGATCTTTCCTATGATGATACTGTATGTGTTCTCACTTAGTAATAACAGGAAACGCATCGAGTGACACTCAGAATAACTGACCTGCTGTTAAAGTATGTTAAACCTATTTGCTTTTTTAATGTTAATTTTAGATAAAAAAAACCCCAACAATTTGAATAAAGACCAAATATGCAGAAGGTAGTGACGGGCAAAACCAGAACTTTTGATTTTCCTCTGGAAATGGAACCCAACTCTCTGCTCTCTGCTTCTGAGGCAGACGTGCTAACCGAAGCTATGGGATACCAATTCAATTTTAAGCAATATTCTGCCAATGCTAATATTCATAATTTGTGTTTAACATATCGGTCATAACAAATTACATGACTTGACGTGTACAGTGTAATCTATATAGTTAATTGCTACCATTAAGGGACAAAGATGACTAGTGGACCTGATCACATGGAGTCTCTTTGGTCAGTGGTCATGTGACATGAATGGATCAGTTTAATTGTTCATTACTAGGGGGTGTTGCAGCACAAGAGTCTATATGTAGTAAGTTAGAGTAGAAGATGTGGACGTGACATTTACTCGTTAGTATTGATACTTTATGAGAGTATTTGATAATACATACTCGTCCGAGTATTGCTATATCCGTACCATGGAATTGCTACTCCCATCACTAACAAGACGTGTGACGTGTTATCCCCAGAGTTCTTCTCTCTTTCTGTTGGTAACCCCCCCACTGTTTGAATTCTAGTCCAAACTCTACTCTACGTATGAAATTTGGATTTCTCAAGCCCTGATTATGTATTTTACAAGTCTTCGTTCCAATTTTACCATCTAACATTGAAGATGAAATCAACGGCTGCCTGTCACTTTTACACAGTGTCATATCTTTCTCTTGTTTCTATAATATTTGACAGAAGTGAAAGTATTTCAACCTATTACTTTCCAATATTTCTTAACAACTGTCCTGCTAACTCTTGTCATTTCTACATGAACCTTGCTTCGCGCTGCGCCTTGCTGTGTCCACAGCCTGAAGGTAAGCACACAGTTAAAAACCTTCCGACGTGTTATAATCTCCCCTGGGATTATACATTGGATTGTACTGCCATGCCAATAACTTCCCAAGCAAATAAGATTAAGAGATTTGTGCTCCTGTTGTGTAAAGTCACTTTACAGTCATTAAACCAGGATACGTTTGATGTTAGTGGATCATATGGCAGTTGTTAGATGCCAACAGAGCAAATATCAGTTTTTATTATATATTTAATCTACCCCCGATCCATGTGAGTGTCTGTGTCTGTGTGTGTGGATGCTTATCCGGGTGTGTCTGTGTACGCTTGCTAGGACTTTGCACACTGAATCTAGACGTGCAGAAAGAGATTGTGGACCAACACAATGACTTCAGGAGGAACGTTCAGCCAACAGCAGCTGATATGCTGAAGATGGTAAGAGTTTAATGGAAAATGATGCTGATTTAAAAGGTTTACTACAGTAATAATCAGAATAAATATAGAAAAAAGAAAAAGGCAATATATATGATTGGTCAATGTGATTATCATATGCTCAATTAAGAAATGGTAGCCTAAAAAGGAAAACATTACACTACTAACATCAAGTGAATGGTATTATTTGTGATTCATTGATTTTTTAATGCTCAAAATCTCACTCCGTGGTAAGAGACAGCATGTAACACAATCTAGTGTAAATATATTAAAATTTTATGTTGCAGATATAGTATTACCTTTTTTTTTTTTTTACAGTGGATGTTGGTTTGTGATTACCGGTAAATGCTTTATTTTACATGACATTAATGAATAATTGTTCCTCTTTACAGAGCTACAGTAAAGAGGTTGGCCACAGCGCTCAGAGCTGGGTGAACCGTTGCTTGCTAAAACACGGACCTGTCATGTCCCGCATGATCAACGGTACTATTCTCTCCTCATTTCCCTGATGCCTCCTCTCATCATGTTTATAATATTCAACCTCTTATCCTCCTGACTACAAGTAGTTCAAATTTGCTATACAGAAAGAATATTTAGGGCTTTTGAATGATACCAAATGTGAAGGGGTAGGAATAATTACCTTACAAAGATTGGGGAATTTTAAAAAAAATGTGATTGGAAAAGATTCTATATAATATAGGGAGAGGATTTTATGAATATTTAGAAGGGTTTGTCCAAGGCCTAATCCATTGTGGCATGGTCACCAGAAATCACCCTGTAGATTCATTAGATTCCTGCAGAAGATGCTGCATTGTATATCAATCATTGGAATTTACAATGCTTATGTGTATGTGGTACCTGTAAATAGAGTTAGAAGCTGACTGAAGCTGACACACACAGGTAGGGCATTTAGCAAAAATATAAAAATAAAAGAATTGGTCAATGGCACAATATGAGCGGCACAAGTCGACGAGGAGTCGATAAATCGTGTTTTTTTAACAATATGAAAAAAACGTGAAGTCATTAATGCTCCACGTGCAGCACAACCTTTTATGTGGAGTTTTTATGTTTCTAAGGCAGTGGTGACACTAAGGTAGTGTCAAACTCCAAACATACTCATTCCACTGGAGGGTCATATCTGTGTAGTTTTTAATATAATACAAGGACTACAGTGCCTTTTCTCTCATTTGTAAATTATATAATATAATCCTAGCTTAGTTACCTTGTACTGACCTTGTAGTAGTGTAGTGCCCCAACAACCAGGATTTACGACCTCTTGTCTAGAAAATAAAGTTTGTATATCTCCTGGGTTTTTTTTAGATTAAGAGGTACTTGTGTTTGACGTTGCGGGTCTAAATATGCTAGGATTTATAGTCCAGTGCATGTATATTGTATTACTACCCTGTCCTTTTTTAAAGACTCTAAATTTAAAATACATTATAAAGATTTCAAACCTTTTTTGTATAAATAAAAATTTGACAAAAACAAAAACTTGACCATGTTTTTACCTCCAGTCTTTATATTTTATAATTGACCATGATTTTACCTCCAGTCTTTATATTTTATAAGCAAATGAAACAAGGTTGGTGAATTAATTACAAATCAAGATCATTACGTTGAATAATCTTGGCCCCGTGTGGCTCTCCCCTATAAACAGGATATCAAATGGGAGAGAATCTCTTCTACTCGTCCTATTATCTCAGCTGGACTGACGTCATCAAAGCCTGGCACAGTGAGGTGGAACACTACAAGTTCCCCATTGGATCGATCAATGGCCAACCTACTGGTCACTACACGCAGGTAACAGTCTTCCTCAGATACCCTCGCGTCCTGTACTGTTGACACATCTTTAACATGACATCAGCACAGCACCGAAAAGGTGACGTACGTACAGGTGATGCACGTGTTAGTGGATGGATGTAGAAGAACAAAACTGAAGTGGAAAGCTGCCGAAACGTGTCACAACATTTGTGATGTTGGGTTTGGTTAAAAAAGAATACTTCTCTCAGACTAGATACACAGATTTACCGTAAAACTTTCTCTTCCAGCCTTTGACTTTGAATTTGAGTTAAACTTAACCCAAATTTTTAAAAGTGACTTGAAATGAGACCTATTACCAGCGAGACTCAACGCCACTGGATCAGTCTTTCATTTAAAGTCCGTGTTATACTTCCCTTTGACACTTCCCAAAAAGACATGTTGACACAGTTGGGCTAGAGGTAAATACTGTCCCACCAAGTACACTGGTACATAGTCTTCAGTGATCCCTTCACCTGCTGTACACCTGCACCTACTGGTTCGATTCTTGTACTACACAGGGGATTGTTGAGAATGTTTGCTGTTACGCCTTAACTCCGTTTGCTGTGAAATCTCTTAAAAATACCTTCATAGACCCAACCACACTGATATTTGATCAACTATTCACACAGGGGAAATATGACCCAACTGTTGCATTTTTTAAATCATGCTTTATAGCAGTGGTTCTCATATTTCACCCCCGCACTCCCCGCCCCCCTGCGAACTAAAATACTATTGAGAACCTCATCACATGTATATTTCAATCTGTACAAACCACTGTATGAGTTGCTGCCAACTAGTGACTGGGGGCGTGTTAACATTCAAGGATGGCAGCAGTGGTACACTAATGTCCAGCGTGCCATATTCCATTGGAAGCCCCTCACCATGGCCCCCCAGTACTCTTACTCTTATAGAAGTACTGCTTTATAGGGATGTAATGATGCATCATGAACCAAATTTTCATCGATTCATGAATTATTATCAATTATGTTTGGTCATATTTGTTTGGAGCTCATTTTGTTTCTAAACAATCATGATAAAATCATATCATTGAGGACCCCTTTAACTACTGCATAAGGTTTAAATAAATAACTGTTTTTTGTATCATAGTTATTTATTACAAAATATAGTGTATGTTACTTTTAACTGCAGGATTAAAATACATTTTATTTTTTCAGAATCTAGTCTTCTTGTCCTTGTTCTTGGATTAACATATTTTCATAAAAAAGTAAAAAAGTCAGCACATTTTTAGGGGTTAGAGTTTGACGATAGCATTTCATTCATATCATCAATTCCTATTTTTAGTTAGGTCAACACAATTAGTAGGGTTGTCTTGTGGGTCACATAAGATAAGTTAAGAGAGGAAACAGGCCCTGAGTTTGACACTTGGTTTACATGGTCAACAATGTAGAAATAAAGAAAAATGTATTTTTTTTGCCCTCAGATGGTGTGGAAAGGTTCATATAAGATCGGCTGTGGAGTGAAACTCTGTGGGGAAGTCTTTCTGTATGGCTGCCAGTACTATCGAGCGTACGTGACTTTAGTGCATCAAAAAACTTTTATCATAATTTGGTTGTAACCCCATGCAAACAACACCTTTGGGATTTTCATTTTGTTCTACAGAGGGAACTTTAGATTTTGGAATCCGTATACCGTAGGACCTTCATGTCAAGCCTGCCCGAATGACTGTGAGGACAGGCTTTGCAGTAAGTAGACCCTCTGACTACTGTCCACTAAATAAGTTGCACTCTTCTTTTATGCATTAAATGCTGAAGTTGAAAGTAGATGGCATATTGAATGCTCCGTTATTGTATCCGCTTTTCTGTTGCAGCCAACCCATGTCCACATATAAACAACAATGTCTACTGTCCTTTAAAAGCTCTGGATAAGGTTTGTTCAAATGAACAGTTCAAGATGTGTCCTGCTTCGTGTAGCTGCAAGACTGAAATCATCCCAATAGGCTGAAGATGAATCCATACACTAACAGTACAAGGCTTTGACTTTTCTTCCTATCTATGTGGAGGGATGATGTAGGAATTCTGTGTTCAATATATTAGACAACGATCTTTTCCGTGTGCCAAAAAACGATTACGTTAAATCACTTCATTACAAAGTATACCTGCTTTACTCTTTCACTCCATAACTTTGACATTGAAATGTTGTTTGCTAAAGATCATATGTAAGAAATGGATGTAGCCATCAGGTCAAAGGTCATCTGCTGAATTATGCTTCTTTTCTGCAATATTTAACATTTCAAAGTGTATTTTTTTCCCCAAGTAAACGCAGTACCATTTTGAACACTTATGTCCAAGTCTGTAGAAGACACCACACATGGTTCAAATCCCAGCCGAAACGGGAGATGGTCCAAACAAAATTAAAACAACAAAACAAATGGTTAAAAAACCAATTGAAAATTGCCAGTTTTGTCAATCATTAGTCAAAATAAACTAAAATGTGCAACAGCGCAACATGAGCTCAACAATAAGAAAGAAAAAAAGCAATATTGCCCTTAAAGTCGTCTAGAATGTCTCCAAAGCCAATCTTGTGAGGCTTAGAACCCAATGCTAAAAACATATTTGACAGTGTTATCGACAAACCTACACTACACTTGTACAGCCATACCTTCAGACACATAAAGATAAAACAAAAAATCAATAATGCAGGAACGCCAGCAGGGTAAACATTTACCATTTTAATGGATTCCCTTTGATCTCCTTGGCCTGATATCAAAGATAGTCTTAGATCACTACGTTGTTTCATCCTCAAAGTTTAGGAGTAGACATCTGAGCTGCTGCTGAGGTCTACTGCTACGGTCTCTAGAACATATACCACCTCTAAATGAAGAGACTTTTGTTAGTAACCAGAAGTTGCAGTAACACCCACATCCAATCAAAGTCTTCTCCTTGATCTCTGTACTTCATCTCTCATCCATAAACTTTAAATCAAATCCAGAAGATTTTTTACTTCAATTTCCTGTGGCTGTTTTACCTTTTATCCAAGGGACAGTTTCGAGGACAGTGCCCCTCTCATTCATGAAACTAGGCTTGAATATTCTTAAGGATGTTTGACTTTATGTTATTTGGCTACTCATTAGAGGCCAAAAATGTTTCTATTAAGACAATTAGGAAAAAACTAAACAGCAAAATTGCTACTTATAGATCACACACCTTGGAGATGTGAAGACGCTCTGATGCAGATTGAACTAATAAACTCACTTGACCTTTAGGGGCACAACACAATTTGAACAATTATACTTATTGCGAACTTAATGAAGCTACACGAGAGCTCGATTTCTCAATTTTTCAGGAGCAGAACCTCCCTCTAGTGGGCAACTACTACTTCTGCCTCATTAAATACTTCAAAAGGCTACATCTACTTTTTAAATGTGGGATATGGTTCTTATAAAAAAGTGGATTGATTGTTTCTAAGATTATATATTTATGTCATTTGTCTAGGGTTTGTTTTTTCAGAAATAATCAAAAATATACATCCTCATACAGACACATCTTGTGGTAGCTCTAGTCAGCTCTAGTTAGTGCCTATATATATACGAATCAAACAATTTATCTATGATTTCAGTCATATGAAACTGTTCACCAAAAAAAAAACTATCACCAATAATTAACATGGGAAGTAGAATATCAGGGTGGTGGTTTTGTGAGCCAAATTGCCTGTTGATAAATGAATAAAACATGTTAAAACAAATAGCCCTGTTGTAATGTGTTTTGATCCAAGGACTGAGTTCATTTAGGACTTATGGGTAAAACGTTATTTTACTAGGAGACAATTGAGTAAAATTCTGTCAAATGTTTCTCTGTCAAACAATAGTTGATGATGACAGTGAACATGAAAAGAAAGTCCCCTTATACACAATCTCTCTTGCACACATACACACCCTGAGACATCCTTAGAGTTAACATGGCTTCTATACAGTCATGTGACATGTGCTGTCCTTGGGGGTTGACAGATGTAGCTGTTGAACACAGTCATGTAGCTGCAGAACCCAGTTTCCCATCCAGCACTGCAACAAAATCTAATCAAAGAACCAAACAGAATTGGGGGCTGGGGGTATTCTAAATTTAAAATCATTATGTAAAATGAGCATCACTGCAGTTTCATTTCGTTTTGCTCTTTCTGTGATAGATGATGGATACTTAACACAAAAGACTAAAATGAACGTTATTTCTCATAATTAATATATTTTACATTTAAACCTTGTCATTAAAGAAAATCTTGTGTCCATCAACTTCCCACAAATAGATTTGAACTAGTTCATTTATTTAAAAAATACTAACTATGTTAGTATATGTTTGTTCTCTCTCCAACTTTTCTATTTGATAAGCATCATACAGTGATAAATAACTGTTTTCCAGAGGTCAGCAGTTTAAACAGCTTGTTACCCTGGTGTGATTGACCCTCCAGTGAATTCAATGGGATCTCTTTAGGCATGTGTTGCCTCTAAATGTCCTCACGGGGGCGAAAAAGGACAAGATTTTGGTTGTAGCATACAACATAATTACCATAAATTGCTTCTAAATAAACCTCAACTGTAAACTATAAAAAATTACCAAATGAATAAGGTGAGACTTTTTTTTCATATGGACACATTTTACCGCACACAGGAGCTCTTTCAAACTGAACTTGAAGTCCATCCTGGACCATTGCCTGCGGCTGTGCCAATCACGAGGCCTCCTGTTACATGCTGGCTCTTGCCAGGTCTTCGAACGGCCACTCACAATTTCTTTACATTGCACGTGTAAAATATAAAAAATAACCTTGTATTATGTCTGCATAATAGGTATGTCTGCATGCTAACTTCAAACTGCATTAAAATGACTTCCCTTCGGACAGACGATGCTGAATGCAGCACTAACAGTTGCTCTACCAAGGAGCTCCATCAGAGAATTCCTAATTCCTGTCTTCTACAATAGAGTATTGTGTTCCAGGCTCACTTCTCTTCATTTACTGTATGTGCACATGGACCCGAAATCTGTGACCCTCTCTACTGACGATAAGGTGGTAAAAGTTGGGTTTTACACCTAAACGTTTATTATTAAATTTTCATTTAAAAAGAATTTTAGTACCACAGAATGAAATTATCCAAGTTACAGTTTAGGTAGCTAGCCTAAAGTGCAGGGGAAGGGGTTCAGTCAGCTGTCCTGATGAGGCATAGAAAGCCTTTTTTTTCTTTAATTATCCCATAATGATTCAATTGCAATGATTGCAATTTCTTTTGAACTACTATGCTGTACCATAACTTTTTTCACATCATTTTGACTTAATCTTCCATGGGTAGTTTCACGAAAACCGCTGATTCCACTAACTGCAACAGGCACAAAAAGAGGAACAGGACGAGAGGGTGTGGCCTGTGAAAAAAGGTCATCATTAATTTTGATTGACAGCTCAGCCTGTTTCTGTATCTGCGTGCACAACTGCTAGAACTTCAAGGGGTTTAAAGCGGAACAGCTCACCGGCAAAAACAAACCTTTGGTTTTTCATGAAACAAAAACAAAAACAAAAAGGCTACACGGGTAAGTCTTGTGTAGTTGGAGGAGATACGGAAGGAAGAGGGGTTAGGTATTGTCTTTTTGTCAACTCTGCCGAAAACTGTTCCTTTGAGAGTTTTTAACTTATTTCTTAACTTTGTTTAACTCCCTGCTAACTTAGCTTAGCATTGCCGTGGCTGCGATTCTATTTAGACATTTCTGGCACACAGAGGAGGCAGAGGAGAGGAGAAAACGGGGTAGAGTCTACACAGCTGTGCCCACAAGTAAACGGAAGGAGGGGTATAAAGAGGAGGAGGAGGACCAACTCCAGCACCAGCGTCCTGCTCATGGAGGGTCGCAGGGGTTTAAGTGACACATTAAGCCGCAACCAGGTATGCGCTCAGTTTTAAAAAAAATGTTTTTATTGATTAAGCATAAACTCGACAAGAATGGTAACGTGTTTGGTAATTACTAGTGCAGAAATTCGTAACAACGATTACCTCTGTGAAATCGTGGCTAAAACTGTTTTTAAAATCGGAGTCAAACGTGATATTTCACGCGACGTAGCATCAGCACGCAGTTACAGACACTTGCATGTGCTGTCAATGCTTCATGCAATTCTTCTTAACGATGCTAATCACCATTGTCTATGTTGCTCTTTTTTCCTCACAGATTTACGATGCTGCACAATGAGGGAATCCAACGCCTGTGTAGCATCAGCCTGACGTTTACGTGCATTCACAGATGATGATGGTGATAAGGCAGATATCCGGCAAACGCTACAAGGCAATAGGCCAGTCAGGATATCGGTGTGAAGCTCAACAGACGAGCCATTACCAACTAGCCACTCGCTTGATTGTATTTGTGTCTGTCTGTGTATGCGTGTATATACGTGTATGTCCGTGTGTATGACTGAAGTGCCTATATGGCGGAGTTCGGGGAGGACAACAGTCATCCTCCATTGAATGTCGGGGATAAAACGGCACTGCCAGGAGATGAAGCAGACGGCAAGACGCATTGCGAAGTGTCTGTATTGAATGGAGACTGTGGGATACATGCTGGGAATAATATGGTCGGTTCGGGATCCATAGTCACACCCGGCAACCAAGCCAGCGGAGAAACAGCAGCCAACACCTCCGTGGGATTAGATGCCAAAAATGAGATACCACGCAGGAGCAGCATTATCAAGGTAAGCCTTAAAGTTCAGTCTTCTGTCTCCCGTTCTGTGCTTCCTCTGCTGTGATATAAAGCTCGAAGTTTGTTTGTTTGTTTTTTTGCCAAAAATAATAGCACATCATCTGTAACTAATCTGCTCTCAAACATGTTTGCAGGTAACAGCATTATCCAAAAAATGTTTTTCATAACAAAGATGAGAAAAGGGATGCTAAAAAGCACATCCTGTACTTGGTTTGAATCATTTGCATATAAGAGATTGCATGTGAGATAATCTGCGTGTTAAGCCAATATTAATCTTTTAGTTTACTTGGACAAGAAGATAATTTGCTGCCAAATTTTAGGTGTTGCATAATCAAAGTAACAATATTAGTATTATATTTGCACAATTTAGAGATGTTAAACAAGAACATAGTAGCTGAAGATACATGGCTACCTTTCATTGCAGCTTTCTTTTATTTCTAGTAATTAAATATTTTCTAGTTTGATTCTGGCACTGAGTTAGGTGTGTAGAGTGTTGTAGTCCTCTCATCAGTCTATTCCTACCATGTCTTTTTTTTTTTAGCATAACAAACATGGAAGTTAGAGGGCATCTTCAATCACACATGATGCAACTCTTAACTGATGTTAAGGGATGATGAACATGTTTTTTTGCTAAGTTTTGTTTTTCATTCTTCCGGTGGTACAAACTGCTGGTGTTTTATTTCTGTTCCATCATCTGTTACTGCATTTCTTTTAGAGTGTTGTCAGTTTATCAGTCCATGTTATTTCATCATTTTTTTTCTTGTTCTTTCTACCATTTGTCAGGCCTTGCAAAACGACCTGGTACTAGTTTGTAGTATGATAAAAATACATAATCCTGAGTTTTGTAACTGTATCAACAGGGACAGTTGTGTGAAAACCCAAATGACAGCAATTTGAGCAGGTTTGTCTGTACTATAACACATTCATCATCTAGATTTTAGTTCAAAAGATTATAGCTCAATCAGTAAGTATTTGTGGACAGACTATAATGCATGTTTGACTGGCCACATAAATTGCAAATTAGACTTTCATTATATATGCAACCTCGAAAAATCATCAAAATATAATTTTTTTGAGTGTTACAGTACACTGATATGTTCACTTGCTGTTTATGGTCATATCTGTAGTAAATATAGTGTTCTAAAGGTGTGTTTACATCCTTATCACAATATTATTACAAATAAATCCCATTGAGAATACTTACAGGAGCACTACTTTTTTTCCTCTTGGAACTGTTCGTTCCTGCCTTAATGATGTAATGTATTGCCTTGAGCTTCACCAAAGACAGTATTCAGGCTGTGATGTGTGTGAGGCAGGATCAGATAGTCTTTGTTGTTTCTGTAGAGGTAAAACACAGTGACTTCAGTACAGATAGGCGCCAGAACATAATGTCCATAAAATTAACCAAGGCATTTCAAGTGGTGGTAAATTCAAGAGATTTGTGAAACCTCTACTGTCACCCTTAACATACAATAAAAAGCAGCTACAGCTCAAATCAGTAGCATGAGTTTAAATGAATCAAATGAAAACAGCAATATAAGTGGTGATGGTAGTTGTCATTCTGAGTTAAATAATTGACAGATCAACATGTTTTAAGAAATGTTTAAGAAATTGAAGATTACATGTAGATAAAAGTTAAGGTTAATATTAAAAAAAAAAAAATCATTACAGTACAATGTGGGTAACTCAGTGACTGCAGGTGTGATTACAAAGTATGTATGCATGTAAAGTATATACAATACAGCAGAAAAACAAGAACAAATTGTGTTTCTGCTTTAACATATTTAGGGGAGTACCCTGATGTTTTACTTAACTCCATTTGCTGAGTTTGAGTTCTTCAGTCACACTGGTTAAATGCAGACACTTACATGTTTGGTGAGGATATGATAAGCAGTAGCTTCCATGTAACAGAAGAGTGTGTTTGACACTCTTCTGTTTAGCAACTTGTTACATAGTTGCTAAAAGGGTTCACAGTAGAAAACCAGTGTACACCATGTTTCCACCATAGTGTTAATCTAGGCAACTAATAACTGTGTGTCGCTAAGCACATAACTAAGCATACTATTAACTTACTTGGGACACTGATTCAGCAGACTTAGTCAATCGTGCCTCCCTTCACGTTCTTTAATGCTCTGTATTTCAACACTACCATCTTACTTGGCAATACCAAAACGGTGTGGAAACGTGACTATGGATATCTTGCATGCCAGAAATTGGTAGACAGTTTTTTTTTTAAATCATGCACTATTTCCCTCTAAATATTAGACAGATCCCAGCTTTATTGTTTAGCAACTGAAACTTTCAGCCTGAAGCTTTTTTTTTTTTTTTGCATAGTTTAATTAGCCTTTCTTAAGAAGCATCTAAGATCATGACACTTATTCCTGTCAAAAGCCTCAAGGGTATTTCCTGTTGCCAATGTCAGCATTATTTCTATGCAAATCTTGGCTCTTAGGCAGTAGCTGTCATAATGTCAGTCATGAGACTGTAGAAAAACATGTTTGAAGATGTTGCTAAAACCAACAAAGGAATCATTGTTACAGTGCCATCTTCATATCAACTTTACTTATCAAACACAAAACATTATTTCAGCCTAAACCCCTAATGGTAACAAAAGACACATTTTGAGGTCATTAAATCTGTATTCAGACTAAGGAAGTAGCAAGGACAAAAGACTTGATTGAGAAGCATTAAAAATTAGGGGAGAACAGAAAATAAATGTAGTATTCTGGTTTAAAAAGTAAAAGTGTGAGGTAGGCCAGAAATAGCATACAGTCTTAAATCCCCTAATTTAAGTTTAAAGAGGATTGCGAGGAGGTCTCTACTTCTCACTTGTCCTATAAAGCTTGTAAAGCTTGCTACTATTATGAGTCAAGGAGATACTAAAGCACAAGAGTGGTACTAGTTGACAGCCTATTGGTTCCCAGTTAGTTGACATGGTGATCTTTGAAAGAACTGATGAATACAAGTTCATATTTTAACCAGAGCTTGTTCACGTGTCTGCGACTTGAGCAAATTTGTTGTTTAAATTGTTTTATGATCTAGCCATGAAAATCAATTCCTCAGGTAGGTGTACAATTTCATGTCTCATTGAGACAAAAATGCTCAGCATATGTTCTCCTGGGGTGGACCACACACCCACTCTTTAGTTGGCAAGACTTGCAGGTAACACATTCTTGACACATTGTGGGTGTTGAACTTTGATTTGCCATCTGCCCTCTATATTGATGGAGGGGTAATATTGACTTTTCTGCCTTGTAAATTTCCCAGTAATCTCTCACTACACAAAGACCTGTCCAAACCTTAGGTCACACAGACCTTTAGAGTCAGATTTACTTTCATGGTATGTGAGCAGTTTTGGTGTTACCTTAAATTAGTATGGTAACACCTTAGCAGAGAAGCCCAGACTCCCCTGCCAATTTGTTCCCCACAAATGATCCATCCATCCATCCAAATCACATTGCACCGTACCAACCCCCCTGAACCTTCCTCCACTGGAAGGTATCAACTGCCCTAACCGGAATTTGAACTTGCCCAGGAGGTGAACCCTTGGGTTCCACACCAATGACAGAGACATTGCCTCTGGGTCAAAGTGCCACCACAGATGATCAAATTGCTTTTTATTCAGACAAATCATTTTGAAACATTCAATTTCAAATCAAACCTAAATATCACACTTTCAATTACTTTACAAAAAACATAAAGGTGCAGCATCCAATCAAATTGAAGTTTTAATAAAAAAATATCCAATAATATTTAATTTTATTTAAATATGTACTACTGTCTACAGACTTATTTCAACATTATTTGACAACTGTTAATAATCCAAAGTTACTGTGAGGTGGCTGTGGAAGGGTGGAAACGTGTTAACAGGGCTCTCTGTTTTGAACAGTCACTCAGTGTACACTTCTTGTTAAACAGCTACTAAAATGTATGAAGGATGTGGTTAGATCAACACCAACCACATTGTTGTAGTAACAGCAGTTAAAAAAAACAACAACTGATTTTACTGATAGTTTCTTTCTTTTCACGCAGGTGTTTACACATGCATACTTGGGTGGGCGTGGGCTGATCAAACCTTACTGACCTTACTCTAAAGTATTGGCACCATTTCACAAAAAGCTAAATTAAGTTGATTTTCTTTTGCTTTTAATCTGATCATGACTATTCCACCATGCTAAAATACTTCACATAATATAAAGAAAAACTGCAGATTATAATTAAAGATTTTAGTTTAATTTTAGTTTAAATTCCTGTGTATTCTAAACACTAGGTACGACTGAGCCACATAATCCCACCATGACAAGGCCATTTGGGGGAGGTTAGACTTCCCAAGCAAATGAAGTGCTGTCCCATCAAAAAGTGCATCACGCAGCAGAAGTGGTTAGAGGATTATTTATGGAAGTTGTGACTCTTTGAAAACCATTTACCTTAAACATTTTTTTTAAAGAAAACCACAACACACTGTACAACCACTTCCTTTCTGTAAAGGATGGAACAGAGTTTTAGGCAGAGTTACACAGCCACCTACAGAGTGTGAAAGTCTCTTTTGGGTGGAGTACCACTTTACCCAGAATTGCATTTACTCACTCTTGTCTGGTAAAAAAAAACAGACGTGGATTTAAATATAGTACCGTAAGTGTCAAAAACTTGACAGAAATGTTGTGTTTTTAAATGTACATGCTAAACACTCACACAAACTCCAACTACATGGCTGTACATCCCCCTTCCTCTGTTTTCTTCACACCAAATTTAGAAATGTTTGCTCTATTGCCAGAGGTATGCACAACGTTGACATATTTGTAGTGTGAATTATAGCTCTTTGCTCTCAGTTGAACTCATCAAGACCAGATGCAGGAGTGTTCTTATCTTTCTTCTAAAATTAACATCAGGTGCACTGTGCGTATTGCAGAGCCGCCATAATATCCCTGTGTACCTGTTTGCCAAGGCCATAGTTGAGAGGCATAGTTCTCTTCCTTTAAAAGCAAACGTTTGAAGTAAATATCTTTGCAATGCTGTAACTGTGTCTCTAAAACCATTTAGCTGTAGACTTTACATCATGTAAAAGTTCAAACTAAGAGCATGATGGGAAGTTCTCTGTCTTAAATATCCTGGGTAATGTTAAAGTCATCCAGGTTTCCTTCCTTCCTGTGAAAATGTAAGCAAAATTTGTCAACCTGCTATTATTGTAGCATATTATGCTTATCCCTTATAATTACATTTCGATGTTTGACTGAAGTGGGGTTCAGGTGTGCAACTGAGTAACAAAGGCAAGGACCCAATCAGATTCATTTTTACCTTCATATTACTACTACAGGATAAGTGTCCACTGGATTAAGAAGATGGGGCACCCTCAATAACCAATAACCATGACCTTCTTTGCGTTGCAACAGCCAAGGTTAACGTCGGTTACAGTTAGAGGTTTCTGACACAGACACAGTTTATCCAATGTAACTTTAGATGCTGTCTCTGGTTCCTTGCACACACCTCTCATTAAAAACCATGCAGAAGTTAATCACTGCAGGTGTGATTACAAATGTAGATAAACCGATAAAAATCATTAAGGAATCAACCCAATAACAGGTATGGCTAATGGAAATTCATTGAGTAAATACTTTCTCCTAACCATTAGGTAATAGAGCTGTAGGTTTATGTTAGCCTCAGAGGGCTCTGACTATCAGCAGCACTATATTAAAAAAAAACGAATTCATTATTGAAACAGCATCTAACTGTGTGCAATTGGATGATAGAGAATAAGTCTCGATCTGTATAACAGCCCTGGTGTTCAGTATTTTATTTAGAACACGTTTTCACACTTTCATTCACATTACGTACGTTTTGCCAGTGTGAGGATAAATAATACATGAAAACAGATTTTTTTTTAACCCACCTTATTTCGCACCTTGGCTCATAATAAATAAGGATATTTTCTTCCACTGCTTTGTAACAGTTCTTTCACAACTCTGTGGTAGAAAGTAAAACAGTCTTAGTATGTGATATAACAGTGCTATTAGGGAAAAAAGTGGAGGGGCAGAGCTGCTAGTCCAAACATGGTCATTAACACTGTGTATCACACTGCAGCAAATCTAAACATGAAAGGTGTCATTGTGTGAAAGCGTTGCAGGAGGATACAGTAAATAGACAGTTGAACACAACATGCTAGACATGTGGCCAAATAACCAATAACACCACAAAATAACATTTTCTTTGTTTAATGATCATCCATTCCTTGGAATTTACAGTTAGCTAAATCACCTGCCCCATCTTACATAATCTTTTTCTGTCTTTGTTCTCATTACACCCATCTGCGTGATTTCTTAAAAAAAATTTCCACTAGACGCCAGAACATACGTCTGTGGGGTTCCGTAGGTACCAACAGCACTGGGACAATTTGATCATTTGGTCATCATTCCCTTGAATCATTGCTTATTCATTTATCAGTTCAGATGTCACCGACTTGTGCAAGCAGTGTGTTCTTAAAGGACATCTCTGGATAGACAGTAACTACAATTCTGTGACATTGCTTAAAATTGCTTTTCACCTAGGATACATTGTGTTCAAACTTTTAGTTAGAGATGCACAGATTGCAATTTTGGCAGATTTTTGGTAGGTGTAAATTGTTACGAATTGTGGCCAATTCGGAGCCCATTCAGAGATCTTTCAACCAACAACATTTTACAACTGGGCAATATCTTCTATGATATGATATATGTTCTATGGTATGTTAAATAAAGTCAACAAGAGGGTCAAAAATTGTACTGTTACTGTTCTGTTTCAATCAGTTACACTGATGCAATGATATTCAAATGTGTGCAATGACAATGGTAAAAAGAGTTTCTGTATAACCCCATACCGAAATACGAGTTTTCCAAGTTGCGAGTAAGCAAATTTTGCAAGATACGAGGAAACCTCGAGTTACTAGTGCTCAACCTAGCTCAATTTTTCTAATCAACACTGTCGCGCTCACTGTCCCTTGCTGGATTATTTTACCCATTCTTATAACAATAACATAAAATGATTTCTTAATTATTATTATTTTATATTATCAATACATTTGTTTATATCTATGTTTTTGATGTGGAGATGGGGGAATTTTAATTTATTTAATTGATAGTATATTTATGGGGGGCTGGAACTAAATAATTCGTTTTTAGTTATTTTTAATGGAGAAAATGCAATTGAAATACGAGTGGATCGACATACAAGTGCTGTTGTGGAATGGATTAAACATGAACGGATTATCTTGAAGCCCCACTGAATCATTGCTTTGCCCTACAGTCTGAGCGAGAGATTATATATTATTGTTTGCATTGTAAACAGAGAGCTGTCATTTAATGAGGAATTTTACGCTCTGAGAGTCATGATGACAACTGCTGATATTTGTTCATGTCATTGTGTTGACATTCAATGCCATATTGTTAGCCATCATAGATCAGAACTCAAAGTACAAGCCTTTCTTTTCACAGACTTCATCTGTGCTGTTTTGCATGTGTCTCCGTGTTTAATAATGTATTGTGTTGAATTAATGACAGGATGGAGGATAAAAAAGTGTTTATTAGAGTATAAATAGTATTGCAGTTGGATTTTAAATCAATTTGATTCCATAAATTTGTTCTCAAAGCAAGCCAGTGGGAATATTTCATGTTTATTTTAGTTGTCATTCTACATTTATGTAGTCTATAGTTAATTTTGGCCTATGTTTGCTGATTTACCTGTTCTTCATCAACCTCCAGACCTTGAGGGTTTATTATAAAAACTATTTTTGTACTTGGTATCAATGAAACTCCTTCGAGCACTATCAAGTATTCTTTGTTTGTCTTAAGGAGTAGCGAGTTAGTAAGGGTTTTTTCAAACATCCTCCATAATGGCTTCCAAATACGAATACAAAAATCCACAGATAAGAAACATGCAACTTGGTATAAAAACTTAAATTTACTATAATTTTTTTTAAATAAAAAATGAGCCAGTAAAATAATTGAAAACATAAAAAAAATCACTTGTATTAATTAGGCTTTGTAGTTAATTTAATCACTGTTAATTACATTAATATGAAATAGCATTAGTAGACAGAGAAGGTGAAATAACTTAGAGAACAAAACTGTTTATCGATTTGTGTATTTTCATCAGTCTACTACATCCAAAGATCAGTTCAAAGGCCAGTGTGATAACATCTACTATTTTTAACTTTTGTACAACTCGTGGCTCTGGTTTATTGTTGTGTGGCTACATCAATCGTTCTTAGCAGAACATCACTCTGCTGTCCATGTGTAGAGCAATATGTTTTGCATTCAGGTGACAAGAATACCGTATTGTACAATTTACATATAACCATGATGTCATCTATGCTGTCATCAGGATTTAACTCAGTGGATCCTGTTAATCTCATTAGCGGCTGGTGAATGACCTTTCAGCCTTTAGTAAATATTAGGGTTATTAATGGTTGAGTGGCCAATACAGCAGTGCAAAAACTGTTAATGGTTTTAATAGGTAAAACAATTCTAAACAAAGTAAATCCATTGCATTGGATTGATGGTGTTTGTTTAAATTGTGTTTTTAGGCAGTTTTTTCAAACATTTTTTTCACGTTGGGAGCTTTGTCTTTGTCCAAACTACATTGTTCCAAGAATAGAGCGTCTTTACTCATTTGTTTGCTCAGGAAATAGTACAGCTGTAAAAGATAACGCCCTGCATTGTCATTTTTTACACACTTGGTTTGACTCTAACTGTATACCAAATTTATGCCCCTAAGGAATTTGACTGCAGTGCAGCTGGGGAGCAAATCTTTCTTTATGCTAATAAGGGAAAAAACAGAATTGAGAATTCAGTATTCAACACATTCAGGACTGCACCATTGTTGTTTCTGTTAATAAATATTTGAATTTGTTCCAGTGTGACAAATAACAAAGGAAAAACAATCCATTAATTCCTACTAATTGTTTACAGTGTTACAAAATGGCATGATGTTTAGCTATGAGTAACTTATATTCATTTTTTGTTGTTCTGGCACTGTTTTGTCACCTTTTTACTCTCTTTCACACAACATATTTGTTTTCATCCCAGCCTCCACTGATTGTTGAACTTAATGTTATTCCTGCCTTGTATTTAAACCAATCCACTTCAGTGGAACATGCAAAATCCTTCCAACTGTTGCAGAGCAAAATATCTATTAATAAGTAGTTGTACTTAACAGAGCTGTAAACCCTGCCCAAAAGTCTGAGATGTAAAATAACCCACCATGTTTGTTGTGCTTCAACTTCAGTTGAGATGCTCAGCTTGCATCAGACCTGCTTTACCGACTACAGGGCAGTACAGGGTGCAGAGAAAGGAATGACATGCCTTGGTATAAATAACATAACATAACATAAAATGTAGCCATCGGACTGATTCACATTACGTCAAGTTAGACAACCACTCTGCCAAAGCGGAACATGTATTGTCTGTTTTGCAGCTGATAAATTAGTGCAGTGTTCTGCAGGGGAGGAAGCTCACACTCACTTGGTTCTCTCTTCATTTTGAAAGATCTTTGAATTATAGAGAGAGCTTTTTACTGATTGTAGCTGTATAATCTTAGGATAAACACTGATGATGTACTATCTAATAACTTTAACTGATTAACCGATAATCAGCATTTACATTGTCCTCGACTTGCCTCTTTAATTTCCCTGCTTTAGTAATGTATTACCTTTGACTTTTCAGTGTCACTGTCTGACGTTTCCTTCATCAACATGTTGAATAAAAACATCAGTTTAGTTCATTGTTTTCACTGCCTCTGTTCATAAAGAGCAGCTTTATACTCTAGTTAGAACTAGTTCTAGAAGCTAGTTAGAACAAGTAAACTTTTTTCTATCTTTGATTTTTTTTTTTTGGCCTTTGGAAGTTACAACAGTGTTGTTGTTAAGGTTAAAAAAACACCCGACCAAGTGTCTCCTCAGTGTGGAAGGCCCTGCGTAAAATTGTTGCATAACATTCGTGGCACAAGACTCTTTTTGCTAAACTAAGTTATTCCGATAATTTAAAGCAGCCGTCCTCTGCAAAGATGTGTTTCAGGTGCATTACAAGAATCGGTGTAAGGAATGTAGAAAGAACAGTGGAGCAGAAAGAAATGGCTCCCCTGTGACTTCACCAGTTGTATAGATGGCTTGCAACTCCTGTGAGCCAGATGGAAATAGAGGATGCAAGCGATAAGGGAGTTGGATTCCTTTGGGAAATGTGTGCAGTGTTCTGTCTCACTTAGTCATTCTGTCACCATCTTATGTCCTCATTGCCCTTCCCTGACTTCAACTCCTTCATTCTGCGCACACACAGTCCACTCTGAACAAAATTGAAATATACATGTTATTTTCGAGAGCCACTAGAGGCATTTTCTATCCCTTAGCGATAGTATCTTAAACACAATAAAAACCATGTTTATTTGTCTTATTACGCAACTAAAATTAAACAGATGTTGGTTGTTTAATTCATAATAACTTATCTATTATACGTTTACTAAAGTAATGCCATCATGTATACACTGGTAGATGGATAGATATAAATCTATGCACTTGCACTTTTTATAATAATTGTTTAATTTATAATATGACCCATTTCATTAGTAGCTACTCTTGTTGACACATGGAAACAGTTACATCTCAGTTGCGAGTGAATCAGCATGGCAATCAATTCAAGTAGCCACAGGTACACAGTGCTCATCTAAGTGCTGCTGATGCTGGCCGGTTTTGCAAACATACCACCGCTGTATAACTGCCATCTGACTGAAGAGGACCATTGCATTGCAAAATAATTGCCCTTAGGAAATTGCTTCATGATGTATATGGGCTGTATTGCAGTCTACAGTACTACACTTAAAGGAAGCACATGGAAGTCATGAGATGAGTAATGCTCATCATAACTCTAAAAATACAGCAGGAGACAGACACATGCCATTATTATCATCTAACTGTAAGATGTGGAGATTATCTACAGTCACACATTTAAGGTTAAAGCACTATTATACACCAGCCAATGACGGTGTAGAATAACGTTTATATATGACTTACATTTACATGTAAGTTACATGACTTACATTTACATGTAAGTCATGTAAGTTACATTTGTGGTTTAAAGAAGTGTAAACCTGTCCCAAATAGAGAACTTAGAAGAAGTGTAAACCTGTCCCAAATAGAGACACAAAGAACTGTTTCACAAAACTGAGCAATTGGCTCATAATTTGGCAAGTTCTGAGGAGAGGCTTTGAGCAATCTCTTAGAAGTACTTGAATAGGCCTGAATAATGTGCCCATTAACTTACCACATATCTGTCAAAATGTATAACTGTATTTGTGCAGATGGTGACACTGTGGTCCTTCAGCACTGATTTTGTTGCATTCTGTCTGTTTAGAGTGATTCACCAGTCGGCACAAAAGTCAATTTACTGTTTGCAATTAACAACGGCTGCAGAACCTGAAGCTTGTTGAGAAAGTAATGAATGGCATAGGTTCCTAAATTACATAAGGCCAACACCACCAGTTGTGTTTAGTTGTAGGCGTCAAAATGACCTATATTTATAGGTCATTTTAAATGCACTATTGAAGAGATTCTTTATGCAATTTGTGTAAAATCCCAGCCCATTATTTTAAAATACTGTTTTTTGGGTCTTGTTTTCAGCATAAATATGTCCTTATATAAAGAGACCAAACAGAGGCTTTTATACTAGACTTTAGATATTTTACAACCAGACTTGCATATACAAAATTTCAATGAATAAACTCTGTCAAGTTATGTTTCATCCATGCATCACTCATCTGTCTCAACGAAATACATGTGAAGTTCAATGAGGATCTGCTGGAACTCTTTATATGCATTTGCAGACATATTTAAACACATGGAAATCATATGTGCAGTTATTTTGTGGCTTTCCACACCGAGTGAATCCTACGAATCCAGTTTTTAAGAATGCAAGCAATGCACATCTGACTTTGGTTACATCACGAGGTTGCATAGATTTTAAGTAACCCCGTTGGAAACTAAATGCCGGGTTCTTCTACTAGAGTGCAACATAAGGACTTCTTTATTTGGATCACTTTCCTTTTTTTGTCTCTACAAAATAGTGCCAATAAACTGCCACATGCTGAAAGGACTATTGTCTTGTCTAAGTTTGTAAAACTACTATCAAGAATTTCAAAGGTGTTTATGTTGATAAATTACTGGCTGCAATACATGGAGCAAGGTTCAGGGTGAACATTAGACATGTGGCAGCTGAACTATGTCATTTTGAAGGGAAGCAAGAGTTTCCTTAGAGAGAATCCCTGTATATTTTCTCTGTTTATATTACAACAATCCATCTATCAACAATCATTTGGAATTCAAGACTCCTGTTAATGAGAAACATTCTTCTGTCTTTTTAGGATGGTTCAAAACAGCGCAAGGAAAGGAAGAAGACTGTGTCATTCAGCAGCATGCCGACAGAAAAGAAAATAAGCCGTGCAAGTGACTGCATTAGTGCAATGGTGGATGGCTCTGAACTGAAGAAAGTACGCTCCAATTCCCGTATTTACCACCGCTACTTTCTCCTTGATGCTGACATGCAATCTCTGAGATGGGAGCCTTCCAAAAAGGAGTCCGAAAAGGCAAAAATTGATGTGAAGTCCATCAAGGAGGTTCGGACAGGCAAAAATACAGACACTTTTAGAACTAATGGAACCTATGATCAGATTTCAGAGGACTGTGCTTTCTCAGTCATCTTTGGGGAGAACTATGAGTCCCTGGACCTGGTGGCTAACACTGCAGATGTAGCAAACATATGGGTAACCGGACTGAGATACCTGATCTCCTATGGGAAGCATACCTTAAATATGATAGAAAGCAGTCAGAACAATATGCGCTCATCATGGCTTGGTGAACTTTTTGATGAGGCAGACTGTAATGGTAGCAAACAGTTAACAATATGTGCTGCCGTGCAGCTAATTAAAAAACTAAATCCAGGACTTAAAAATGTGAAAATAGAACTTAAGTTTAAGGAGCTTCACAAGGCTAAAGACAAAGCTGGTTCTGATGTGACAAAAGAAGAGTTTATTGAGGTATTTCATGATCTTTGCACCAGACCAGAAATTTATTTTCTCTTTGTTCAGTTCTCCAGTAACAAAGAATTTTTGGATTCCAAGGACTTGATGATATTTTTGGAAGCCGAGCAGGGCATGGCACAAGTCAGTGAAGATACCAGCTTGGAAGTAATTCAGAAATATGAACCATCTAAAGAAGGGCAGGTTAAAAGCTGGCTGTCTCTTGATGGCTTCACAAACTATCTTATGTCCCCAGAGTGCCATATATTTGACCCGGAACAAAAAACCGTTTGCCAAGACATGAACCAACCCTTGTCCCATTACTATATCAATGCCTCACACAACACATATCTAATAGAGGATCAGTTCAGAGGTCCCTCAGATGTCACAGGGTACATCCGTGCACTTAAGATGGGATGTCGCAGTGTAGAGCTTGATGTTTGGGATGGGCCTGATAATGAACCTGTTATTTACACAGGCCACACAATGACATCACAGATAGTTTTCCGGAGCGTCATCGACGTCGTCAACAAATACGCTTTTGTAGCTTCTGACTTTCCACTGATACTCTGCTTAGAAAACCATTGCTCCTTGAAGCAACAGAGAGTCATGTTTCAACATCTTAAAAAAATCCTAGGAGACAAGATCCACTTCAGTCCTCCTAAACCTGAAGATTGCTACCTACCTTCGCCTTTACAACTTAAAGGAAA
>NC_024319.1:7886301-7902352 GCF_000523025.1 Cynoglossus semilaevis | reverse complement strand
TGCACTGCTTCAGAAGGTGAAGTGACAGATGAGGATGAAGGGGCAGAAATGTCTCAGAGGGTGAGTATAGAGTCTGCAGAACAACAAACCATTTTGACCAAGAAGTTTCAGCTGTCAAAGGACCTCTCTGATCTGGTAACATTGTGCAAGTCTGTGGAGTTCAGAGACTTCCCAACATCTTTTCAGAGTCAGAAACACTGGGAGCTGTGCTCATTCAATGAAGTCTTTGCAAGCCGCTGTGCAAGTGACTTCCCCGGCGACTTTGTTAATTATAACAAGAAGTTCCTGGCACGAATTTACCCCAGTCCAATGCGAATTGACTCGAGCAACATGAATCCACAAGATTTTTGGAAGTGTGGTTGCCAGATAGTGGCAATGAACTACCAGACTCCAGGCCTGATGATGGATTTAAACATTGGTTGGTTCCGTCAGAATGGAAACTGTGGCTATGTGCTGCGTCCCGCCATCATGAGGGAGCAGGTTTCGTACTTTAGTGCCAACACAAAGGATTCAGTGCCTGGTGTTTCTCCACAGCTTTTACACATCAAAATCATCAGTGGCCAAAACTTTCCCAAACCCAAAGGCTCAGGTGCCAAAGGAGATGTTGTCGACCCCTATGTGTACGTGGAGATCCACGGCATTCCGGCGGACTGTGCTGAACAAAGGACTAAAACTGTCAACCAAAATGGTGACACCCCTCTATTTGACGAAAGCTTTGAGTTTCAGATTAACTTGCCAGAGCTAGCAATGGTGCGCTTCGTGGTGCTGGATGACGACTACATTGGGGATGAGTTTATTGGCCAATACACGATTCCCTTTGAGTGTCTCCAACCTGGTTTTCGCCACGTACCGCTTCAGTCTCTGACTGGGGAAGTTCTGCCACATACCTTGTTGTTTGTTCATGTGGCCATAACCAATCGACGAGGAGGCGGCAAACCACATAAAAGAGGTCTTTCTGTACGCAAGGGCAAGAAAAGTCGAGAGTATGCCAGCATGAGAGTGCTACTGATCAAGGCTGTTGATGATGTCTTCAAAACAGCCATTCAACCACTTCGAGAGGCAACTGACCTCAGAGAAAACGTGCAGGTTAGACTTGAATTTGCTTGAAAGTGCTCCATCTTCATATGTTACAGCATGTATTCCTCAAAAGGCTTCTAAAGTTGTGTATGTGTTGGTTTTTAGTTTCCAGGAAGATTTGGACTAGGCTGTATGTTGTACTGTATGTCTTTGTGTATCTGTGTGGTTCCTCATAGTTCCCCATCGCAAATGATTGTTTTTCGTTGGCATGTTTTTAAAACGTTCCAATTGTGCAGCTGCATTTCTGTGCTCTGTTTTTGCAGAACGCCATAGTGTCTTTTAAAGAGCTGTGTGGTCTTTCTGCGGTTGCAAACCTGAAACAGTGCATCTTGGCTCTTTCCCCGCGACTAACTGGACCAGATGTTAACCCACTCCTTGTGTTTGACCTCAATGATCAGTACCCAAACTTGGAGCCTCAAGGCCTGCTGCCAGAGTTCCTGAAGAAAGTGGTCACCTCTTACGACTTGGTGAGTCAGAATCTTGGATGTTTATTTTTTCGTGTATCATAAAGTGAATTCAATGGAAGACAGTTATATGTACGTAAAATATAACTCAAAACCTTTTGGACTATCATGTCATCCGCTAGCGTACAAGAAAAGAACATGGCCATCTGGTTTAACAAGACTTTTTTTTATATAAATAATGTTCATTTTATAATAAATACAGCTCGTGTCAAATATTTAATAATAGTATTTTACAATCATGAGGCTCTGACTTTAGATTGCTTCATGGCTTTGTTAGATTTTATAAAAGGTACAAATGGCAATTCATTTTGACAAACAGCACCCACAATCCAACGAGGAAGGCTGTTCATTAAAAGAACACTTGTACTGATTAATTGATAAACAAAATAGATCACATTTCATTTACCAAACTAGCTTTGACTCCTGAATCAATATTTTGGCTTCACTGTTCCTAATGGGATTGCACAGAGATTGTTAAGTAATGGGTTGAGGGCTTCATTAAGTATTAAATCAATGAGATAGGTGGCACACCACAGAGGTTGTTCTCAGACAATTCTTTTGTCCTCCGCACATCATGTTGTCTAATCTGCCTTGATCTTTTCACACATCAAAGATTAAGAATCCTTGTATTTTACTGAGGTTAAATATTTTGACATTCATTTTTTTTTGTATCATTCATCGGATGGTATAATAATGTGATGTTTTACAATACTATGATCTCTATAAGTAAAACAAAGTATAAAGTATTTTGACTGAATACTGTGGCACTGAATGTCTGTTGTATCTGGGGTCAAGTAATGGTTATAAAGGCAAAGAGTGACGGGCAACATAATGAGGAGAGAGAAGCAGCATTCTGGAGAAACTATTGATAGTATTGATGAGGTAATAGCTACAACTTACTACGTGCTACTTCTTTGTCTAAAGAAGCCTCCACGTGGCCTGCTGCAGAAATGGAGGACTACTGTTATAATGAACAGGGAAGAAAACTTAGTAGGAAGAAGTTGAGGAAACAGATGTAACTGAGATAGAATAATATTCCTAAAATGCATTGTTCTGTTCTTTCATTCCTCCCTTTTACAGATGGCACATTCAGACAGCAGCAAAAGCAGAGAGAGAAAAACAAGACACCATTGTCTAACTAGTATCGTACTGACGACTATTTGCCTATTGTGTACCAAACAGATTTTACCTTTCCTTACTTAATGTGTCCTTGCCCTTAAGCTGCTTAAAAATATCTACAAGGGAGGGAACCGTGAAAAGGAATACGACTAAGTTAAGAACAATAAGTTGAAAAACGAAAAAAAAAATCATTTTCTACCACTAAAAAATGACAATGCAACTCACATTTGAAAACCTGTCTACAATGATTGTCAACACACGGGACTTAATGATATTTCTTATTATTAGTCAAAAACAAGGTGGGTTCGTCCTTTATTTTAAATGGGAAAAAATATTTATGATAAGGTATTAGAAATACAATACAATAAAATACCATGAAAAGAAAACCCTCAGATTTTCCACAAGGGTTTTTTACAAAACCAGAATTCTCACTAACTCTATAGAGAAATAGCGTTCTCTTTGATAAGTTCAATCAAAACTATATCAAGTCAAAATATTTAATTGTTTTTTATTTTATTTTTATTAAAATAAACAGCAGAATCTATCTGTCCATAACTTGAGGTAATGGACTGAAGTAAGATCGATTCAGAACTAAATGACAGTTATACTGTATGCTTAATAAAAATAAACATGGGCAAATGTAAGGCATTTGGAAAGACATTACCACGCTTAAACCAAAAGTAATTCATTAATTAAAACCAAAATTAAGTCCTCCAAATTCCAGTTTGGGCTTCATCACTTAGGGCATCTGCCACATCACTGTGCAAACGACTGCTTAGGCGACCCTTGATGAAAGGACAAGCCGAACGTGATTAATTGTCCTCATTACTGTATATGTGCTCTGCTCTTGTAATGGTGCTTGAAACACAATTGAATGCTTACTGGTGTCACTTTTGTTGTTGCACAGTTGATTCACCTTCAAATGTGAATAATTAAAGAAGGGAGTGTAGTTGAGACAAAAAGACAAATTGAAGTATCCCTACTGCTCTAATCAGACAGAAGGTCCCAGATAGACTGAACACAAGGACAACTGACTTGGAGAAGGAGTGGGTAAGGAGGGACCAATGTTAAATCAATTAGAAATGAAGGCTTAAGTGGTTTTAGAATGCATGTCTTGATTATCAGCGGAATTACATGGTGTAGTGTGAGAGATTTTCAAGAGGACTGTAGAAAATTATCCATAATAATTTTAAAGCATGACTGCTATATATATTATATATATAATATATATACTGTAAATATATATATACTATAAAATAATATATAATTTATAATATAAAAAGAAGAGAGACCCCAAGATGTTGATGTTTGTCCTTATTTAGTTCCTGTGGGTGTATCAGCATTGTGTACAACTAAACAGGCCTGGGTTTCATACTGAAAGTCAAATTGTCACTCCACGTACTTTTTGTGACATTTTATTTGTTGCAGCACATGGGATAAAACGTCTGCAGTGGCTTAAAAAAGTGGGGAAACACTGGTATAGTTTTTTTTCTCTACACAAAAAAGAAGAAACAATGGTTGAAAACCAATTATATCTAAAATGCTGGTAATGCTTTTGGCAATCTGGTCAAAATACCCCCCACCCCCATAAGATTTAGAGTGAGAGTGTGATATATATATATAAAATTTAAGCCTCCGGGAAAGCTTCTTCAACCCCACTTTCCAATAACTTCCATTCTCCATACCAGATGACCAAAGTGCTTGTGAGGTAAGAAGAGATGCTGTATCAAAAGTATAACAATATTTTGCAGATGTGAAAATCATATTTACACAGTATATACAGAGTGACGCCCAATAAGCTCTCACACTAAAGTTTTTTTTATCAGTAATCGTTATCTTTTTTTTTATCTTGTAATGTGATTTTACATAACAGTAAAATATAACTCATCCTGCAGAATGTTTTCTTAAACAAGTTCTTTTCATGCATTGTTATGAAAGATATTTTTCAGTCAGTAACCAGGGTCCAGTTCCCAAGTTTGCCTAGGAATGTTCCTCTAGCTGCTGCCATTTCAAGCTGCCATGTGTGCCACCAACACTGTAATTTCTTCACCAGCCCCCCCCCCCCCCCCCAATTTACGCCAGTTGCACCGGTCCATGTGTCACCGGTGCAGCTGCAGCCAACTGACACAAACAGCAACAATCACTTAGTCATGAGAACCAGTAGCATAACATTATGATTCAGTGCATGGATGTGTGAGACCATGCTTTCGAAGACACAACATCAAAGGGGTGCTTCCCTAGCTGTCTTTGAAAAAAAGACAAAAACCAAGTGAAAACATGAAAATAAGATATCAAATGTCCTGAATATTTAAATTTAAGAAAAACATACTCGCAAGAACAGCAGTTAAAACATACTTGTTTTTCAGGTATTACACCTGGCATTCTTCCTAAATAAATGATCCTGATATTTAACAGTCAGGGTGATCCAGTTTCAAATGTGAATATTCTTTCATTATTCTAAGATCCTTTACCTGTCGCAGAGAAAACTTCTGTTACCATTGAAAACTACATTTCTCTTTTCCATCATATAAAATACATATTGTAGGAAATGGGTCACTTTTTTAAATAATCCGGCATAAACTCTTATTGTACTATATAAAGAAACTGAACTACTACTCATAACATGAGCATGAAAATGATATAATGGTGGCGGCAAAAAGCCTTTTTAAAATACATCGTGATAAAACAGAGAGGAGAGACAATGTGGCTCTTTGGTTCCTCTGTATTTTTCTCTTTTTTTTTTTTTTTTAACATGGAAAATTTCTGGGTGGACACACTGAGATGATATCATTCTATTTACATAGATGACGCAACACCAATGTCTGGCCAACACGCCCAGTGGTTGAAACACAGGATCAGGTTTTACCAAACCCAACTGCGGAACGAAACTGCATGATGGAATGCATTTAACTGTTGAAAACATAAATTCATGCTTCCAAACATCCCAATTTGATCATTAAAAGTTTTTTTTTCCTAAACATTTTTAGTCATGACCCTCCAGAAATAATATGTTGCTCTATACTTTTTTTTTTTTTGACATTTAATTGCTAGTAGAAGTTTCCATTTTAGTGTTTCTCCCTCCTTGGCACCACCCAGCCGCCTGCTCACTTTTCATTCTTATTCTTTCTTTGGTGCGTGGTCACAGAGCAGACTGAGATCGATCTCCAGGGTACAGTTGCTTTGTTGCTCAAAAACCGAATAAAATGTTGTTTTTCTTTGGCAGCTGTGTGGCACAACCTTGCTGGGCACTTACGGCGCTCTGGGAGTGTACAAACGAACGTGCAAGTTAATTACCCAAAGGCAGAAATGTTTCTTTTAAATCAGTTAAACTCGGACTAATTTAACCAGAAACGAAGATCCATACAGGTGTGTTTGTTGGTTGTTTTCTCTCAGTACTTTGGGTGTTTACCTCACTCTGATGAGATACTGTATCTATGCATCATAAACCTCCTACACCATCCTCTGAAAGCAAAGCTTATTTTGGAGCAGCGTGGGGACGAGGGGATTTAATAAATGATTCCCAAAGCATTTGTGTCTGTTTTAACGGCCACCGTGAGAGTCTTAAGAACTGGCAGGTCCGGTGGGACTGTGCTCTCAATTAATGCAGAGCATGACAGCTAAACTTAGCTTCTGGAGCAGCTGCAGCTTCATAGATATACTGCACTACTCTGACTCACATCAGAGGGTTTTAGTCTCTCTCGCATTTAAGCAAGCTGCCATTTCTCCTTTGAAAAAGTGGACCTCCAAATTTAAATCTGTATTTTCAGAACAAGCACTTCCTACTTGCAAAGTAGCTTTTATAAGACACTGTAATTGCTCGTGTCTCCTTCCTTCTAATTCTGCCTTTCAAAAAAGCAATTAGGCAACCTCGCCCACTAACGCGTCTTTAATAACAGCTTGTTTTTTTAAGAATCCTCCCTGGATAGAAACATCCTGCAACCAGACCCAGAGACTGCTCTCTCTGCTTTATTGTGGGATGTTAGTTTTGCTGATCTGGAAAATAGACACGAATTAGAACAATATGTTTTGTCTCTTTTTCTTTAGGTAATCCAGACCAGCAAGACTCTTCTGGAGACCTCAGATGCAGTGTATGACAGAATTCTGCAAACTCAAAAAGCTGGTAGGTGAAGAAAAGATGGATAAACAATGAAAGCTTATAGCTCCTGACAAATATGGGTTAGACTGAAATGTTGACTGTAACTCGGTATTGGCTTTTTTTGATGATATTGGCTTACTGGAGAGATGGAATACAAAATCCAAATACATTTTCTGTTATGCATGTTGACAATCTATTTGGCCAGTATCTGTCTACCACGGCCACTTGGTTCTCTACTTCTTCCATCCTAACCTCTGTGTTCTTAAGTTTTGCCCCAGTTTCACTCAGTTTCTTGTTAACTTTTTTGTTAACTTTTTTTCATATCCTGGTTGTGGTTTTAGTGTTTCTTAGGTGATATTCCCCCATAAAGAAAATCACAGCTATAGATCCTTTAATTATGTTAGAGCAGGGTGAATGTCGGACTGTTCTGGGAGCTCTTGAACTACTGCCAACCAGATCCCTGCAAAACCTAGAAGTCCTTCACATGTGTGTTTAATGTGTTTTTTTCTGGTTCTGTCAGCATTTTCTCACCCACATGTTAATCTGATGTAACGGTGGACACAGTTGAGACTGTAAATAAAACACACAGACAGAGTCAGAAGGTAAAATCCTAGTTGTGTAATCATCTGCGGTTGATGTCATTAGTCTTCAAAAGGGTCAGGCTTTTATTCGGCGCCAATTCGCATTTAATGAAACATCATATGAAAGGATCAAGAAAAAAAAAAGAAGGTAAATAGAAGAAATTCTATTTTCAGATTAATGTCCCTGATAACGAAGCACTTTGTGAGAACTAATTCAATGAAGTAGCACAAAGAGCTCATTTATCCTGGGATCATGGCTGGTAGGGTCATTACTCTAAGTGAGAGGAGAAGGCAGCAATGATTGGACCTTTATTACCCTGGCCCTGCTTTATTGGTTTTCAGTAAAAAATACTTATAAAATAATAATATTTTTTTTGTCCTGGTACTTGAAAGCAAGACCTTGCTTTTTAAATCGTTTCTTTTCTGCAGCTGACCAACCTGTACTTAACCTTTGCAGAATGGTTTGATCAAAATTGCTTAAATCTATTGGTGTAATATAATACAGCATTTAATAAAAATGGCTGCTCTATGACCTGAGTGACCTCTGCCATCTTTAAATGGATTACAGTAATGATAGAAATCCATTGTGTCACACATCTGACCACAGGTTCTTTAACATTTACACATTTATACAACTGTTTAACCCAAATTATTACATCACAGACACATCATAAAACAGTGTTGTGCTATCATCAAAGTGAAAACATAGAAGGGAAACTTGTAAGCAAACCAAGGAGAAACAGAAAGCCCGAGGCTGATGGACAGAGATGGTACTACAAATGACACGTTAAGAAATAAATCCAAACTTTAGTTAAACTTTAGCTATTTTAAATGCTAGTCAGAATATTATGTAATCAAACTTGAATTGAACATAATTTGGCTCATGCGATTAAAAGGTGACTTCGAAGTATACAATTATTTTTTTAGTAGCCATTTATTATAAATCATACATATATTTGTAACCAAGCAATAACTATGAAACATTGAATTTTAAAAATGTGAGTAGTATTTTTGTTTCTTTCCGTGATCACTGTTCTAGTGAATTTTAAAAATGTGAGTAGTATGTTTCTGTAGTTTGTTTCTTTCCGTGATCACTGTTCTAAAATACAAACTAAAAGTAGGACACCACAGATGAGCGTCAGATGAACATGAACATTGATTTATTTTCCATCCTAAACTGACTGCCTGTGTGTGTGTGTGTGTTTATGCTTTGGTGTGTGTGGTTTCATGCTCTGCTCTGTTGTGTGGAAACTGGGTCACTACAAAACCAATTCCCCCATAGAGCAGGCGGAAGGTTCCAGCAGTAACAGCTACTGAAACGGTGAATAATCTATCACATGTGCAAAAAAAATGCTTGCAATAAATCACTAGTGAAGACACATTATTCAGTTAATACTAAATGCTGATTCATGGTAATATATACTGTTGACTTAATTAATTAATCGTAAAAATTAATTTGCTCTGCTGGTTGTGTTTTTCGTTTTAAGGAAATGCTAATGTTAAGATTAAAGAAAATATTTGGTAAAAGGTCATCCAGTAACTATGCACCATTAAGCTGTGGTGGTGGAGATGCAGTATTGCAGTATTCACTGTAGTGACGTTTGAAAGACTTCATGTTCTATGTGAATGTCAATACATCACAGCTGGTCCTCGACTTACGTCAGAATTCCTTTCCTACAGTGCAACAACACTCGATTTTCAACATAAGTCTGAACTCCCATACTGTACATACCTATATAACTCACCTACGCTAACACAGTGGTAACATCATAATCTGGGACATAAACACATCAAAAGAGTCTGACTTACACTTGGGAGCCACAATGGAGGGCAAAAAACAACAACACAAATAATAAAAAAAAAAAAGAATGCAGCACAATCCATTGTATGGCGTACAACTGGCGAATGTGAACACAGCTGCTATAGCGCCACGTGATGACATCTTCGACCGCTCGCCAACTAGTTCCTGTGCTTAATACATTTATGGGAGATGGGGACATGCAGCCATGAAACGCCATAGGTCAAGGACGTGGTAAAAGCAGGGACCCTCTGTGTAATAGTACAACTGTGAGATAGAACATTCTCAGAAACTATGTAGGGCACTGCATTATTTTAATGTGTTACGTAATTTCCCTGCTGCAGGCATTTTGTGCTCATTATTTTCTGAATGGAACTTTTAGTCTTTCCTCTACAGATGTCTGTCTGTTGGTGCAACAATGAAAAAGGCGAGCATAGAATACAGCTTTAAACATTCTGCTGTAGAATGTATGTAACTTTTTTTTAATCGTTTTTGTTATATATAGTTTGTTATACTGCTGTTGCAAATACACAGCAGCCGGTTTAGTGCCCAAAATGACATTATATTATCATCTCTCTAACAATGAATTATAAAAAGAGAGCTAGTGCGTCATCTTTAACTGAGGATTTGGAAGATGGAAAGTATCACAGTGCTTCAGGTTCAGCTTCAATTTGTCATGTTTTTTGTGTCTATCTCGACGCACCACATTAGATACAATAAATGTATAGAGAAACCATGCGCAATAACTGCATAACATATACTGTTGTGTACAGTTTACATTTATTACAAACATATATACTGTATATACATACATTTATATCCCTATAGTTTATATACATATACATACATATATACATACCGTATTTGTGTGTGTGTATATATATGTATGTATATGCTGTATTGTATTTATGTTCATGAAAGAATGCATTCCCTTAATATTGTTTGTGGGTTTTTTAATCATAATTTAAAAAATAATTAGTTGAAGTTTTTTTATCTGTATTTTTTAATTACTAGACATTTAAGGTGACCCCATTTGAATTCCAGGCGACCCCACATGGGGCTGTGACCCTAAGATCAAAAACCCACTGTTTTATTCTAATGTCAGATGCACTCTCCAGGGTAGTAATCAGATTCTTATGTGGATATTCAACCAAGCAATAAATGTCTGTTTCCTCATCTGTTTATGACAAGTGTGAATAATAATCATGTTTGTAAAAAGACACAAACCTCTGTCACTGGGACTTTAACAAAGTAACACATGTTTGTCCACTTTGTTTTTGTTCATTCAGTTTTATTTTACAGTGAAATGTCTGTATGATTTATTGCCGTTTTGAATGTTCAGCACATGGTGTTTGAAACAGCAGTCACTGTGACTCTACATTGAACATAACAGACATAGACAGACAGGCGCTAATTTATAATCAATTTGGTTTTGCCTTTAAAGCAAAACTGTGTTTGCACATGTGTTTGTAGCTGTGTTAAATCTCAAACCTTCAACTATGAATCCCTTGGACAGTGACTAATCAATTACTGAAAAAGTCTGCAGTGTTGACTTATACATTTTTTGCCACCAATACGTTTTTCTTTTTCTTTGTAAATTATAATGATCTTCCAGAAGTTTGCGCTTCACTGGTTGACAATTTATATATTATTTACATTATATGGACCAGTTAAGAAGTCAGCTTAAAAGATTTTTGCCAAATAATTGCCCCTCAAATGACTAAGAAGTCAGCTTAAAAGATATAGGTTTTGCCAAATAATTGCCCCTCAAATGACACAGTCACATTTTCAGGGATAATTCAGTCAGAAAAGATCTGATCGATTCAGGGAACACCCCCGTTAATGTCCACATCCTACTGTATCTCTATGCTGCCTTCAGCGTACAGTTACCGTCTCACGGCTGCACATCACAGTGATCCCAGTCTAAAACGACAAGGAGCAGCCTGACAGACTGCATGCAACGTTGCTAGGCAACATGAGGTGCCAGTTAATTGAGTGTGTGTTCTCTGGTGTTTGTGTGCGTATCAGACAGAAGACGCAGTGCATCTTTTTTAGCACAGTCATGCTTCACGTGCACAGCAGCAGCTGCAGCTATGTAGTTAGGGATAAACAAGTCAGATTAAAGAGCAAGGGGGATAATTTTACATGTTGGTTAAAGCACAGGAAGTGAGCAGAAAAAGAGAAAAAAAAAGCCAAGTTGGTACCTACAAACAGATGTGATGAGTTTTCAAAGACGTAACGCGTGCTAAGTTAGCCAGCCACTTACTTTTCTGTCTGTCTCTTCATAGACATGCTTTCTTCAGCTCTTAGGCTGAAAAACAGCCCAACTTCACACTCATAGTGATTTCACAAGAAGAGGGTCCCTCTAACCCCTCTCAAATACACACCAGGTTTCCACGGCAACAGCACTAACAAGGCTCTGTGTATTGGCTCTAGTTGAGGACACAGTGTAGCTTCAAGGACAGAAGCGTGTTTTTGGTATTTCCCAGTGTGTTTAGCAGATACAGGCTGTGTGAGAGAGGGACTTTCACATTTCTTCTGCAATAACAAGAAGGTCTATTCTTCTCCATTGTTTTCTACTCTATTGACACAATGTCAGCAGCTCATTAAGCAATAAACATGTCCTTTCTTAGGAGAGGGATAAACAAAGGGAATGAGATGCGAGGAGGTGTGAAACCTCCTCAGAAGACAAATCTTCCCTCTACCTACACTGCTACTCTTTGTTTTGTTTTTTTTTCTGTTTATTTACGGGAACTGAACTGCTACTCTTTTTGTTTTTTTTCTGTTTATTTACGGGAACTGATATAAACCCATTCATGTTTTATTTTATTTTTGATATACCGCTTCATCATTTTTCCTTCTGTTTGTAATTGTGCTTTTAAAGCTGACTTGGATTTACTTGGACGTTTTCCTATGAACACATTGTTAGGATCTGTCAGTGCACGTTAGCTCATTCCTACTAACATTTGACACCTGGATAAAACTTTTCAGGTTAAAATTGTAGAAGTGAAGCGATATAACTTCAGATTGAGTAATCAAACTGTAGTTTTAAATCAAAATACTCAAAAAGAGATACCATATTAGGGGTTCATTAGAATGACTCAGGTAAGGTGAAACTGTATGTCACAGTCCAACAGATTTTCTTGACATCATGAAATAATGTTCGTAACGTTTCCCAAATTTCATCAGCTTCATATCTTCAAAATAAAAACGACTTTACTTCTAAAGTCAGATCAAGAGCCTACCTCGGAAACAATATCTAATACTTTCTGCACAATTTGGTTTTTTAATGTGTTTAGATACAGTACAGGACACTACAGCGTCTATGTGCAGTTCACTTGCCAATCGCAGCATTTGTGATCATGTACTTTATCACAGTGCAGATATGCGGTGAGTGCAGAGAGAGAGAGTGTGGTGAGGGTGAGTGCACATGCACTGACTCAACTCCCCTACAGCTCCAGCGGGAGACTGTGAAATGTTGACAGTAGATGTCAGCCTCTGTGCTCTAATGTTTCCTCACACTAATAACAGGCCGCCTTACTTCTGCTGCCTCCACACTCCTGTCACCCCACTGCTGCTCTGCTGTTTCACATCACATCTCCATGAATCTCAACCACAAGGACTGACTGGACACTTGTCCTTGTGTTTATCTTTCTCTGTCTCTCAGCCATGGAATTTCACGAGAACCTCCACGACTTGGCAGCGAAGGAGGGGCTGAAGGGCAGGAAGTTGCATAAGGCGGTGGAGAGCTTCACATGGAACATCACAATATTGAAGGTGAGAACAACCATGACTGTCGTTTGTTTATCTTCCTGTTTGAAGAACATCCAGTTACCACATTGCAGGATTTGTGACTTCCTCTCAACAAACTGACAAGGTCAAAGGTCAGAGCTGATGGGCAAATTTCCTGTTGAAGGAGTTTTACCATCATTGTGGTCATGTGACAGTTCTGTGAAAGACGTGCACCAAAACTGTTTCTAACTGTAACTGATCTGTGTTTCTGTGAGCCACTGGTCTGCAGCCACTGTTCTCTACTCTCACACTGAGACCTGTTTTTATTTTTTCTACTTGCAGGGCCAGGCGGATCTACTGAAGCACGCAAAGATTGAAGTCCAGGAAAACCTTAGGCAGATCCACTGTGCTGTTCTGACCTGTAACCTGAGCAAACATGGAGCTGGGACTGGCACTGCTGGCTCTGAGTCAAAGAGCAGACATAGCCTTGAGGCCATTCCAGAGAAGGCCACTGCAGAGGAAGACCTGACTGGGGAGGAAGACTGAAGACCTCCAGCCCAGCCCTGGCCCTGCACCAACCAGACCTCGCTGCTGTTTCTGCCTCCTGAATTCTGAAACCCAAAGCTCCCTATTCTCCCCATCTCTGTCTCCCTTCTTCTGTCCTTACACTGATATTATTACTGTCTCTCACGCACACACACACACCACATTCCATCAGTACATTCCTGTATCCCAAGCACAGCTGCAACCTCTCAAACTTTTTTGCCTTGTAATCATCAGTAAAACATCTCCACCAATTCAAGGTTCAACAACAGAAAGATTTCATGACAAGGTCTTATTCACTTACTGTCAATGATTTAGGTCAAAATGGTGAATGAAAAACACTCCTATAAATCTGACTTACTGTTTAAAATGCATCATTTGTTTATGAACCTTAAATATTAGACACAACACACAACTAAAAGAATCCCCAGTGATGTAACACATCTGAAACATCTTAAGTTTGGTAATGCGTTTTAAAACCATGTTACTGACCCTCAGTTACCATCTGTCAGATTGTTTATTTTTAATTACTTTAGTAAAGACATTAGAAGAGGCCAAGAAGTCATTTTCTCTCATAAATTCATTTTCTCTTTGGAGAAACCAATAAAGACGTCCTACAAGGGGAATGTAGACCTGATATGTTCTATTCGTTCAGGCAGGAACCTGGTTTTTGAACCTTGAGCAGTAGCAGTGACTGGCCTGATATTATAGGTTCCTGCAGTAGCAGTGACTGGCCTGATATTATCATTAAGCTCATGCTTGGTATATAAAAGACCAGACCTACAGCACATCTTTGATAATCACGACCACCACAACAAGGTGCATCTGTCCCAGAGGGGTGTGTGCCAGGCACCGGGCTAATAGTTAGAGGCCAGGATGTCTCTGCTAAAGCTCCCCAAAACAGACTTGTCTTGACTTGTTCCCCTGTTTTGGTTTTATAAGTTGTTGCACAAGCAATATTCAGCCTATTTTTGAACGCCACAGTTGATGATGGATTTGGAAGAAGTGATGTGTTCTAGGTAGTTAGGTCCTGTGCCAACTCACAGTTTCTAGATCATTGGTTAACTCTACGGTCTTTCTTTATGGAGCTTGCACGTTCTTCTCTTGCGCCATATTTGTTGAAGTGGACTGCCAGACGTTCTTTGAACCATTAAACTGAATACTAATTAACTTTTCATCACATCTTACCAAAATCATTCAGCCCTTCATATTTAAAAGTAAAATCACACTGAGAAAATAGTCCAGGAAGCTGAAATGTGTATTTTTATATGCATAATGCTGGCAGGCCACAAATGCTGCATTTTATTACACAATTGGCCCCCGGACCAGACTTTGGACACTCCTGGTCTAGAGTGTACCCACTCCTTTCTTTTTGAGGGCCAGGATTGGCTTCAGCTCCTTGTGACCTCGCAAAAGATTAAGCAGCAGATAGAAAAGCAAAGTTTGTTTTTCTTCATCTTGACATGTTTAACGTTGAGCATGTGTCTCCCAACGCCAACTTTGACATGGTCACCACAGTCTGGTTACTCCTTTAGAACGGTGCTACCATCCAAGAGGATCAACCAAATCTACCATGTCATAACTCTGCAAAAGAGAATCATTGACTGGGACAAAGCCACAATAATCACTACAGAAAACCACAGTCATCAAGTCTGAGTAAACAACAGAGACTAGAAAGTGAAAGATGGATATATGGTTTAAATACGATTTGCTCCCAGTGCACAATCTTCATTTCATTTATCCATCATTTTATATGCAGAACTTGATGATGATGATGATGATGATTAAAAGCACTGTCAAGCTGAGGATTATAAATAGTAAGTATAATAAGTTGTTAAAATAAGGGACATTCACTTTTCGTAGGACATTACTCAGAAACTCCTTACATTCACCCACAATCCCACTGCAGGCGTCTGTTGACCTTCATCTTTTTTTTCTCTTTGACTCTGTCTGTCATTTCCTGTTTGAGCTGGGGGAATAACCATCAGTCACGACTGATAAAGGACACAACTACCAATCGGAGTGGACACAATTTCTGCTCAGTGGACAAACACTGTTTACCCATAGTAAAAATAAAAATCCAAGAGAACCACAGCTCCCTGGTTTGTTTGTCGGAGGAAATTTTCCTAAAGCACAATTTTCTGGAACTATGAATGTAAGAAAACGGAGGGAACTAATGGAACCTGGTTGAAACAAAAGAGGAAAAGAAAACGTGACTAAAGAGCTGTTTACAAAACTGAACTTGTTCTGTGTTCCGGTCTGCCAAAATAGTAGTATCATATACTATGTGTATATATGAAGTTTCCTGTTTCCTTTTCCCCCCTGCAGCGCTTCATTTTATTATTGTAAAATACAAAATTTATTTTATAAAAGATGTATAAACATGTCTGTGGATTAAAAAAACGTATTTGTGTTTGGATGATCCGTAACTTGTAAACAGTGAGTGCCCTCTATAGTTTAAGCCTGAAAAGAAATTATATGAGAATTTATTCACAGTATAGGTTTGGTGCAAATGTTTGAGGCAATGTCTCAAAAATGGCAACCAGCCACTGCATGAGAAGGTTTACAACATGTATTGGGACAAGGTTTTCACATTTTAATAGTGCATTTGGAAACAGTATTAGGTCTTCATTAGAAGTAC
>NC_024319.1:7877349-7886267 GCF_000523025.1 Cynoglossus semilaevis | reverse complement strand
AGGATTTTACCAAAAGCAAATTTCACTGTTACTTTCATGTGTTATCAAACCATAGAAGGGCCAGACATCCTATGTCTTATGACTTTTTTAAAGTATTCTTTCAGGTACAGACTTTTCAGATGTGTGCACTGTATTTTTAAAATATTGCAGTGATATTTTTTAAAGTTCATCCCTGTGTTTATATTAGTATTCATTTAACATTTTCCTGAGCGGAGACTGTGATTGATCTCTCAGGAAATTCCAGGCTACATTTATGTTAGTTTGTATTCACTCGAGAACATACTACATTTTCTCTCACTAACTCTGAAAACAAAAGGAAGTAGTGTGTTCAACCGAGGCAGCCTTCACACCAATTTATGTTGTTATGCTCCTGTGCAGGCACAGAGGCATGAATAAGTCCATGATTTAACAAAAGTGGAAATTCAACCTTTCTTTGTTCTGCTCAGTTTGTCTAGGGCTGAACTGTTTACATTTGCTAACGGCAAGACAATGTACTGTCTATCTCACTATCGTACTATCTTACATGTTGCCAGGACACTATTGGATTTCATTAAAAGACATATTTTATTAACTTTTTTGTACAGTTCAAGAACGTCAACATAGTATCCATCAGGGATGACTCGATCAGAATCGGTCCAATATTGGTCAAAATCTCAGAATCAAACATGCAAAAAACAACTATAGCCCATCTCATCTTATACCTGAGCCCAAATGCTCAACTTAACTTTGCTGATTATGTCAAAGAATATAAAACATCAGGCTTTATGAAACGTACACAACCTAATCCTAAAATGCCTGTTTTGAAATGAACACAAAGTGATGTAAATGTAGCCTGTATTTAAGTAGCAGATTTTCAATGGGAGGTCATGTACAAAAGCAATGACTGGTTTCATTTGTTTGTGCTGTTTAAGACATTTTTGTTGTCTCTGTAATTGCCACATCTCTACTGTAGGTCATAGAGTTTTCCGTGTGCTTGTTGCCCTGCGGTTCACCAAGGTTCAATCAAGAAACATCTGCGACATCTAACGAGCCAGAAACGCTTTTTAAACTCAGGTCTCTCTTGAAGGTAGAGAAGGTTCAACATCTTCAGAGTAACAAGAGATTCTCAATCATTCCTGGTGTTAACAGTTTCTGATCCGCACAGGTTCCCTGTGACTCTTTTGTGACCCAGATGTTTGACTAGAAACCTGCTGAATTTACTGTCTTTCATTCCAGCATCCAGAATTTGATGTTCAATAATTGTCCATTAATGTGTACTTCATTAAAAATACCTACAACAGTACTACCAGAATACTTGCTTTGTTCTCACTGTACATTTTATAATTGTAATAACAAATTCAGTTTGGTTGTAGCTAAAATATATAAACTGCAGACAATATACGCTTGGAATTAATTCATTATTTGTCTTGGGCACTGACCAATGACAACAATCCAACGGACGACCGCTTTAAAGCAAGACACTTCAAGTATGAAGTAGTGGATACAGAAGAGCTACTGCAGATGAAGATCATCCTTAGGGACATACATAAAGAGCTGGGAATCTCTCAGCTCAATCTTTACCTCCAGAGCTGGAGAAACGCATGCATTAGTATTGATCACACCGGGTTGCATGGAGCAAAGAGCGAGAGCCTGGGGAAAGGATGGCCAGCTTGTGTTAGATGGATCCGCCTCTCAGAACAGACTCACACACACATACACACACATACAGAGAGAGATAACAGGCTCTGTGTTTCAAAAAATCCACCATCTGTACCGGTGAGTTCTGATATTTGGGGCCTGTCACTTCAAATGCTCTCTCATCTTTCATCTTTAATCCAGACCTGAACACAAAGGTACATTGTTAATTTGTTCTTGCCCTGTGACTTAGTGGAGACCTGTCCAGGGTGAACTGCTGGGATTGGCTACAGAGATCCTGAAGAGGATTTGTCATGTAGAGGAATGAAGAATTAGTCAAAGAAAATCAAACTCAGGCTCAGCATAATCTAAAAATGACCTTGTTTTACTTAAAAAAGCAATTATTTCAACAAATCCAAGATGTTTGTATTTTTTTATTTTTCAATCCCGAGTATTATTATTATTATTCACGCTAGTCCAGGGATCTGCAACTTCCTGAGCCACATGTGGCTCTTTGGCCTCTTCACAAAGGCTCCCTCCACTGGACCAATTCAACCCGACTGTGATTCTTTAGACAAGTTTTAGGAAAGGAGATAAGAACCTGCTATACAGGGTGTCCTCGAGTTAAGTGAGAATTCTGTTTCTTCAGTGTGACGTAACTCAATTTTCGGCATAAATTGGAACTAAGATACTGTACGTAGGTGCATATTTCGCTCACATACGGCAACACAGTGGTCACAAAAACATCACAAGAGAATGGCTTATGCTTGGGAGCCAAAATGAAAAGCAAACATTTCACAAACAAAACCCCCAAAACAACACAATCCAAAGAAAGTGAATGGAGATATACATACAATAAATCAACAAGAAATAAAGTCAAAATGCCTAACCTCGTTTCCCCATTTAACTTTCCATCCTTTCCTCACTGTGGTGCTTAAGTTAAGTTAAATTACGATTGTATCATATAAGTCAACGGAATGAACAAACACTGTCAGAATAAAAGCATGAGCAACAAAACCTACACCACATCTTACCACCCACAGTTCAACCATTCATGATTTACTTCCTACAGTATCTCGGGTTGAAAGCCACTGGCTGATAAGCTGTACAAACATACTGCCCAAGCTGCTCCTCTCCCACCGCGACAGACGGCTCTGCAGTCGTGGGGAACATGTAAACGTACCAGAATGGCCCTCTTATGCACTCTTAAAGCACTACGTTGATGAGCAGTAATGTGCAACAGAATAAAGATAAAGTGAAATGGATTTTACAAGCCAAAGGAGAGTTTAAATTGAGTGGGTTTTCTGTTTGCACTCGCAGGAAGTCATTCGACAGTGTTCTGTCAAGTCACTGCAGCGTCCCTGCTAACAATGTCACGTGGGCACCTTTTATTTAAACAACTTAAATCTTTATGTCATGACACGTGTCAACACGTCCCTTCTTTGCAGCCTAAAAATATGATGTCAAATAAACAGAGCTGGTTTGTTTGTTGAACGTCAAGTGTGAAGTGAGCTTCGTTCAACACTAGAGCAGTGACAGTTTAACAATAACAACAATCATTTTACATTCACAGCAGTGGGTTTCTTTACAGGTGCTGCCAGCAGCATTAAGGAGCAGTGGTGTTGGTAACCAGACCTAAAGCTTTTATTTAAATGAATTTTATTATTTTGTTACTGTAAAAGTCCTTTTTCAATGGCTCAAAAAAGGTCAAGAAACCAACTTGACAGTTGAAGATAACTGCACTAGTACTCTAGTTTGTTCTTAACTGTTAGCAAACAAGTAAAACAGCCCTCTAGTTAGTGTGAGCAGGAAAATAACCTCATTTTCTGAAAGGCTTTTAAGTGCAGTTGGTACAAATGCAGTATCAGAATCATATATATACACATACATGCATACTTACACATATATGTAACCCAGTCTGTGCGCAATGTCGTCTGCGTTGTGATGATGTTTGGGTGTGACGCAGAAGAATGCGTCAGACCCACCAAGGTCAATTTTCGTGGTTAATTCCACCTTAGGTAGATAGAGGAACCACCTTACAAAGATAAAGGAAACACTCAATCAAACAGTAAGCCACATAAATGTTATTAAAGAGTATATGAGATAAGTTGCACTAGTTACACAACTACTAAATGTACATGAAAGACATTACCAAAAATACTCAGTAATTCGGCAGCGGACAGAAGCCCTAAACGACTTGAAACAGCGATTCACAAACATATAAAACAAACTTGGAAACTTTCCTGAAATTGCTCAAAACATTCTTGTCATCACATCATTCATATAAAACAACGTTTCAACCACGTCCATTAAGGATATTTAACTCTGTCATGGAGAGTTACGGATATACAGTGCTTACCTTACGTAGATAAACGAAACACTAAATCACATCGGCACTTCCGCATAACAGGTACGGAGTCTCATTAAGAACAAACCAGCTATAATTTTCTAACTCCGGGGCTGTATAAACAACAACAGTGCCACCTTGTGACCATTTTGGGGCACTGACCTACATATACATATGAATGTGTGGGCAAATAGATACAGAATTGTACAGTATTTCTTCAAACTTTGTTAACATTAATATTATAAATTATTTTATGTCATTTATCAGTATGAGAATAATAATAAAGAAAGACATCAACAGACATAATTTATCAGAGCAACAAAATACAGTATGACTCATGTCGACAAATGGACAATATTCCTAGTTAGTTTAACTCGGTGGGTTGGTTTAGTGAGGGAGAAGTAATAGATTTTTTCCTCTTAACAAATGAGCAATATGAACAAAATAATTCTGAAAATTTATTTTACTACTCTTGCCAGTAGAAGTTTTTTCTTTTTTCTTTTAGAACTCATTATAAAGTTATTTGGATGTAAGTGCTTCTTGATCCTTAAGGCATCAACCTTCTGCATTTTTTTTCAATATAGAGCTGAACATTTGGCCAGAGACCAATGATCTCATTACAATCCAGTACCAGAAAAGGTTTTCAGAGCAGAGTCAAGGTTGGTGTCAAGAGTAAACTGTGTGTGGAGTGAATAAGCTGCAGCGATGACTCTTTGTAGCTGATTTACAGACTTTCACATTCCCAGATGTGACCAACACTGGTAGTGAAGATGAATGTGCGGTCATTCTTGAGTTTCCTTTAGATCCTCATGTGTGTGTTTACACTATTGGTGTGGCACTGTGACGAGCTGTGAGAGAAGTGTTTGGAAGGAACGTAAAACAAAAGCCGACGCGGTACGTGCTACGATGCGTAGCATCACATGATGTCATACTTTGGTACCTCCATCACTGGCCCCACAGTGTGTGTATATTGTGTGTTATGGGGTTTCTCACAGTCAAACAGTGTTGACACATCATGACAACCTCCAGATACCGCTCACCAATGAAGCCCTGAGTGGAAAAAGATCAGTAAAAACGTTTTTGTCCTCTTCGCTGAGACAATTCTCTTCTGCTTCTCCCCCGTCATTGTTTCCTCAGGTCATTGATTTATCCTCTGATATTTTTCCATACAGAATATAACACTTGCTTCTTACATACACAGCCTCTAATTTGTCTGCATCACCTGGGTCAAAGTGACATTTAAGACCTGCAACACAGAGTTTATGGGCTGCAGTGCAGAGGTTTCAGTGACCTGGAAGGATAGTCGTTCGGATGGAAGGTCGAAATAATGGAAAATACTGTCCCACATGGGCTGCAGTCCACAAGGGCTGCAGTTCCTCATGTAAACAACATGACAGGTGTGGATGGGGTTCATCATTCTGCTGACATTTTTAGATGTGTTAGACCAGTGTTTCCCAAACTTTCTTTTCTGGGGAAAGGGTCGCGACCCAGTCTTTGGGAAACAATGTGTTAGTGGACAGTATGTATTGAGGTGATTTTTAGTTCAAAGATACACTGGAGCAAAAACAACACAATTTTAGCAGCAACGTTTAATGTCAAGTTGATTTCATGATTTGTTGACACGTTGTTAATTAATTTTCAGAGACTGTAGACGTATTAATATTGTATACTTCACTGAAGTTAAAGTAAAAGCAACTCTCAACACAATGAATCACATAGGACCGTGATTAGTCATGATCAGTTGGGATTAATTCATAGTGACTCTGTTATTAATCTAATTAAGATTCAGAATTGATTGACAGCTCTGGATTTTACGGAATCCCTCTAAACTAAAACAACCTGGTTTTGTCTCTCCAGCTAATTCACTTCTGTTCCCTGGACACAGAGATGCCATGGATGAACGATCAGGTCAAAAAGAGACAATTGTTGCACCTGGAGTGGTTTTTGAATATATATAAAGTCTCCAATCGACCCCGTACCCAGCACTCCTTGGGCCAAACTTGTTATAAAATGTCAATAAAACCTGTTCAGGTATTTCCCAGAAAGTACAGTTTACAGTTGGTGGCAGGAGAGTAAGGCTGACTCACACAAGTAAAAATGATTTATAAGGTGGTGATGGCAGGTTGGGGAATGCAGGAGGTGGAAAACTCACCCACCTGTTATTATCTAGAACTGTTTCGGAAATACGTAGGTTCCGCTCACTAGTTTTCCTTAGGGGCCAAAAAAGAAAATGTAACCCAAACATGGACTGGTCGACTAAGGAATTTACAGACAAACATCTGGACCTTAGAGAATAAAACTGAGTTGATTTTCAAAATGTTCTGTTAGTATCAGAGTCTGAATGACCTGTTGTTTTGAAACATTGACAGATTATCTTTGAATGGAAAAAGTTAAGGGATATGACTGGCTTCTTTTGGAATGAAGTAGATTTGTAAAACTGAAGTACATTTACTTTTTTTGTGTCCCACTGCGGTCTGGTACTAAATGACCTACGGACCGACACCGGTCCCCAGACCGGGGGTTGGGTACCCCTGCACTCATGTGAGTTCTTATCCAAACCTATGTATTTAATGTTGGAAACACAGTAAAGGAAGACGGAGAGGGCCAGTGCTGCAGAGGGATGACTACAAAGCAAAGTAGAGGAGGCTATAAAAAGAGAAATCAAAGACTTTCAAGGCCTGAAATTTACAGCTTGAAAAGTCAGAGCAGAGGAAGTTGAGACAAGATCTGGTAAACCACAAAAGAAAAAAAGAAAAAGAAAAAAGAAAAACAACTTTTTAACATCTGCTGGACATAAAACTAAAAAGACGGTGAAGTGGCTGCAGGAAGGTTGAGCTGACGGAAGGGAATTTGTGTTGATACAGAGACAGGATCTTAGTGAAGAGTCATGAGAAGAGAGCCCTTCATCAATGCACTTCATAAGCCCCATCTGCAGATGTGATGAACTTAGTCAGGTTAGAGTATGAAGCCACTTGTAAGAGGAGAACATTTGTTTTTCATTATGTCACCAGAATGACACAACAACCAGAAGAAAAACATAACTACTTCTATATCAGTATCTACCTATACATTATTTGGAAACAGATCAAGGCTAATCAGATCAATCCAAATATTCTGAAATGATGTCAGTGAGAAAGTCCTATGAAATTCTGATGTGTGATCATCTAGTTCTAATGTGTCAAATGCAAGGCCCGTGGGCCAAATGTGGCACGCCAACTCAAGTGATCGTGTTGGAGTCCTGAGGGGACAGAGCATGACCGTCAGAGGAGGTGTTTGTCTTTACAGGAGCTTCACCAATCACAGTGTCCCCCAGTGTCCATCAGAGGTGGAGCTAAATGTCCCCTACGTTGGACTGACTGTGATATAAGTGACACAGTATTTACCAGAGTGGTCATTTAACATGTTGTTCAAACAGAGGGAAGACATGATGTTTGGTTTGGTTATCTCCAGAGAAACTCACGTCTACGTCTACGCCCTGAATATTATAATTATTATAATAAGATTTTGTGGATTTAAATGTGTGACAATGGGCTCAGTGTCCAAACAACAGTAAAACAACAACAACACATAAAACAAAGACAAACATGTCAACAGAACAAGCGTGTCAGCAGACCACGTTTATTAGAAAAAAGAAAAACAAACTTTTCAGCTATTTCATGGACCATTTCATTTCACTAACCAAGTAGGAGCCTCAATCCCAATAGCTCCACATCCATGTTTATTCATGTGTCACTGTTGTTTTGGAAAAAAAAAATCCCACTGCTGCTGATTCAGAACCGCAGCTGTAGATAAAAAAGAAAAAGAGACTTTTGTCGGGGGTTTGAGGAAGGAAGTGCCTCTGAATGACCAGTTGTCATGGACAGTGTCACACAGCAGACTGTGACACAATGAGCACTTGTTCCCAGCTCTGAACATGGAGCTGCTCTGTTTGGACTGGAGCCATAACTGTTCGGTCAGGATTTTTCCAGCTTCCCAAACAAACTCTGCGGACTACACACTCCGCTCCTCTCCATCACATAACAACCTCCTTCTTCTGCTTAACAACGCGGACGCTTAAGAGGTTGAGGTGACAGCGGCTGATGTCACGGAGGCCTTTTGTCCTGCCTGACTTGCTCAGAGGCACGTAGGCAGGCTGCAGTGGAGCTGATGGAGCTGAGCGTTAACAGTTAACAGTTAACAGTGAGAGGGACACTGGTGGTTTGAGGGAGCGACACTCCACTCTCCCCTGGACAATAAACTCCTGGGGCAGTTATTAATGTGATTCCTGAAGCAGCCTGTTCCTGTCTGACTCATTAACCATTGTTCAAGCAGAGGGAAAAAACAACAGAGGAAGGAATCAGAAAGAGACGGGAAACGGGAAGTTATAATAACAGAGGCAGAAAAAGAGGAAGTTCTCAAACATGTATTTGCAGAACAGACATAAACAGTCGAGCACACACCCCACTAAAATGTCCTCCACCTACCCTTAACCCCGAACAACAGACATTACATACAACTGAATTGAAACCAGTTTGTGTTGAGTCTTGGATTATAAAGAACCAGGAATATATACTAAAAGAAGCACAATTTCAGAATAATAGAACACATTTTAATAAAAAAATAAATAGATAAAATAAATGAAACTCTGTACAACTTTAAATACTAAAGAGAAGATTAAAGAGTAGGCATCTGCTGCCACCTAGTGGTCACGGCGTATAAATAAGGCGTGTGTAAAATCTGGCAGAGATTTTAAATCACGTGATCCTGGTTCGTTACAGAAGACGAATTCAAAAGGTTTTGGAAGTTGAGGGACCCGTTAATATACATTTAAAATGAAAAAAATATTTAAAAAGCTAGTAAACATTGAAAGACATCGACTGCTAACGATTTTAAGTTTTATATTGATAAAAGAAAAAAACATTACCTTTAAATCAAGACACATTTAATGTGGTTTGGTTTTGTTAAAAATATTTTGCTG
>NC_024319.1:7858908-7877280 GCF_000523025.1 Cynoglossus semilaevis | reverse complement strand
TGATGGTCTAACTGAGAGTAAAGGTCAATAAGTAAAAAATAAGGAAATAAAAACAGTTTTTTTCAGGCTTTATGTACTCAAAACAGTAGTTTGACAACAAAAACCAGACAGAAGAATATAATTTGTATGGCCACAGACTTTATACATAGCTTAGGGCATGTATGTAAAAAAATTCTGTAGCTCTTTAGTTTGCTGTTAGCCATTTTTAGTTCTGAAAATGCTTCCGAGATGTCATTGACTTTTAATGTGTTTAATGCATGTACACATATTAGCCGATTGCCGCCCTGTGGTCACACCAAGATGCCACCTCTCATGTCATTAGCTGCTCATGACCTCCACATCATCCTTCTATTTAATGAACTGATGACCGGAAGTTCTCAGAACATTCTTTGCCATATTTACAGATGCATTTAATTGCAGTTTATGGTTACTGTTCATTAAAAAAACGAACAAAGAAATCCCTAGTTCTTGCTTAGAAATAAATTAACACATTTGGTTTTCAGGTAATTAATTTAGTTGAGAGAATAAACACTAATCATTAATTCATTATTATTTTATTATTATTTGTGGGGCCGGAAGTGGAACAAGACAAGGAGTTTGAGACACTAGAGGTTGATATGGAACAAGACAGCAAGGAGTTTGAGACACTAGAGGTTGATAGAAGAGAAAGCGAGCAGTGGCAAAAAAAATAATAAAAGAAACGCACAAATTTACATTGTCCACTAGATGGCAGGCTTAGATCAGAGACTCACCTCGACAGTTTTTCCCCCCATTTACCCCATATCATCTCCAGGGTTCTCCATCTAATCATGTCTTTATTCTGCTGGGATCTGTTGCTGCTGCTCCTCCCGGAGACCCTCACACCTGCTCACGGCCTTCTCCTCGTCTCCACACAGGGAGGTGCACTAACCTGCTCCCACAAAGAACTGCAGCGAGTGTCTCTGTCAGTGAGCATATGGTGTGTTTGTCTTTTACCCCAAATAATTCAAAGATGAACTTTTATTATGAAAATGCCGGATGTGAAGGCGGCATAAAGACGGCCCTGTCTCGCAGGAACGAGGAGACACGGGGGGAGACATTTTTTGACAAGTTTAAATACGTTTTTATTTGTTTCCTATGTAAACATGCATCAACTGAGATTTCAAACTATATATTTTCTGTGACAGAAAGTAAAAGTTACCCACCGCAGCGTCCTTGACCTTTCACCGGAAACTAATGGAAGCTTTGTGTTTTAAATTGACTCCAATTAGAAAATGCTCCCTGATTGTTGACACAGGGGGGATTTGCCAACATGATGCAATAGGTTATTTACCTGATATTTATTCATGGAGACGGAGATTAAACTGATACACATTTTTGTTGTCTATTAGTTTATTATGTAAAAATGTTGACTCTGAAATTAGGTTTTAATCCAGTTGTTGTTGTTGTTGTATTTTGTTTAGCTATTTTAGGCCCAATGTCTGGCCTTTTGCTGTCCCAACATCAAAGGTTCGCTAACATTTAGCTTTTTTTATGTGCAGCATATTGTGCGGCATTTGCTTAGCTAAATTTAAGGTATTATGGGTTACACATTGGCTACTAGTAGTATCTGCTACGTTTTTGTTTTCCTTGAAGTCAATGTTTAGCTATGTTGTGCTCTTTGAGCTTTGACATGCTATATGCTATTGATAGCATCAGGGTTTGATCGGAATGAAGTTGCTAACTAAGTAGCTTTGCGTTACTTTGGGGGAAATTCTATCCTCACTCTAAAGCAATTGGATTTCTTGATAAATAAATAAATGAATAAATGAAATACATCATTATTATACCGGCCTGATGTTAATATTAAACAAAATATATGTAAAACATTTTTTAGATAAAAGTCCATGCCAGTCATCTGACGGCAGGTTTTCCTTCATTTTCAGTCTTTGTTTACTAAGAAGTGCGGCTCTGTTGCTGATGCATTGTTTGCCAGGCTGAGGAAGCCTTGATGGAATTTGAGTCCATTAACATGGAAGGCAGTGTCGAGGTGACTTTAGCTCCTAATTAAAAACAGATGTGTCCATTTAATAGTCTTAATACTTTGTGGGAGAGCGAGACAATCACCGCAGAAATATCTATTTGCCTCATTAAATCTGCAGGCTTGATCATGATGAGGAGCAGCCTAATGAATGAAGACAGACATGTTTACCAGGTTATTTAAACACTGTTTGCTGCAAAGGAACAGGGAGAGAGAAAGAAAGGTGGAGGGTGGATTCTGGACGGACTGTCTGCACTGGAGGACGAGCTCAGCAGGACTGATGTTCTATTAAAATAAAATCATAAAATAAAGAAATGACCAAGAAATCACATCACCTCTGATATACTAGGTTTGTATCTAGGACACATTTAGAAAATATAGATTCAGGTGAAAATGAGGGAGGACATGACTTTTTAAAATTATATCTGCAGTTAAAGAAGTTTTTTTTTATTTTAGAACTGTTAGTTTGATTAAGGTACACAGTGGTGGGTTTGCTTGATATTAATGAAGTAAATTAGGATATATTTATATGTATGTGGAGGCCATAGTGGTGCAGGAGTTGGCCTCCTATCTGCCTTCCCAAAATGTATGAATGGACATTGGTGTTGAGCTAATATTCAAATGACCACTTTAGGGTGATCTGCCTAGAGTCAAAATATGATTTGATTTTTAATACTATATAGCCACTACTTTACACTACATATATTTATTTATATATACATACAAAATTATATGTATTTATTTTAATTGCTCATGATCTACCAGCACTCGCTTCACAATCTCCTGATTGAGATATATTTTGTGATGCATCAAAGGTCCTGACATGATACCAACGGCTTCATTGTTTAAAATCCTTGTTTTAAAAATATTTCCTGTTTATTATCCTGTTGCTCAGTAGGAACAGACTGCTGCTGACTGGACAGGTCTCCTTGTTAAATGGTCAAGTTAATTTCATTCAGTCAGGTCGCCTGCCGTCACTGTGTGGTTAGAGCCTCGCTGTGACTGCGTTCAGATTATGGTTGTGAACTCGTGTGTGTGTGTGTGTGTGTGAGAGAGAGACATGGACAAAGATCCGAGCAGACACTTCAGCCTTGCCCAGGGATCTGCTGTCACATCCCATCATCACACTGGTGCGTTCACACCAGTCTCTGCTCCAGGATGTAGCGTTAGGTGGGCGGCCAACCTTCCACGGGGCAATAGCGGTGCATGTTTAAGGATCAATGTCAACCTGAGTTTCACCATCTGGAACCATCAACACTGATCCTTAGTCTTCCTTAAGCTGAAAAAAAAAAAAAAACGTGATTTATCCAAAACATATCTATAAGCTGCAGAGAAGGCATCCAGACTCTGTCCAATTAAAAAGGACTTATCAAATAAAACAGATTTCAGGTCAAGTTTAATTGCTTAAAAAACAAGTTTGTTTTCATTGCACTGTAAGGAAATGAACATCTTCACTCTGCTCTACCAATGTCTGAAGTGAAATAAGGTCCATGTGGTTCCCTGAGAAGGAGACAGCAACAGCTGATGGGCTGCTGCCTCCAACATTAGCTTTGTGTCTCACAGAGGTAAATCAAACCATGTGATTGATGATAAAAATTGTATTAAAGAAAAAAAAAGAAACAACAAAAAATAACCCTGCTACTGCCTCCCTCTCCATCAATTGCTACGTGTGGTTATATTTCACCTTGTTTTAAATGTTCACACATACATAATAAGTCACAATTTTTTTTTCATCACTAGAGGTCACTGGTGCGACTTATACTCCGGAGCGACTTATATTCGGTAATCAATACTCAACTGATACTTGTTTTAGTATTTATATAGTGATAACATGCAACTGGTATCTGCTCACTACCTCCTACTCAGAGGACAGGACAGGGTTGGCATGACATCTTGACCATAGATTAAACCCCCAACTTATGGCTGTAAGACATTCTACTATACTCACGGAACCACAGCCAATCAGGTTAATGTCCATTACCACAGTGTGGAATCAATAAAATTGAATGTCTAATCTAATCTAATCTAATCTAATCTAATCTAATCTAATCTAATCTAAAGTAAACACAGTTTTCATAGAGTGACTCTCAAACTTCTAACTTAACTCAAAGACAATAAGTAAAATGTCTGCTGACATCGCATTCACACGAGTGACGTCTGATGTTGTGACTGCAGAAAGTAACACACACACCTCAGTTCAGGCTTGTTTTTGTGTTTACAGGGTGTCATTAATAAAGCTGCTCACTCCTGGGGTTGACGACAGCCGCTCCCCCGCGACGGCTCTTCCTGTCCTCCACTTGGCTTCAGTGTAAAAAACAAACGCTGAGCGGCACGTCACTCAATCAGTCAGTCACCCAGTGCATCGGTGGCTGCTGGAGTTGTTAGCGTAGATAATGAGCTAATTGGCACCGGACAGATCTGCTGTGTGTGCTGGAAAATAAAAAGTTCCCCAGAGACGTGAATTCACCTCCAGCTGGGAGATGGTTCGTGTGTTTGTTGGTAATTGTGTGTATGTGCTGTATTTGTGCAGATGCTATTGTACAGAAAAAATAAAAAATAAAAAAAACCAACACAGGTGAAACAGCCAAAGTCAAAGAGAACAGTCAAGGTCTGACAAAGTCAGCGTGATTATCATTAACGATGACGTCAGACAATACACAGTAAACATTGATTTACAGAGCAGTCCATGAAGTAAAATGACTATATTTACATTTAAAAACGCTAATTGTAATGTCTGGCATTTTTTGGTTAAAGACGAACATCTTTAATCTTTATCTTTAAACTCACTACGGTAAACAAACAGCTACCGTAGCTGTTTGTCCAGTGCTGATACGATGCTGGATTCCTCAATATTCCTGCTAAAGTTAACCATCAGATACACTGATATTGGACTAACTACACTGTAAATGTCAACCATCCCTTGAGCCAATTCTCATCAGAGCTCAGGGACTCAGGCAGCGTTGACTGTAAACATGGCCGCACGAGCTGGGATCCAACCGTCTTTTGAGGGGTAATTATTATTATTAGTGCTCTGAGATGAAGCACTTTCCCCATGATACCTGCAGAACAATGGGCCACATGGGTGCTGTGACAGACTCATCTAGGTATCAGTGTTAGTCAGCGCCAGCGTTAATACCCAGGCTAATAATGGCTGCCAAGTGGAGCTGACACTCAGGTAATAGCAGGGGTTGAGGGACGGGCAGGGGACACTGGGGGCACGCTGCCACATGCCAAGCAGGTACACAAGGGTCTGTACAACAATAATAATTACCAGTCAGCAAAACAATCAGCTTCCCTTGCCTGAATATTCTATTATATACTGTACAGTCTGAGTCAATACACCATGTATTTTTAAATTATTCTGTTTATGTACTTAAAGACTAAAATCTGGAGAATTCAATATTTTCTCTGGCACGCTGGAGGGTAAAGTTCAAGGTCGGTTCATTTATGGTAAACACCTTGTCTGTTGTGTCCACTAGCGTGTTTGTATGGATGTTAAACAGCTTTACAATGAAATATGATTCATTTGATTTTACTCATCCTAACCCCACTGTGACCTTTGTGGATTTTGTATTTTTTAAAATCTTTTGCTGTTATTATTTTTTTAAATTTATTTTTATTGGAAATCCGATCATGCTAACAACATAAAGGAAATCACAGTTGTCTGTGAGTGGGTTTGGTTGCTGATTTATAATGCTAGGACATCAACTTCAATATTTGTAGTAATGAATTACAGACCCCGCCCAACTGAAGAAATGAAAAAAGTAACAAACAAAAAAACAACAACAACAGTGAGGAAGCTTAAATCAGCTTTATAAGGATCACCACTTTATTAACTCAGTGTCTCCAGGTAGAAAGTACTACCACCTTCAGTAGTTTGTAACACCATTCTGGCTTCGCTAACCATATTTATTATGATTCTCACAGTGTGCGTTGCTTCAAGACAGCAGCCATTGATGTGTACCATCACTGTTTTAGTATCAAAACTCTTCTACCACATTCAATAAAATACTTAAAAGAACTAAATTATAGTAACCTGGACATTGTCACCTTGATAAAACAAGCTCTTTACTAGCTTACTGAATTAGCAGACTAAATCTTTGTGTTTCTTAATGCAGAAGAGGAACACTAAAAGAAAGTATCAACGCTTTGCATGTTAGCTTTGTTAGCTTTCAGTTGTCCCTTTCAACGTTCACAATTAAGTTCAATTCTCTGCATTAAAGAAGTTGTAGAAGCAAACAGTTAGCAGGAATTCAACAAAAACAAGTCTTACCTTGTTGTATCTGTCAACCAGTGGCGGTCCTGGCCTGTTTATGGGCCGTGGGACCAAATGCTGCGATAGCAACATTATGTTATTTTGCAGCTAGCAAGCTAAATCGATATTTAGGCTTGAACTCAAGCATTAATAAATACTTGATATTGTTGTTTTGTGAATTGCAAAAAGTTATAAGTAAATCAGTAGGACTTTAGTTAATTATGAGTTTGAAACATAAACATAAAATATGTAGCTAGGTAAAAGATGGGTAACGTAAAGAGGAGTCAAATGCGCTCCTGTATCTTGAAGGTCTGCTGTATTTTCAAGGTTACGTTCAGTGATGCAGTTAATCTCTGGTTAGAACCATAAAACTTTATATGCCAGAAAACAAATCTGTAAAAACCGTGTCAACTGTAAAATGACAGCTAAATGTAATAATCAATATAACAAAAACACAAGCAAACCCACACTTGTTGTGAAATGAGTCATATAATCAGCTCTGTTTGTTTATTTAAGTTAGAAATAGGTTTCATTTTCTCTGTTTTTGTGGCAAAAATAAAAAGGAGAAAATTAGCGAGTACAAATGTTCCAACAGCAATCATCATCCTACAGGGTCTTAACAAAGACACCATTTTTGTCCTCGCTGATGGACCAAGATGACATCACCACACATTACCAACAAACAAAGTGTCGGTCTTTATATTTGGTGTTCCAAAAACTGGAGGAGACAGAGCTGTGTCTTTTTCGAAAATTGAAAAAACAACAATCCAAGAAAGGCATCAAGCAAGCTGGGTATACTGGAAACAGAATCTGAATCAATAAATAATTAAAAAAAAAAAACAACTTACGGATGCTATTGGATATGACTTTCTGGTTCTTTAAGGCGACATTGAGCTTGAGCTTAAAATGTTGGTGTATTTTTTTTACCAAGTAGATCTTGACCAAAGGGTATGATTAATCGTGATTAATCACGATTATTCATGACCGTAATTCATCATTTTGTATGATTTATGTTTGATTGTGACTGATCAAGGGTTAATCAGGCTACTGCAGTGTGTGCAAATAATAACTTTGAATTGGAGCAACAATAGATGAAGGATGTACTACTGTATTGGCTATGTACAGTGTGCACCAATCTGCCCATGAAAATAATATTTGTAATTTGAATAGTATTTTTTAATACTTTACATCTACACAACATGAGGCAGTGAATTATCGTCATTTCCCGGTTCATGTTTTACCACATTTCCTTGTTCTTGTATAGCTAACTATTAGGAAATATTCACGGCGCACACGCAGCACTACAGTGACTGTGATGAAGGGAAGTGTTAGCTGAAAAGCTCTACGTTTGGAGACCTCCCAATGCGGTTGTTGCTGCTACACAGTATCTAAAGCCGACCCCTCGCTGCACCGAGCCCAGGGGCTGATGGGAGTTCTCCTGGGAGCCATTAGTGTGTGAATCGGCAATGTGGCGCGTAGGGAGCGAACGCTACTCACGGGAGAGCTCCGAACTCACAACACTCTAACAACACCTGTCACCCCTGCGCCTAATGAGAAACACAATTAGCAATTAACAGTGCGATCTGTCAGGGCTAATACCTGCCTGCATACACTCACGCACACACACACACACACACACACATACACAGTCAGGAGGAAAAACCAGACTCTCTTCATCAGCACTTCCATGCAAGTATGAAATGAGCCCAAACAAGTGGATCAATTAGACAGGTGATGTAATGTTGTGAAACCTAAGCCGATGCCTCGGTGGCAGATTTTCCAGGCAGCATTCACACCAACGCTCCGCCGTGACTTTTAAGACAGGAATTAACTGTGGTTTTTATCACCCAGCGGGGAACTGAACTTTGAAGTGGGACGTGCTGCACTGCTGGCCATAGATCATACAGCGTGGGCTATTAAATTGTGCACGCAATGGGAAGTTTGTCAGAAAGGCACTTTGCTGCTAGATTTGGTGCTCGATTCTCCTGTAAAACAATTGCCGCCGTGGGGATTAAAGCAGAAGATGAAGTGAGGCAACTATAAACGGCACAGGCAGTAAAGGCCCTTAAATCAGCACATTTCTGTTGTGTTTATTCCAATCCACACTTCTGCCACCGCTGCCTCCCAGACGCATGTCCAGACATTGATCCGCACGGAGAAAATATTATTGTTTGAAACATCCCAGTTATTTTCTAATAATGTTCCGACCGTACAGGGCTCTCGTCCAGGGTCGTGTTTGGGCTTGGACCCAAAGAACAACTGTAATCAAAGCTGCTGTCAGGGGGTTCAATAATGACGGTGTTTCTAAGGGAGACAGTCGATCATTTGTTGTGTCCGTCAGAGGACAGGTCATCCAAAGTTTTGTCCTACAGGACTGTCGACCTCACCAGTGTTGGTGTCAATGAAACACATAAGGATTTAAGCTATCTGAAGACACACATGGCGCCCCCTGGTGTTTTGCGTCATCCTCCATCCTAAAACAGAAATGGTTAGTTTGTGGTTGGAGATTTTCTTACATGACTTTTTGTCAAATATTCGTCAAAATGATTAATCTGCTCATTGCTTTTTACACGCGACAGTGGAAAAAGTACTGCTGAAATGATTACGCTTCAACTACTGAAGGGAGCAGGTACGATTGAGTNNTGGGACAGTTTAGATACTTGGTGTCAGACTGTCAATAAAGTGATGTCAAAGGTCACTGACCCCTGGCAGGGTTTCACTGAAAATCCATTGTAACCAATTTGTTTTTCTTATGTTTGGTTATTGCGTTCGACTCTGGTTTAAAGTAAAAAAAAAAAAAAAATTCCATTTAAAACAGATGTAGTGAAAACTTCTACATTCTGAATCTGGTGGCAGGGTGTCTGTGAAGCACACACGCACACACACACAAACAGTGGCTGTGTTCTAATTGGATTACACCAGCGTGTTGGTGTGTGGGTAAATGCGTGTGGCGTCTTCAGCATAGCAATTGTGTCAGCCTTGTTGGTCAGCGGGGAATTGAAGTGTTAAATCTAATTCTGAATTTGTGTCTCTCTCGCAGAGGAGGGGGAGTTGTAGCGCGAGTACCGACCATATGTCACCGTCCCCAATTCAGAGGGATTGAATATGGATGAGAAACGACTCCAGGTCCTGGCATCGCCACCGGTGCAGCAGGTTTAGACTGTGACGGCGGTTGCGCTCATTTGTTATCCAGCGAGGGAGTGGTGTTGAAGACGGCAGCGCTGCAAAAGTGACTGTAATGAAGATGAAAGTGATTGGACGGCTCCGACCCACATCCTCCTGCGCTGTGGAGTCCGGGCTGATCTGGACCAGAGCTCCGACGTCGACTGAGCTCTTCTTATCTTGGACTGTCAGGTCAAATCACGTGACCACTACAGCAGAAGTGCAGGCCTCGTTTGTTTTGGTTCTGACTGTGGTTCAATTACTGGGCTGTAGCGACACGCCCTCGTGGTAATGTTTGACTCTGGTCCAGCTGTTTTACAGTCATTAGCCAGTGTACAGGAAGTGCCAAGTTAGCACCGATTCTAATATTGTGAAAGCAGTCTCAGGTGAATGAGGTAAGATTTAATTACACTCATGGCAACAATTCAAACTGCGGAGCTGCAACACATGCTGCCCACAGGGCCGCGGTGTGTCAGTGGGTAAATCTGCTGGCGTCTGTCGTCAATAACCAGCAGAATATTAAAAATCATGATTTGAATTCATGAATTCAAGAATGTTAATAAAAAGAACATCTTTGTCTCAAACAACATGTAGAAAGAGAATACACTCTAAACCAGGGGTCCCCAAACTCGGTTCGGGGACCTGTGCCAGTCCGTAGGTCATTTGGTACCGGGCCGTAGTGGGACACAGTGAAAAAAAGTACTTCAGTTCTACTAACAGACTTCATTCCAAAAGAATCCAGTCATATCCATTTACTGTTTTCGTTCAAAGGTAAACTGTCACAACAACAGGTCATTCAGACTCTGATACTAACAGAAGAGAGTCTGAAAGAGGTTTGATTTTAAAAATTTAATCTGTGTAGAAGACCACAAAGAATATGAAAAGGTTCTTATTTGTGATTCTGGAATTCAACACTAGATCCAATAATACTAATAAAGTCAAAGTAAAATATAGTAATAAACTTACAGTAGTAATAAGTGCTGCTGGAAGCATCTATGACAGTTATGGACGTGAACTCATAACCTAACTGACACCTTCATTGAACCTTTTAGGCTCAAATGAGACCTGGGTGCACATCGTAAGAGACTTGGAGTTTGCTTCTAAACCCATGACAGACATTTATATACAAAAAGTAAATTATTTTCATCGTCTGAACAATGGACAAAAGAGAAGAAGAAGAAAAAGAGAAAAAGACAAGCTGCTTTGTAACACTGTAGCAGTGACAACGTGTCACGTAAACTTTAGCTTGAATGTTATTTTAATCAAACAGACTTTAAAAACCAAGGATTTTTGCCTTAACTGACGCATGAAATCTGTTTTGATATAGAAAAACCATTAACTGTCAGAGTCCAGAGCCACGATCACATCAAGATCACATTGTTATTACCTCACCAAGCAACGGGAAATTATTTGTGCAGTGCATTTACTGCAGGTCATACTTTAGAACCAACGTACTTAAGAAAAATAAGTGGTTTTGTTTTTTTATTTCTGTCCCTGTCAGTTCTATTGTGATTTCATATTCCAACATTGACGCCTATTGTACTCATCAGAACAGCAGCGACAGCGCTGCTGCAGTTTCAGGCCCACTCCAAGTACTTTATGGGTTTATTGACGTGACGACCAGTCCTGGGACAGAACTGTACACAAGTACAAAAGCTGATTACTGATTGAAACTCAGATTTATCCACAATGCTCCTGAAATGTGTGCCTGAGTTTCAAGACAAGTTAAATTAATGAAATCTGTGATCTCAGCAGTGGTAAAACATATGTCATGAAGGAGTTGGACGATTACTTTTTGCCATTTCAGCCACTTTTTGTCTTGATTCCGGAGAAACTAATTTGTTGTTACAGTGAAACATTTTCAAATTTTAACAAGACCAAAAAAAAAAACAACTTTCAGTCTGAGATTAGAATAACTTAAGATGCAAATTTATATGCAATAAAATGAACATCAGCATTTCGCACCATGTGACTGACAGACGCCGCCATGGGAAGTTATGCGGAAAAAATGCAACAACAATCAACACCTAAACATGTCACCATATGACGAGAGGAAGAGATTCAACGAAACATGTGGTTGGAGTGTTTCCATCATACATACATGACAAAAGTCATTATGCACTGAATGCTCCAGGGTCAGTCTGCAGACTGGAGACGTTATCGAATTGAAATTCTTTTATTACCATTTTTTTTGTTGGTGTAGCCACTGTTGTTGGTGTCACTAAGCTGTGTCTGTATGTTAGCATCACTGTGAGCTAGCTGGTACTGAGGGGTAGTTTGATCAAATCCAAGAGTCCGCAGGTTTCTGTGGTTATAAAATATTTGATTTGACTGTTCAGAACTGCATCTGAACAACATGATTTAAACACTGAGTAGTCTGCAGGTTGTACACAAGTGCGTGTGTGTGTGTTTGTGTGAACAAACAGACGAGGGTACACTCCAGTCACATCCTGTTGTTTAGACGAACCCGTGTGAGCAAACTTTGCTTTTGTAATTGCTCTGCTCTTGTCGACTGTTTGGCAGGTAAACACCGGTCTGGATCTTCGGTAGCTCAGAGTGGGGGGTGGGGTAGTGATTAGGTCAAGGGAAAACACAGAGGTCGTGTATTGTTCTTATTCCCTAAACGGCACGGCAACAATAATTTAACAATACACTTGGCATACTGTAGAGAGGTGTAGTGTAGTCAACGTCTGTTGGTCTCTATGTTGTGGCCCAGCGTTGGACAGGCCGACTGTCCAGGGTGTAGCTGCTGCCCTCAACGGATGACTGCTGGGATTGTCTCTCCTCCTCCCCATTATCCTGCGCAGTTACCCTGAATGCATTAAGTGGTAGAAGATAAATGACTGAATATATTTTAATTACACATTTTCAGCGAGCGACTATAGGGTCCATCGGTCTGAAAACGACACTTAAAAAAAATTAAGCTTAAGTTTACAAAAAAGTGTATTAAATTTCTGTGTCCTTCCCAAAGTGTCATAACATAATTACCTATAAATAATAATGTATTTACCCTTTTTTCATGAAAAGAAGTATGAGAGTATTAGAAAATCTTTAAATTTAATGAACTATAATTTTACAAAACACCATGATCATGATGGGTTTGTGCTTTTTTTTGCATTCAAAATGTATCAAGCCAGCCAGAATGAACCAGGCCTGTTTTGGCCCGCGGGCCGTATGTTTGATACCCCCTGATCTACGAAGCTCACACAAGTGATGACAGCAAACCTGACTGTAGTGTTGGAGTCAGTTCATCCACAGTGTCACTTTACTGATGTTGCCTCTCATGTTTTGGAAAAATTAGGGCACATCAATCAATCAAGTCATCATCATCATCATCATCCTCATCATCATCATCATCATCATCATCATCAGCAGCAGCAGCTCTTCAGACCAACTCTCTCTTCACATCTCCACCCTGCTCCCTCTTCCTCTAAACTCCTTTCCTTTCCTCTATTTCCTCGTCGCTCAGGAGAGCAGACACGGCCATAAATCTCAGAGTGGCTAATGAACTGCATTTAACAATAAAATGCACTGGAAATGGAACATTTCATTTACAAGAAGATCAATGGCAGTGACAAACACCCTTCTCGGAGCGACTAGTTAGCGGGATGATGTTCCGCAGGCAATCCAATCAATCACCGCACGGCGACGTCGAGATCAATCAAAGCAGGGAGGAAAGAAAGGGGAAAAAACGGTGGAGAGTTCTTCTGTCGTCGCATTGTGTCGGCGCTCCTTTATTTAAGTAGGCCTACTAATCACTCACTGAGAAGTCCACTTCCATTCTCCTCTGATTCCTAACCACTCTTCAGATGTTCCCTCCATCCTTTCCTTCTCTCCGTATCCTGCTCTGTTTCCTCCTCTCACCCTGTGAGCGCCGGGGAAGGCAGTCGAGAGGCGAGAGGAGGCAAGTGAGTGATAACCATCCGGGGAGTCAAGTGCTCCATCACCGCCATCTCCATCTGCGACCCGACAAGTTCATAATGCCAGGCATCTGCTTTCATTTATAAAGGCCTCACTTAGCCACACACGCACGCACACACACACACACACACACAGAGAGACACAGTCTCTCCATCTCTATATCTACGCCTTCTTCCACTTTCTCATCTTTTATTCTCTCACCCTGTCGTCCCCCTTTTTTCCTCCCCATCCGGCTGGCCGGGATGGGGAGCAGCTCTTGTCCTCTCCCCTATTCAGTTCTCCAAATCTCACCCCTTATTCTTGCTCTGCCCCGACTTCTCTAACGTTTTCCTTTCTTCCCAGAGGTCTCCACCTTCACATCTGACTCCCCCATGACATTAGCCCATTTGAAAATAAAGAAAATCCATGAGATTAGTAGCAAACTGATAAATACATACATACATATATATATATATATATTTACACACTTATTTACACACAGCCTACGTTTCTCTATAAAAATCCTGTAAATCTGACACAGAAATGTACATTCCTGGGTCAAAACAGAGTTTTGTCCATCTGTGAAGCCTCAATTCAAATATTGTAATATATCATTTCTATTATTGTCTTGTTTTTTTGACAGAGCATTTCATGAACCAGGTATATTGTTGATTGCCAGTGTTTTTTTATTAAGAATTGATGTTATTTTAGCTTTAAAAGTTGTCCCTTGTCTGATGGTTTTCTATCAGAGGTGGAGCTCATAAAGACTAAAGAATTTGTATTTTTGTCAGATGAAAAGTTTTACAGCTACTCAACTGTAATAAAGTCCAGTGTCTTCTGAAATGAAATGTGTGTAAAATATGCACACATTTTTAGCTCAATTTGCATAGTAAATTCAACAGATCCCGCCCCAAATTTAATAACTAATAACTAATAATAAAAAAATAAAAAATGTTGTTGACACTGTTGTTGTTGTTTTTTACATTTTTTAAAAAAATGTACAGGTTTTCAAAGGAATGTTTAAGGGGCAATAACAAGTCTGTAAAACAGATATTGGAGAAAATGTAGAGACATGGTAAACATTTTTGACTGTTCAAATGTTCAGTTGCTAAAACTACTGTGTTATTGAATGACCACCTGGATATTCACTGTAGCACGACATTAACAACTATCAAAAATATAATAATTCAGAAGGTAGCACTACATTAACTATCAAAAATATAATAATTCAGAAGACAGTGCACAGACTCACCAATGCTAAAATGAGCTGTTAGCAGCTACAGAGCTAAAGTACTCTCTCAGCTGATCAGCTGATGATTCCTAATGACGACCAAGACTCTATCCCACTGAACAGAACAGAATTTGATAAAACCTTCCTGTAACTGAACAGACCAACAAACTGACAAAAACAGGAGTGTTACAAAGTGTTTACTAGGGTTTGGACAAAATGGTGGCACTGCTTGTGGGGTCCTGAGATGTTTACCGCAGTTTTGTGTCCAAAATAGTGTCCAAAACAAATAATTTGTTTTATTAAATTAATGTCCAGTTTACTTAATATAAATGAGAATTTCATTTCCAGTTAGTAAAAATCAAGAGTGAAAGGTTTGACATTGTCCTCACATTGACAACTCAAAAAAATATGAACCTTGAAAAACAAACTGAAATAGAAATACTGTAATTATTGTACTTTTAATATTGACTTTTCCGCAGCTCGTCTAAAAACATGACAACATCTAACAGTAAAGAGCAGCGTGGGCACAAACAGGCTCAGTCTGGAGAATGACTCATGGTCCAACTGTCACACCAGAAGAAGACGAGACTTCTATCACCGTTAGATGGCGCCCTTTTCTCACTGTACACAGCAGGAGTCTCGTGAGGAGTTTTTTTTATTTTTTTATTTAAGAAAGACAGAGAGAGAGAGAGAGTGAGGAAAACCTTGCTTTGCCCATTATGAAGTAGATTTTCCGAAATGGGTTTTTATCATGAAAAATAAAATGCAACATCTGCTGTAAATATATTTGGATACATTAGTGTGTCCTCTGAGAGCTGTATGGAAATCACAGGCAGTGTGTGTGTCTGAGTGAGTGTGTGTGTTTTGAAGTGGCCACACACAGTTTAAAGCCAAAGACGGAGTGAGTTTTGTGTAGAAAACACTGGACTTTTCTCTTCTGTGTACAGTGGGTTTTTGTCAAAGACCCGGTGAAGGAGCTGTGATGAAGGACTTCAGCTTCAAACTTCTGTGTGCAGATGTTTTACATAAAAAGAAAAGCAAATACAATGAGAGAATAACCCGCTGAACGGAGAGACGCAGATACAGAGTGAGTGAACGGATCCAGTTACAGTCGAGGAAAATAACGTATGAACGTAAAACGCAGTGTTTTTAACTGTCAGCGTGGAAAATATTTCAGAATACTTCTCTTTAAGGAAGTAATCTCACGACCTTTTAGGAAATACCAAACTCAAGCTTCATTAAGGCTTTATTATGTCAGCATAGTTAACACATTTTATTCCAAATGTATTTATTTATTTTAAATTCACATTCAATCTAAACTGTAATCAAAAACACAGCAAATAGAATACAGAGGTGTTGGTGTCCAGATCAAGTTTAAAAAGACGAAGTTGTTTCCTGTGAATATTTACAGAATATAAAGTGAACAACGGTTGCTGCTTGAGATTATTTAATCTACAGTAATCTTATTAATTATCTGTAAAATGTCATGTGTTTTTCTTTTTTAATTGAAGGTTCTGTACGTTCTATAAAGTACTGTAACTCTCAGTTTTAATCTATTTTGTTTCTGACCTTAGTTTTGTCATATGTCATTTATTTGACATTTTTTATGACATGAAATATCAACATTTCTCTCTCATCTGTGATGTCGTGTGTCAAAAAAATGTCAAAAATATGACAAATGAAAGCGAGAGACTAAAACAACACGTTGCAAAATTTACACTGGAAATGTTTAGGGGAGAGACATGGTTGATCAAGAGCAAAAAGGTCAGAGGTCACATCCAGGTTTTGACCATTCCCATAAGTTTCGTAATGAATCTTGAATATTTGGATTGTATGCAGAATATATACGTATAGTAGTTAATACAGTAAACTATAATGACTGTGGCCCCTGTACTTCCCTGTAATGAACTACTGACCTGTCTGTAATCTAACCTTCTCTCCACCTAGGTCAGCGTTGAACCTTTACATCTGTGGTTCACCTGTGTTTGGATAACAGCCTCTGCCTCTCCCAGGTCACTTCTGAAACTCTGCTGCAGCTATTAACCAAGAACTGATCGTCCTTGTGACAGAGTTGTTGACAGCTGAGAGCACCCTCCCTCCGTGCTGCCGCCCCCCCCAGCTGGCTGCCTTCTAACGCTAATGTTCCCCCCCTCGGTAGGAGCCGGCGGGTCGTGGGTGCCTTTGCCGTCATCATTAAGCACCATTGGTTTAATGAACGCAGCGTTTAGAAGTGCTTGGACCTTCATGCTCCGCTGCTTCATTAAGTGGAAAGCAAACTAATATGAGGAGCAACCTAGAGCTCACCTCTGGAGATGTGAGGGAGGGAGAAAGAGAGGGAGAGGGGGAGAGAGAGGGAGAGGGTGGGGCGGGGCGGGCAGTAAATGGATCAGCCATATGGATCGATCAATAAATCAGTTTTTCATGCAGATCATTTTTGTTTATTAAAATGTTATCGGATCAAATGTACTTTACCTACATACTGTATATGTATATATTCTAACATATATAAAGCTCTAAAAATTCAAAGTGTTTTTCAGAATCTAGAAACCTTCAAAGCCAGATTGTCAGACTAAGGAAATCACATGATATTGATGTGAGACGTTTACATTTGACATAAATACAATGGTCAACCATCTGTCAGACTGTGATGATGCACAACGCCTCACTGGAAGAGTGTCAGTGGTTCGATGCCCTGGGTCTGACTATTGTACTCCAGCTTTACTGCATATACAGCTGACAGACTTGTCTGGGCCTGGGCCGAGATGCCCCCTCCCTCGCCCGCGTCCTCAGATCTCTCCCCTTCCATAGTACCTTGGCCTGGGACATCAGACGTGTTTGTCCCCTCTACCTACAGTACTATGATAAATGGTTTATGCTGAGCTTAAATCAGCGTTTATTCTCCCAACATCTTGCATTTAAAATATTGTGATGCTACAGTATCATGATACAGTATGAGTGACGTTAGCTGGAGCACTGGTCTTTTTTTTGTATCATTGCTGGTCCTCCTTACACACTGGTTTGACTCTTTAATCATTTGTTTTAAATTGAATCTTTTTTTCTTAATTAACTCTTCATTAGAGAACAGTTATCTACATGTTATTTCACTCTAACGATTTAACTGAATTTTTTGGATTGGACAGTTTTATGATATACATGTCTGAATGTTTATATATATTCACATGGACTCTTGCTGTGTGTTAAATAATGCCTGGACTGTTCCATTTCTTGGGGATTTTTTTTTTAAAGTTAAAAAAGACATTGTGTCTAACTGATGTTATTTAAACAAATCTGAATACAATTATCTTGATTTTTTTTTTAAACAAGAAATGAACCTGCGAAGTATCAACCCACGTACGGTGTTCACAAAGAATACTGAGCCATGTGATTTCACTCATGACCCAGTTTAGTCTCAAGTCTTCTCAGCTTTTGGAGGAGCTGAAGAATTAGGAAGACTCCTCAACCCCACGCCCACTCGCTCAGGTGGCTCTGCCAGAATCTGCCCACTCCCCCACCATCCATGCTGCCATTTTGGCCGTTCCAACTTGCCCCTCGTGCCCCTCCCCTTCCTACAGGCTCCTCTTTCCTCATCTCCTGGTCCCCGGGAAAAAAAAAAAAAAAAAAAAGGCCTGGGTGGGAATAATTCCATTTCTGCGCAAAAACAATTAAGTCGTCGCTCAGGGCTTTATGGTCAGAGGAGCAGCTGCTTTACGCCATTTCTGGATCCATAACTGTGTGAAATGACAACAGTGGGGAGTAGGTGTGGGGGCGGGGGGGCATCTCAAGCTCCTCCTCTTTATTCTATACGAGAACCATAACTCTCTTTCT
>NC_024319.1:7812982-7858771 GCF_000523025.1 Cynoglossus semilaevis | reverse complement strand
CTCATAACCTCGCAAAATATTTGATGCCTGTGTGACAGATTGGAGTTGTAGGGTTAGGGTCGTTAACTTCTCTTGTGGGCAGGTGCTGTGATGAGACCAACGAACGGGACGCTTCAGTGGCGGTGAGTGGGAAGAGCAAAAAAAAAAAAAAAAGAACCAGAACTTTTTAAGGTTTCAGGAGGCAGCAGAAAACAAGGCACGAGGGTTTGATGTAAACATCTGTAGCCACACGGGAATCCAAAGACAAAGAACTGTCTGATCGTGATAAAGACGTGTGATTGGAGGAATAAAAACTAAAAAACAAAAACAAAAAACCACACAGATCGAGCGGCTCAATTTGGCATGACTGCCCTTGACCAGAGACTTTTTGTGACGTTTAAACCCTGCAGTGGGTTGAACTACAGTGATTTACAACCAGCTAATTCAGAAACCACAAAATTAAAAAGTAACAAAACTATTTCTGAAGAACCTAAATTGAGCAACTTACTGGTGGCAGAAACAAACAGGATCTCAGGGTAGCAGGAAGACACGGCATGAACTACGACCTACACTGACCACCACAATGATCCCACTGACCAAGACGGAGTGAGGGAGAGAGGTTTATATACTCAGCGCACCAGGTGACACCAGGTGAAGGTGATGACACTGATTGCTATTCCGCTTGTGAAGCCACAAGCGGAATATCTCTGAATGAAAAAAGAAAAACAGTGAGTGGATTCTATTTGAATTAAGTAAATTAGTAAAACAAAAAAAAAAAAACCAACAAATTATCTATGGACCGCTAACGGACTGCGGACCAGGGGTTGGTGATCCCTGGTGTAAGCTGTCAGCTGACGTTAGGTTTTTAACTATAGTTTATTAAATAAAGTTTATGAAAATGTTACTGAACATCAGTGGTGCCAAACATGAAAGTGAAAAAAAAATGCACAAACTCTTCATGTTCGTGATTATTTGTCAAATTATATTTCATTAAACATGAAAGACGTCAGTGAGCTTAGACTTCCAAATGATGTGGGTGAGCTTGTGCGTATTTGTGCCCATATGTAAATGTGTGTGTCTTTGCACACGTGTGGGCTTTGTGTGTGCCTAACAGAATGATGGGTAAAACTGAAGTGAATGAGTGGGAGGTGTGAGGTGAAAAAATAGCCTGGTCTTTGGTGATGTGATGAGAAGTGTTGATAAGTGATAGTCAGGAGGCTGTGGATGGTGTTAACACGCTGCCCCACAGAGGCTAATTGCTTAAATGGAGAGGCACGTCATTACTGAGACCCTCAGACTCATTAGAGAAAAACAGTGAAATGATAACGTGGAAGAAGTGAGTCTGGAGACCTCATCAACGTTCCCAAAAATAGGGACAGAATTAAAAACCTGTTGGCCATCAGGTATTTTTACATTGATATGTCTGCTTTCATTAAAAAAAAAAGAAAGAAAGAAAATAACGTTTTTGGACGTGTGGTTCAGACGTGCGGTTGTAGTTTCTTTTATGTATCATTAGTTGCAGCATCCTGGTTCGGTTCTCACAGCTAAACCACTGAAGAAAGAATAGACAGATGGATGAAACTTCTACTTTTATTATAAAGAAAATGCACTTCTCTGTAGTCACGTCTTATATGGTTTGTGTTAGCCTTTTGCTAAGTCAGACTAGCTTTGTTTTACAGTTGTGTCAGTCAGCTGTAGACGTTATAGTCCAGGGTGGTTTGAGAGATGTTGAAACACCCGGACCATAAAGATACATGGATGTCCAAATTTAAGAAGTTTTCCATCCTGAGGTCAATCTAACTTAGAAAAGAGCCGCTAAAGCTCATAAGCTAAGTCAAAGCACAGATATCCTTAAACCTCCTGTCAGCTTGACGCAAAGTGGACTGAAGTTGCCGCCCACTGGTCCAGAGGATCACGATGCTGCAACAGCACCGCCGGTAAAGTGCATCTCCGGGCAAGTCGGACCACCACCATCGGGACTAGCCAACGTTTGAAATAGCTACCAGGTTATGGACCGTCACACTTTACGAGGTGTGAAAACATGTTAGCTAGACTCCACCACCAGGTTATGTAGCATTATACGTGGTTTTTGAAGAACGTGCAGGTTTTTGAAGTTCAGGGTGTGCCGGTTAGAACAGAGTTGCACCACCCGATCTGTAGGGTGGGCTAGCTGGTTCGGAGTTGGTCCGATGGCGGACCCAGAGATGTACCGGCCGGGTCAGAGGTGGTCCGGCTTGGCCAAAGACGCACTTTAACGGTAGGGGAAAAGGACATCGTGTTCATCAATTGAAAATGCCTTAAAAAGATTGTTTTTATCTTATTTGCTTCTCAAACTAATCTTTGTGAGTTATCTTGTCTAATCTGTCAGTTCTGATATTGATCTTTTGCTCATACCTTAACATAGATTTATTCCTACCTAGATTCTCCATGGCAAAAAGGAAAATTATTTTTTTAATCACTGATTTGTGGAAAAAAAATCCAGAGAAGAAAGCAACTATAATGAGAAAAAATGCAGAGGCGGTAGGCCTATAAGGAAGAGGGGTAAAAGCATCCAGATCCCGGGCAAACTAGGGGTAACAGTGTAGCGCTAACAGGGAAAAAAAGAAGAAATGACATATTCTAGGCAGGGTTTGTCATTTTTACCCCAAAGCAAAGGGATGTTGAAGAGTTATCCCAGTGCCTGTTCCCCTCCTAATTATTCCAATTATCATGGCACGCTATGAAAACGTGATTAATAACACTGAGGATATTGTTGTGGCAATTAGCCATATGGTGGTGGGACTCTGCTCTGTCACGATTTTGCCATTAGCTTCCACTTCTGTTTGTCAGAGGCACGCAGCCATGACAAGCTCAAGTTCTGCTCACCTTGCACTTCCCGCTGAGAGGCACCCGCTGAGGGGAAGGAGGGGGGAGCCGAGTATTCCTCTCGGCTTCGTGCCTGAGTGAATTTTTTATGTGGCAGCCAGGTCGGACTGGGGACGAAATGTCTACTGGCGTCTGGGATAGCCCATCAAACGCTGGTGCTCCTGGGAAAGGAGGAGGAAGAGGGGAAAAAGGGGGTAAATAAGGAACAGAGGGGAAGGAAGAAAGAAGGGCATGGGAGAGTGGTTACTGCTCCTGCCTTACAGCGAGAAGATCACAGGTTGCGTATCCTGATATTTTTTTTTGTATATATTTAGCATTTTCCTCACAGTGTGTGTAGGTTTTCTACTGGTAATCCAGTTTCCTCCCACAGTCCCAGAACATGCAGATTAGGGGTTAGGTTAGACCAGTGGTTCCCAAACTTTCTCTCCTGGGTGCCCCTTTGGTTCATAAGAACATTTTTTTGACCCCTACCTAAAAAAACCCCCAAAAGAACAGGACCAATAATCAGGTATTCATTTTACACCGCCTTCAACCAACCCTTTTTTTTTTTTTTTTTGCCAGTCAAGGCATACGATGCGTTCAATTTCATTCATTCATTCCATCCGTGCCCTCCTGCAATAGCATGCGCCACCTCCAGGGGCCTGCCCACCACTTTGGGAATGTCACAGTAGGTCAGACACTTTTAGTTTAACACAGGTAAAAATGTGAGCCCCCCTACATCCTATATAGTGCACCTATGAATGTTTAGTGAGGGGAGTGTACATTGAGCGCACTATAAAGTGGATTCCACAATGTACTGCAAACTCTAGTGAACGTCCGATGTGCACTACCCAAGCAATATATCCCATCATGCATTGCAGTCGTGATGACATGATGGCGAGAGGTGTGCGTCCATCTGTCCATTTTAATTGTGCAACAGAAATAACGTAATTAACTGTTCACCCAAGTAGTGTCCAATGAGTCCACTCCACTTCTCTTTATATGGAGTAGTGGGCAGGGAATGAGCGAGTGATTTCAGAGACAGTACCAAGGTTGAACCTTACCCTTGTCAGATGACTGCTGGGATTAGAGAGGCTTCAGTTCACTCATACTCTACTGGCATTTTCATCAATAGATCAACACAGCATTTATTTGGATATTTTCTGCATTAATTCTTAAGCTTCAGGAAGAGATTTTTCTTTTCTCTGAGTTCAATGTATTTTTTGAGCCAGATACACAACTGCACACACACACACACGACCATAGGCAGATGAATGACATGCAAACAGACACCACGTTGGGGGTGGCCAAAACAAGTGGAGTTGACTTTTCCAGTTTATCTCCCCAGTAGGCAGTTTTTAAAGGAGAGCCCCCCTTGTTAAGACCTGTTGGTATTCTCCAGATGGCAATAAAAATGCATGAGGTCTGCTGGAAGTGTGGAGAAGAGCTCAGCCACTTAAGTAGGAAAAACAAAACCTCAGAGAGAAAGGGAAAAGCAGGTGGAGCGCGTTGCCAAGCTGATCCTCCAAGGACTGAGGAGAGAGCTTCAGACGAGTGCTGCCGTACCACCACTACCACGGCTGCCGGTGCACACTTCCGAGAAGTGAGGATGTGCATCTTGTTATCCGTCTTATCAACTTAGGATGTGTCATCTTGTTATGGCGAGCAAGCTGGCATTTTGACGGTTAGCGGTAAAGCTCTGCGGATGCTCGAAAACCCATTTCAAAGAGGCCAAAGTGAGAATGATGAGCAGGGCGAAGTCTCGGAGTCTTTGGAACCAAATGAGTGAGTGAGAATCTAAAGGAGTTAGCCGCGGGTTGAAGAAAAGCAACACCAGTAATTGAAACTAAATGAACTCCATAAAGTCGTGGGTCACAAATGAGGGAATAACTTTTGCTAGTTTATGAAAAAAAAAAAAAAGACTCAAGTGTGAAGCCAGGCAGTCACACGGCTGTGCATGTCCTTCAGCTTTTCCTCCTCTTCAGCTGACTAGCATCATGTTAGTAAGTACAACATGAGGAGAGAGCTGGATCTGTACAACAAACCAGAGATCTTGAAGATCTCCTGACTCATGCACCTGAAAATGTCTTCCGTGTGTAAATGTAAAAAGCTGTCTAGGCATATTTGGACATGTTCTAAAGGTTTAACTTTAGCTTGAAATTCCTACAGAATATCCACGTTGTTTCCCTTTGTTTTCATGCAAAGAAGTACCTTAGATCATTTAACAAAACATCCTCTGAACATGAACTGTTGTATTTTGTGTATTTTTTTTCAAATTTCAGCAGGCAGGTTTTGGAGTGTATTTCTTTTCAAATTTCAGCAGGCAGGTTTTGGCCCGCGGGCCCTACGTTTGACCCCCAAATCTACAACATGTGAAAACACATTTCATAATTATTTCTAGTCAGTTGTTACAAATGAAAATGATATTTTGTTAGAAAAGCCACCAGGCTCTATGTTTGTTTAGTGTTGTCCACAAACCAGGAGCCATTCAGTTTTTGTTGGGGAACTAACAGTGTGTTTTACTTTATTTTCTTCAGTCAGATGTGCTAACAACTGCAGTACAGTGCAGTACAGACCGTGTGTTAAATACAATTAACAACTGCAGTACAGACCGTGTGTTAAATACAAAAACCTACTTCTGTTTCTCATAGCTAGAAGTTTTTTCTTGCACCAACAACCACCTCCAAGCCAGTAGGAGGAGCCTAGAGATTCACAGAAGAGAAGGAAGGAAGAACAGCAGCAGCAGCAGCAGCGGTTGAAGAATGGTACAGCAGCATCAGCATGGATGGAAGGAAGGCTGCATTATCTCAGGGCCTTAATGTGGGCTGAGGAGTGCAGCTGAAGAGGAGGGATATGGGACTTTTCATAGCCATAATTAAAACAGCAAGATAGATTCAGTAATTGAATGAAAAATCAGGATCTGAGCAACATCTGTGCCAACCACATAAATCATTTCAACGAGAGGCTGCAAACGCCATAAAAACCGTGCGACTCAGAGTCGGAGAGCCTGTCAGACCGATCTCAGGGCAACGTGGATGACAAGATAACAGACATTAGAGCTGCCACTTTAATTTACCATACTAAACAAAGCAGTGGGGGGACGAAGGCACTGAGAACATGACCGGAATGTCACTGTAAAAGAGGCTAAAGGAGAAATATGAACATCTAAGTTTGGTATTCAGAGTTTAGGGTTGATTTTTCTTTCTGAAGGAGATTCTTCTGCTTTTACCAAAGTCACGTCACAACTAATAAAGTGAAAGTGAATTATCGTCATTGTGTCCTCTGCCTTAAACACAAACAACTGCATAGATTGGTATCAGTTGATATCAGAATTGGAACTTCATTTTTAGACAGCATCGTTATATTGGATATTGGACACTTGTCCCACAATTTGCAGTGTGATTCTTTGCAACTAACACAGGTTGCCTCTAGAGGCACCATTAGGGACATGGGTGTTACGTATTGGTGAAGGCAGGACCCCAGCTCTAGAGAGACTTTGTTCAGAGGCAGAAAGTTCATCCAAAACAGTTCAACATCAACTCACAGGAACAGGCAGAAACAACAACAATGCAACAACAGGAACATAAACAGAGAATACAGGCACAAGGCAACATCACAACAACCATGAACACACCACAGTCACACCGACCCAACCAGGACAGAGTGAAGGAGAGAGGTAGATATACCCAGGTCAGCAGGTGACACCAGTGAGACTAACGACCAGGTGATCACAGGACACAGGTGAGGCTGATGACACTGATTACACAGCAGACACAGGTAGGAGGGGTGTGCCATTCAATCATTACTTCATCATCCAATCCAAATGTTGGCAATAAACTTTTCAAAGGTCCTCATTTTATTTGTTTTAATCAATTTCCCTCCTTCTGAAATTTAGTGCATGACTCACTCTTAGATTTAAGATCCACCTTGCTGCACTAATCTTATTTCATTTCCTACGGTCGGGGAGTTTTTCATATCTCTCTGTCGTCCCACGTGGCCACAAAGACAGTTCCTTTAAACCACAAATTCCTCGAGATTACCAGTGGAGATATAATGTAAACTAAGGGGAAAAGCTGCTCAGCCGTTTGTTTAGGTTGTAGGTGGCATCACAAAAGCCCATCTCCTGACGCTGCACGGATGATTTCACCTGAGACAAAGTGTAGCCTTCATTAATAAAAGATTCCTTACCCCCTGGAGCAACATTCAGCTCATTTATACTCCTCCTTCTGCTCAGAGGGGACGTTCCACTCACAGGGATATACGGTAACCGCACGCAAAAGTGGGATTTAGATTCTCATATTCAGTTTAACAAAATTAAATAGATTTCAACACCTACTCTGAAAAAAAAGAAAGAAAAATATCCTGGCTGACATTAAACCACAGAAGTTTGTTTATGACAAACTTTGCCAGGCTTTCCTTTAGCATAAAAGGCTTTCTGACAAAATTATGCAGCTCTTTGTGACCAAGAATTTACACACACACGTACACACACACACACACACACACACTATAACCACACTACACTTAAAAGGCATGTTTCCTGGGTAGACATGATTCCTCCTCTAATTATTCAATAATCTAATGACACAATTGGTCATGGTGAGCAACACCACGTGCTGACACCAGATGGTAGCTTTTGCGACAAACACACACACAACACACACACACACACACACTGTGCACATCCTTATTTCAGCCCGAGCCACAGAGAGACCTCGTCTGTGCCGTACAACTTTGCCAAAGATGATTTCAGATATTTGTCTCTGCCTCAGTCTGCGTTAAGTTGGGTGTCGGTTATGACCAGTTGTTCCATTTTTGATCATGTTTGTAATTTTTTTCAATTGTTACTTTGAAAGCTGCAGGTTTAGTCTTAAGTGAGTAAGGACGTAGAGGTAGAGACTGAATCCGTGATGCATTTTTAATGGCTCTATACATACAGTATAAGACAAGGAGTGGGTAGCAGTGAAGCACTAGTTATAGAACTAGGCGTAGATACAATGCTGTACCTACCCAAACGGGGGCCCTAAGCTAATTTTTTAAGTGATCCGTCAAAACCAACCAAACATCCAACCCCCCCCCACTGCAAATAGGGACTATTACAGTCTGACATTAATATTATAGCAATTGTTATTATTATTATTATGATGATGCACAATCGTGTGGAAACTCTGTCAACAAATGTATCACTACACACATTTATATTCTATTAACTCTCTCTTTTAACAGCTAAATATGTTATGAATAAGATTCCCCAGTAGATGGTGCGTAGATAATAAGCAATATTACTCCATAAACAATTACGCAGGTGTGAGATGCACCAAATCACGCAGTTTGCGCATATCGCTCAAAATGTGGCGCCCTGCGCAAAAGTGGGGCGCTACGCACAGTGCGTGTTCTGCGTAATGGGAAGGATCCATGTATAGAAAATTAATAGGAACATTCACTATGTTATAAAATAGGGACATGATTTTCTATATTCACAATATTTGTCATACAATTGATGTGGGGGACAGAAAGAAAGTGTCAGGTTTGACTGGTCCTCGAGAGTCTAAAAGACAGCAGGGTGAACTAGATGTGGAGCTGAGCTGAATATGCTGATAGTTTCTATGGGAGCAACTGGAATGGACACAATTAGAAAATGATAGAGTGGCACTAAGGGCTGAGCAGCTGAGAGAAGATAAAGATAGAAAAGCACTAAGGGGAGATAATACATGTGTTTGTCCACGGAGATGTCTGGTGGAAGAGAAAGTGGAAGAGCCTTTGAATCCATCATGGAGGTTTAAAGAAGATGACTTGAAGGAGCAGCCTAAAGAAGGAAGAGTTTGGTACTGCAGTAGAACCTGAGCAGTACAGATGGTGGTCTGACCTTCACAACATTCACTCACAGCACTCACTGCTGCCTTAGAATCAAGGTGATGTGTTGACCTTGATCTGAGGTGGGTTCCCCGAGGCTGCTCCAGGGCATGAGAACAGAATGTCAGGAGCACTTTGTGCACGATGTTGCTACTACTAAAGGAAGATGTGAGTGTGTGAGCCTGGGGTTGTACAGTATGTCTCTGTCACAGATAGAAGGAACAAAAGAAGATGAAAAACTATCCCTAAAGAATCCAGTCAGTTACTTGTCTCAAATGTGAGACAAGTAACTGACTGGATTCTTTAGGGATAGTTTTTAATCTTCATCATGGTGACTATTCAGTGTGTGATTAATTAATAAATGTGGTACTATTATATACAATCTTCAAAGAATTCCTGTGCACTAGTTCACTTTGTTGCGATTGAAATGTTTCACTATAATAATCAGTCATTTTATACCATGCTAACATGCTAGGTGTAAATAACATACAGGAACACTTTCAAACATTCTGTTTTTATACAACCTGTTGTAAACAACCTGAAGTGAAATTTGAGATCTGATTCTGTTTGTGAAAAACAAATGTTAACGTAAGAAGGCATAATGAAGCCAGTGATGCCTTTACTGTCCTATTGGAAAAATCTGGATTGTTTATTGTGCCTTAGCAGGGGTTTCTGACAGGAAGCGTTAAGGTGGAAAAAAAAACCCAATAGTGCCTTTTACAGTGACATACTTTAGTAAGATACACATGCTAAAAGGCCCATAAGGGATTCGAGTTTGAAATCTGCCGACCACAAGTGGGGTCTCGACCCTTAGGTTGAGAACCACTAGTAGACGCAATAAGGAATTCAGGAAGTGTTGAGGCAAAACAAAATTACATACAGACAAAAAAAACCCATGCATGTAAGGACATGTGACAATGTTAAACCGGTATCAGTAATAATTTAATTGTTATTTAAAGGCTTAGTTGGAATTCTCTGGCTGCCTTGGAGTTATTATCATTAATGTACATTCTGTGTGATGAAGATATATATATTTTTTTTCAAAATAGCTCCATCACAAAGTATTTTCACATTCCACCAAAGGACATAAATGCAGAAGGAGAAAAAAAAAGACATGATCATTAGCATTAATTGGATAGTGAGGGAGGATAGGAAACTTTGTTGCCATAAAAATCAAAATAAATAATTGCTAGGTGAAACTGCGGGAGAAGGCATCCTCTACTTGGTCGATCATAAATCCTGTAATAATGACATGCTTACCCATAAATGACTAAACAAGGGGCCATTAAGGCATGCATGACTTCTCCTGATGTCTGTGTAGCAGATGTTAATAATTTCCCTGTAATGGAGAAGGAGAGAGGGAACGAGCAAACGAGATCTGCCTCCTCATCATCCTCAAAGAAATGTCAAAGAAGGGTCAGCGATGAAAACAGACTATGGGGGTACGAGCCCTAGAGGTCACAGGGTCACTTTCTTGGTAACACCTATGGGAAAACTGCAGTCTACGGGCATGTTCCATATATCACTTTGGAATTCTGTTGACATGTTGAATACCTGAGTAAGAACATGTCTAGTATGACTTTGATGTGTTTGCTGTATTCCAAAATGACATAGCTAAAAGCTAGGGATAGCACGTTAATGTACATGTTATCATTTTCCTTGTTTTCTGGGGTAAGATGTTTAGCTATAAAAACAAACTCATTAGGGGGCAATAATGCAACCGAAGGTAAAAACAGAAACACAGGGTGAGACGGAGGTGAGAGTCGAATTCAAGATATCCCAAGTGTTCAACCTCTTTTGAAGTCAGACAGGTAAGGGAGACTACAGCTGCACTGTCTGACCAGCAGGGGGCATGTGTAGAATGTGGGGTGAATCCTCACAGAGTGGGGGAGCCTCAGTCTAACGGACTGTAGGATTGTTGACCTGAGAGACCGGAAAGACACCGATGACTCAGGGATCCAGTTTGCAGGCCTCGATCCTCCAGGTTAGGTCTCGGGTTTACGGCCAGACTCATCGGCCATCTTGGTACCTGGGAGAGCTGGAGAACAATGCCTGTTAATCAACCTCTTGTAGCTGGCTGAGCTGTTAAATAGGTTCTGCCTGGTCCCTGCAGAACCTGATCGTGGGTTAACCATGTAAACCTGGTCCTCTGACGCAGGGAGCAAATATGGTTTTTAGCCGTCCACACAATGGAAACCGATGTCGAGGCCGGTAGAAGAGCTCAGTGTCGGTGCAAACCTGTGTGTCCCTATTATCATGTTTGAATAAACAAAGTTTCGTACTTATATTCAATCACATATTATTCATGTTTGAATAAACGCACAATGTTGTCGAACAACTCAACAGATAGTCAACTAGTAATTATTGATATGCTACTATATCCATTACTATACTAATATACATAATATAAACTAATACAGTAAACCAGGGTTCTGTCATTGTCCCTAATGTTAAACTACCTCCAAATGTCAACAACACGGTTGACCTACATATATAAACTACCCATGAGGACAATGAGCCCCTGAATAAATCGACAGAAAACGCCAATACAGGAATCCGATGGTCCCTCAACAAAATATTGGAGGATTTGGACTATGCGGATGACACCAGCCTTCTATCACACAGGAAACAAGATGCCCTGCAAAAACTCAACAGCCTTTTCGAGGAAGCAGCAATGACAGGACTGAAAATAAACGCAAAAGAAAACAGAGGTAATGAGGATTAACAACAAAAACCACGATCCCATTAAACTTCACGATAGCCAACCTCAGCGATGTGGACAAGTTTGTTTACTTGGGTAAATGTCGTCAGCAAGGATGGAGGAGCAGATGAGGACATCAGGCGTTGCATCAATAAAGCCAGGCATGCATTCAACACCCTGCACACTATCAGGAACTCTGTCAAAAAGGAACAAGATCCGCATCTATAACACTAAATAAGCTCCAGGTTTTTGTCAACAGATGCCTAAGGAGCATACTGCACATCAGATGGCCGGAAAAGATGGCAAATGCCACACTATGGGGAAGAACAAAGCATCTGCCAATAGACAATGAAATACGCAAAAGGAAATGGGCTGGATAGGACTCACACCCACACTCTGCCTCGCAAAAACATCGCGAGGCAGACCCTGCAATGGAATCCGTAAGGCTAGAGGAAGGTGGGGAGGCCCAAACTGACCTGGCGTAGATGCACAGAGGGAGAACTGAAGACAGCAGGGTGGACGTGGGCCCAGCTGAGGAGGGCCGCCCGCAATCGAGTCCGCTGGAGGAGCGTTGGTGTGGCCCTATGCTCCCACGAAGAGCAAGAGGATTAACAACAACACTGGTGAAGCTCAGGGCATAGAGTTTTCAAATTTTCGTACTTATATTCAATCACATATTACATATCGCAAAATATGTAGAAAAATGGAAATTTTTGCTTTTACATGGAGTTAGTCAAAATGGGCTGTTGGATTCTTTATTGTCCTCAACAATTGGATCTGACAAGCAGTGCCATCCGAAGACTCAGACTTATGTTTGTGAGCCATAGTTAGGGGCAAGAGGTTTAAAAAATATATGGCATACCAGCTGCTAATATAAACAGGGTCGTAGTATTCCTCATCGCAATGAGGGGAACAAGACTTTCTTAATACATTTATCTATATGGGTGTGGTGACGTAACGTTGAAACGCCGTAGTTTGAAGATGTTGAAAACCAAGGACCCCTTTACTTGGACTGGTGTACCTCCAACCTCCTTTTTAACCCATAAAACCCAACAACAAACTCCTAAATGTCACCTTTTCAGCCCACAGAGTACCATAATGAATGTCTGCGTGTATTCAAACATCCGACGAGTTTTTTGAACTTTGAAATTGAAGCCCTAAACAGTGCTTTTGATTTTGTAACCTCGTCTAATTCTCATTTCAATTTTCACGTTTACCGCTATAAATATTTATTTCCACATTCCTAACCGTAAAAAAGGTCTTGTGTTGCGGAATAAATATCAGGACTTATCAGTTGAGAGCAGATGTAGATGTTATCGCTCCTGTTTTCTCCTCAATTTTGTCGGCATCTTCTTGTTTTCAGATCTAGTGTAAGATATCTATTTTTTTTACTTTCAGGTGTGGCGTGACCCTGGAGCTCCCCAGACAGTATTTTGAGCTTCTTATCCTTCTCAGATCAGTCTGAGCCTGCAGCGAGACAGGAGGAGATCATCAGTCTATTAGATACGTCCTGGCTTATTGCACGGATCACATTAATGCAGATCCTGTTGTTTTTAACCTGCGATTATTTCTCAAGGCTGCGATTGTGCGTTTCATCATACTGACTGTCAGACACAACGATATCTGTCTCATCTCTTGTCGTCAAATTCCATCATCTCCATTGTCTTAATGTCTCGTCTTAACTTTTTTGTTTGTTGTTTTTGCACAAAGATATCTTTTTCTCCTCCTCTCTGAAAAGGCAGACATTAGGTGACTTTTTGGAATTCTTTCCGAAGTTTTGACGGTTTTAATCTCTTTGTACTCCTGTGTATCTACATTTAATACAGAAATGGCTTCAAACACCATCACTGCTATATTAATCAGCAGAATATTGTCACCTTAAATGTTATGCTTTGTTTATATTGCTCTGGGTTCTGACGTTTTATGATTGCTCTTGTAATTAGAGCAGGTAGATTATTGGAGCAGGTTATGAGACTTGTAGCTTTATCACCTGACATAAATCCTGAATATTTACCCTGCTTCTGTGATGAACAACAACCATTTTATTGATCAAGAACATATAAAAACTTGGGAATGTGGAATATGCATAACTAAAATATGAATTCTTTCCACACAATATGTATGTGTTGAAACACATCCGTGAGAACAGAACAGAAAAATAATATAAAATAACCTAAAAAAAAGAATTTGGAATAATAACAGAAAAATAATATAAAATAACCTAATGAATTGCATGAATTTTATGATTTGATCTCACCAGAATTCTCACTTGAGGCACATTTTATGTCAACTCCTTTCTACTTTTTTACTTTTTCGCACACATTTCGAACATTTTAATCCAAAAAGAAAACTCATGAGTTAAAATGATGTTGGTTTCATAATTCAAGTTTATTAATGACGCATTCTTGAGAAGTTTTCTAAAGTCAATGTGAACTTTGCATCAGATCAGTGACAAAAAACCAGGCGACGCACCTTTAGGTATAATAAATGAATGGCCACCACATTATTAATATACATACCTTCAGAATACTTATAGACATTTTTATCTCTTTTCATTTCATGTTATTGTAAAAACGTCCAACATTGAGGCTTTTAAAGTTTGACCAATAAAATAATAATAAAAAAGAATTTAGTCATGTTTGCTTTTACAGTAATTGAACAGACACCCACCTCACAAAACACAGAGACAAAACTGCTTCAGAAACTGTGACGTCTCGTTGTTTTGACTCCTTTATTAACCTTGAAACTTCTTCTTTCCTTGTTGAAATGACAGCAGAGACGAGTTGAGGAGGTCTAACGCTTCAACCATATGTGCTCCGATTTCCCCCCTCTGTTCTGTAGCTTTGTTTTTTCTCTCTTTTCAAACTGTGCCAAGAAAATGGAAATTCAAATAAAGGAAAAAAAATAATATTCTGCCTGTCATCTCACGCAGTGAAATGATAAACGACTTTGATTCATTAAGGCAGAATCACAGATGACAAAGACATTAAGTTCCAACCTTGATTCTTTAAGTGCATCATTCACTTTTCGACTCCATATACGAGTTTTTATTTAGAAGCAAAAAGCGTTTTTTTTTTCCCGTCAGATATTACCTTTAATCAGCGTCCTTTAATCTGCCTTTACCTTGGAGTGTTGAGAAACGAACGTACCTTCATTTACACCACTGAACTGAAAATCATTTTGAAGTGTTTTAAAGTCCTGTAAACTTGACCTTTGATCCAACTAATGTAATATTTTACTCAATCCTCATTTATGTTTTCAAAAACTTTCAAGTGCTTCTTTTGAAATGTATATCAGTGAAGTCACTTCTGTCTAATTGATTAATTGGCACAATGCCATCAAAAGACTAAATAATGCAATATGGCTGCCAGCCGCCTGCAGTCTACTGGCACAGAGCTGTATAAGTTCATTCCATTCCATCCATCCATCCATCCATCCATCCATCCATCCACCCATCCACCCATCCATCTAATCATGCATCCGTCCATTCATCCATCCATCTACTCATGCATCCATCCATCTTCCCATCATCCATCCAGTCCATCCATCTATCCATCCATCCATGCATTCACCAAAACAAATATCAACAGAGAGACATTGCAGTAATTGACAAATACTGCGTATTTAGTGTATAACAAACTACAACTCCAAATGTGGGGAACGCAGCAGAGTAACAATTGGTGGACTTGGTGGACAGCTTGTTTTTATCCACATTTCACTCAATATTTGGATGGAAAGCCGAGAGTCAACAAATACTGGGAATTGTGTATTTCAGCTATGTTGGTTTCATTATAACCACTCACAAATGACTAACACATACTGTTTAGCCAATGCAAAGCAACATATGAGTTGTGGGTAAACTCTACTCTACGCAATTTGATAATATGGGCGTAAGATAATCACAGCAGTTGGAAACTACAACGATTGCCATAAGCCAGAGTCAAATGAAAGAGCTGCCGATTCGGAGTTCCTCTGCTAACACAGGGAGTGTACCAACTATTCTGGAAAGGTGTGTAATCCTTTACCAGATTAAAGAATTACAAACTTTAAAGGTGTTTAATCAGAAAACAGGTTCTGCTGCAGCACAAACAGGAGGTTCTGGCTCTGTTTCTGCAGAAGCTGCAGCAGCAACTTTTCCAAACAGCCAGTGTAAAAAGTAGAGCGTGACAGCTGCATTTAAATATGAAATGGCTGCAGATTTGCTTTCCGACACCTTGTACTGAATGCAGACAAAGACGCTGTTTGGGCCAGAGAAAAGAGAATGTATTTAAAGCAGGTCTTTGTCATTGTTCATAAGTGTGTTCCCTTTGTTTCCATTTGTCTTGTTTTTTTGGGGGTAGAAGAATGGGATGAAATATTTTTAAACAGTAATTACCTGGCTGGGATCCGACGTGTCGGGGTTAGTGGGTGACGACAGTGCAGCGCTGGGTTTTGGAAGGTAATGTTGTGTTTGTGTGTGTGGGCATGTGTGTGACGGTGGCGGTGGTGGGCAGCGACGACGATGGCGACAAACACACAGGACCAGAGACTGGCAGAATTCTGCTGCAAGTGTCTTTTCTTTATCCAAGCTGGAGTCACTGCTTCACGCCAAGTCCGTCACAAATGAACAAGACAGATTTAGGCCTCTCTGCCTGATCCTCATACATTTTTCCAAATCCATTTAGGAAAAACGTCTGTTTTCATGCTTCTGGAAGGAGTATTGTTATATCTGGTTATTCTCACCTTCTTCTGTGTCTCTGTGGCCTGTTTTGTCATTCCAGTCAAGTTTGTTCTGTTCAGTAAGGCAAATCTGCCAAGGAGCTTTGTTCTGCATCAGCTAAAAAAAAGTTCAAATAACCCAAAAACTAAAGCAAAACATATTTAAGAAAAAGTCACAAGCAGTGCAATACATCCTCTTTTGGTTTCGTAACATTATGATTAGTTGTAGTTAATCTGTTGCTCGTTGTAAATAACAGCAGAAATATATTTAAATGTTAGCAAACAGCCACCAAAGCCCTGTTAGCAATCAAAGATTTATATTTATAGACATATTTCAAATTGCAAAAAAATACAATCGTTATGAATCAATAGAAAACGAATAGCTTGTTAGCATGTTAAACAACAGTTAAAAGTATTTTATCAAAATGTGTAATCATCCAAAAGTTGACCAAAAACTTTTTTGAACCTTGCACACATTTGTAACTCTACCTTTGAAAAATTATATATGATGAAATATATTGATATATTGATCTTTAATTTACTCACAATGTGTACAATGGGTCTGTTTAGTTGAACACAACACTTTTAAACTCACAGGAATTGAAGAAAGACACAGACAAGGATCTCAGCTCTGACTCTCTCACCTCATGCGTTGCTAAATGAACATAAATGATTTGAAATTATTTGCAAATAAATAACAGTTATAAGAGCAGTTACGTGAAATATTCCCACGGTACACCTGATGACCTCTAGTGGTCGGTGTAAGGCACTAAAAACCTACACGTTATTAGCAAGTTATAGCACCACTGCAGTCTGACAATGATGCGCTGCTCTCTGCGCACCAATCGCAATTAAGCATGTCCTTGGAGGACAATATGTGTGGATTCTTTAAGTCGTTGGGATGGTGCAGAGAGGAGCGGAGTCGCTCTTACAGATGGTGTGCGACTCAGACTGTAATTAAACAGATCAGCGTCTAATACGCCGCCTGATATCCAGCAGCAGCACAGCTGAATCGCTGTGGGGACCACAAAAAATAAATAAAAAAATAAAATAAAATAAATAAATAAAAAAACACTCCCTCTGGTTCCTGGGAGCTTTTCAAGGTCGTGAAGTCAGTAAACAACTAGTGAGGTGTGTGTTTAATTTTGTTTTTCATGTCCTAGGTTTGAATTCAGTATTGATATTTTGACATAACAAAATTGAACGATCATGATATTTACATGACATAACGGTCATGCAAATAATTGCAGACAGAAATCGAATGACATCACTGATCTGAACTTCAGCCAAAGCTGGACCTCAAGTCTTCACGTCTTCTTCCACAGGTCAGAACAAACAAAGTCCTGGTTCACTTACAATCCCTCTGCCTCCAACACAGAGAGTTCAGCTGGACTAACATGATACATGGTTTGATGTGAAAGCTCAGCTTCAGTCAGATCATCAAGGAAAACAGTTATTTAAGGTCTTCAACATTTTGTCCAAGGACAAACTGGTGGGGAAAAGCAGCAGGAACCATCATCTATATTTGAAATGTATATGTCACTGGCTTATGTCGCTACCGTTTCTTGTTTTATGGCCTAACAGATCAGTGAGGAATCTTTATTTTTTCCCCTATAATTCACATGAACGGTTCAGTGATATGACAACAAAGCAACACATCTATTCATTTCTCGTCTCTCTCCCTTTGTTTCAGCGTTCACACCTGTCCGCCAAACGTTGCCTTCCTTCACTTAATAAAGTGTAAATCCATTTTTCGAGCCTAACCTGCAATTAGCCTGAGTTGATGCTTTAATAACGTGTGAGGTGACACTGTCAAATTCCTTTCTTTCTTTCGCACCAAATAGCAAAAAGCTCATGTTGTGACATTATTTTCCCCAAGAATAGAGAGACAGAGATGATCAAGAGCGCGGGTGTGAGGGGGGAGGAGGGTGAGAAATGACTGTGCTGTCAGTGGCAGGAGATGTAGTTAAAATGCAGCAGCAGGGTGGGTGTAGTGAAGAACGTGTGGCCTCAAATGTTTTCACCCTTCTGTCACTGTTGACCTGTTAAACACTGTCTTATTCCTAAGGTGGCTTGCATTAGCAACTCTTACCAATGGCTTACTGCGTTGATGGTTAAATGGCTAAAAACACGAAAATGTAATAATTAAATGGATATGTATTTAAAAGAGAAAATTTGATTTTTTTTGTCAGATTTTCAGTGGTAGATTTTTTGTTTTGCCAGCTGCAAAAAATATATTTGACTCTAGTGACATTTGATGTAAATGTAAACATTCTGTGCATAACCAAACACATTCTGACCAAATAAAAAATAAAAATTGTGTCACATGACATACCCCAAAATTTAAGAGAGGAAAAAACACAAATGTTTACTTTTCTGTCATTTTTCTTTTTGTTCTATTTCCTTCCCTGTTTTATTTTCCCTTTTATAGCTGCATGCATTTTTAATTATTCTTATATATTTTTAAATATTTATTTTTAAATATAATTCATTGATATCTGCCCTATTTCTATTTTGACATTTCTACCAAATCAGGAATCCAGTCACAGAACCACCATTTCAGCGTCACTTTAAACTGAGTTACACTAACTTTAAAACAAACACAAACAAACAAATCTCTGACAATTATCATGATAAAAACCCCACACAGTTTCTTGCGTGACTTAAAACATATCTGTTATGTTTTCCAGCTAGATGGAAACCTTTGTGCTGATGGTCACAGATGAACTGTTTTAAGCAATCTGTAATTTCTATACGAGAGCGGTGAGTGTTTGCAGTGAGTGAAGAAAGATGCCAGATGTTGGCTAGAAAAAATAATATTAAAACCCATGAATCAAAATCCCTACAGATGCCCATGTTTTTTTTTTTTCAAATGTATACTGTAAAAATACAGTGATGATAATTAATACTTACATTTACAGACTGTGGTCATCCCCCCTTCACAGGTGTTTTCTCCCAAACACAACAGCGTGGGTATAATTAGACAGTGAATACGGACAAAAGAGATGTTTCTGGTGGCATATGGTGGAGTCAGGTGGAGTGGAAGAGAAAGGAGGAGGAGGAGAAGAAGAAGAAGAAGAAGAAGAGGATCTCGTCGTACGGCGGCGGAAATCTATTATCTGCTATACATATGGATTTATGACAACAACTGGCATGAGGAATGGTGACTAACATACAGACGGATGTTCTTATATAAGCATCAATTGTTAATTGAAGGAGCTGTCACACTCCCCGGGGCTGTCAACACACTTTTATAAGCATTCAAACGCAGCTTTATCAAATTAATGGTCTATTCAGAGCAGACGGATTCTGCTTGAATTTATCGTTTACGCTTCTACAGAGAGAGAGAGAGAGAGAGAGATACTTCCTGAGAGTACTTCATACTGCGCTAAGACAAGGGCAATGTTGACTGATACGTGCTTATTATAACTGGACTATAACTGGGCTTGTCTTAGTCAACAACTCCAAGACGGAGGACCAATATGTTACCCCACATGTGTCAAACTCAGGCCCGGGGGCCAAATCTGGCCCGCAGTGTAATTATATTTGGCCCACGAGATCATATCAAATGTGTACTAGAGTTGGCCCTCCAGTATATAGACCCTATATATGAAGAGGAGTTGTAGTATTAGCCATGTATGCGCTATGTTATAGCACATACATTTTTTTTTTTGTTGGCCTGTGAAAAAAAGATTTACATTACAAATGAACTGGAAAGGCTACAGATAAAGAGACATAATGAGAAACAAATACCACTGATGTGTTATATTTCTAATTTACTTTCTCATGTGTTTATCATATTAAACTTTGGTTGTTCCAGATTTATTGTTTACACAAAACTAAAGTTTGTTTCCTTATGAAAAACATGCTACATCACAGATCTGGAGAGAAGGGAAAACATGAACATTCCCAGTCAATTTTTCAATAAATATTGAGTTTGAGTCTGTCACACCAATGGTTTCCAACCTCGTTTGACCTCTGACCCCATTCTGACATCACTAATTTTCAGTGACACCAGAGACATTATTTTTCCTAGAAATATTTTTGGATGTTTTTATCTGATCCGTTTTATTCTAACTGGATTTATATTTATGAAATTGAAAATGATAAACATTTAAGGCGATCCTATTTAAATTTCAGGCGTCCCCAGGTAGAGCTGCGACCCCAAGGTTGAAAAACAGAAAACAACCAAAATATATGCTACTGACTATAGATCAGACAGAACAAAAACATTTCATGAAATCCCCTCCGCCCCCCGCTGGTGTCAATGTGAAGCACGTCTGTACATGTTTTCTCTCCAGATGACAAACTTCTGTTCCATTTTTACATTTTTGCTGCCTGTAAACACCGGGCGTATAGAGTCAGCAGTAAAGACTCGGAGTGTGCACAGGGAGGATGCCCAGGTGAGCTGACACTTACATCTCCGAAGGCCATGTGAAGTTCGCTGGGGAAATCATGAGCTGTTCCTTTGCTGTCACAAAGTCAAAGTTTTTTTTTTTTTTTTCTGACAGCCGAGGTGGATAAAAACAAAATGCAGCTGTACTCACAGGAGGCCTGAGTTCCTGGGGTGGCGAGTAAGCACTCTGATGTAGGACAATAGGGCGGGGTATCTGGGGTCCTCACGTCCTTGTTTGACAAACTCGGCTGTTTGTACCGCTGTAGTCACTCCTGGGGCCGGAAACCAGACTGTGATGTGAACAAACGTCTGTGTGACAGTGGTGCAGCATCAACCTGCAGTGGACTCTATTATAAATCTATATCTGAAACCCTAAAAAATAATATACTATATATAACGTCAGACAACTGTGCTGTAAAATACCAACTCTCCATAAATGATTTAGCTACAGTTATCATGGTATGTTATAACTTATTTAAAGGCTGTAAAATGACAGTAAAGTTTACAGTCATTTTACAGTCTGTCATTTCACCAGAGGTGTCAAACTCACTTTCACCTGGGGCCGCATCAGTAATATGGTTGTCCTTGAAGTGCACAGTGTAACTGTCAGACTGTATAGCTGTACTGCTGTAACATATAATTAAACGTTTTCTGCAGTTCATTATTATATATTCAAGTTACACATATATTACATTTGCTCTGAGTGATGTGAAAACGTTTAAAAACTCACATTCAAATCATACTTTGCAAGTAAATGACAACAATCAAAAACTATACTGTATGAGTCAACTGGGGTAAAGTTGATGTGGTCCTTGAACGCACCGTGTAGATCTCTGCACATAGATCTGTCGTCATCTGGAAATGCATCGTTGTAATTGTAATTTAAGGTCAGTATACACTCTGAAGCAGCATAGATCTTATTAAAATGCTATTATAATAATAATTCTAGCGGGCCGCAAAAAATGACATGGCGTGCCACATCCGGCCCACGGGCCGCAAGTTTAAGATGTGCAGTCATACTGACACTGACACAACACTAGACCTTATTATAAGGCAATAATAATAAAGTTCCTGCGGGCCACAAAGACATGGTGTGCCGCATTGGGCCCCCGGGCCATGACTTCAATTGCCGTGCACCCCAGGAGATTAATGAGCAACCACAGGGCCTGCCGAGCACCCAACAGCATGAACATAAAACCGCTCCCCTGCGTGCAGTTCACACCGACGCAACACTAATGTGACGTTCTCTGATCGACACAGTGACCGAAGTGTTAGACCAAGGGTGTCAAACATGCAGTCCGCAGGCCAAAACCGTCCCTCTAGGAGGCTCAATCCGGCCCGCTTGATGAATTCTGAAAGTGGAAATAAGCTGGTGTACTTGACCTCATCATCAGTGCACAGCCCGATGTGTAGCTGAGTAAAGTTACGGATGTTCGCCTCGTCATCTGTCAAAGTGTGTGAGAAACAAAATGATCAACAGGAAGACGAAGTTGAGTTTGAAAAGAGACAGAGACAGAGAGACCGAACTAATCCAAATCACAGGGAACAGCAGCATAAAGCCAGTGATAGCTGCGTGTTTGAACTCAGTAATTGGTTGGACGCTCGGCAGGCGATACAACAGAGGAGCTGCCGAGTGCGGTGTGTGTTTCCCGGCCCCACTGTGCAGCCTCGTCGAGTACAAAGACGGAGAATGAACTTCAGAGGGTTTTAATGCCTGAAGAGAAGAATATGGACATTAAATTATCAGGGGGAAACAGCAGGGCGTGAAAGAAAGAGCCGTGTGAAGCCAGCGAAGGAAAAACACTCTCATAAAGGTTGCTTCTGACACGGAAACCTGGCCAAATTCACAGGCAGCTTTATTCTGAGCTTCACACTGATGCTCGCCGTGCATGGACGGGAGTGTGCACCGCGCGTGTGTGTGTGTGTGTGTGTCGGACGGGAGCGTGCACCGCGTGTGTGTGTGTGTTGTTGTCTCTGACTGTGTGCATGAATACTCTGTGTACGTGGACACGTTTGACTTTTTTTTTAAATGGTAATTTAAAGAAAAACAAAAAGTCTTACATCCTGTCTGCTTACATTTGAACGGGCTAAAAATGTAGACACACCCACACACACAAACACATGCACGCACAAACGCACACGGACACAAAGACTCCTGCATCGTTTCCCTTTAAGAATTGGCTACAAAATATATTTTTTTATTATAATTTCTCAGATTATTTCACTCTATTTCTTCAAGAGGAATTATTAGACTAATCCTTAGTAATCTTTTGAACTTTTAGTGTTGTTTGGGGCTTACGACTTTTGAAAACACATTTACAACAAAGCATTTTTGGTGATCCATCTTCTTTAACTAAACTTCTTTTTGTCTATTGGTTTTAGCTTTTTCGCTTCAAAACTTCAAAAACAAAATTAGAATCAACTTATTTGATCAGTGTCTTCAACAGCACGTTGCTCTCGGTGTTAAAACTTTAAATATAAAATGAACTGGTATTAAGTTAAACAAATAACATTTACAACATTAACCTTTAAAATAAAGAATACTCTTTCTGGGCTAACCTGTAGTTATTTTTGCATTGCATGTCGTTTAGCTAACCTTTAGCTACAGTCTATTTACCCTGTGCATATTCTTGCAATTCTTTCATTTGATCAGTTTCTCAATCATTTCTTTGAATTAAAAGGTGTGCGATTAACCATATATGGCCCACATAATTTGTCTTGCGGCCCAGCACGTGTGGCCCATAAACCCTTGAGATTCCCCGTATGCAAAGGGAACCGCGGTCAAAGCTCCAATGATAAGGTAGGACTCCTGAGAGCCACGCACTCATGCACACTGTAAAGTATTCATCTTTAATATCTCACCCTGAACCGTGGCCGGCCCTCTCTCTCCCTCACCCCTCCCCTCCCCCTCCCCTCTCTTCAGTTTATCTCCAGTGGAGCAGTTGGAGCCCAGAGGGTGGAGCACAGAGGACATGCTCCTGCTCCTACAGCACAGAGGGATCATTACACACTGAACACACAGCAGCTACTCACACAGCCGTTATTGCTGCTGCAAGGCCAGTGCTATTTATAAGATTAGAGCCCTTTCCACCTGTGTGTGAGTGTGTGTCTGCTTGTTTCTAGCGTGTCACTTTTCCTCCTGTCTTTTATTTCAGTATCCCCATCCTGACGTTAGGGGGTGCTGGAATTCTACACAGTTGGACGGGGGAGGTTGAAGTTCCTGCAGGCTTTTAGTTTAAGTTTCTAAACTAGAATAAAAAGTCACTTTTAGCAGGTGTGAAAGTGTATTATTTAAATGAAGCTTCACTGACATCAGATTTTCACTTTTTACACGACATTGATGTCAGGTCACGTCAGGAATCGATCAGACACAGATTTTCTCGCGTGAACTGTGCAGCGAATGTGAATTAGTTGTTTTGAACATTAGATGAGGCGATTAACGTGGCATCACCTTCAAACTTGACGTTATTTACATTTTTTTAAAATAAAGCTTCACTTTGATGATTTTATTCGTATTTGCAGCTAAAGGTTTTACCTTACGTTTTTTATTTTTAAGACATTAAAATAAAACGTAAGCTGTTTTTCACCACTTATTTCATTTCTGGACTATTTAAATACATTTGATCTATTTTTTCATAATTTAAAAATCAACCTTTTAACTGTTGCTGTACAATAATAAGGTTGTTGAGCTTGAACCTTGTAATAATAATTAATTTAACTTGAGATAACTCAGGATATTTTAGTTTTTTTGAGGAATTTTTTTTTTCAATATTGAAAAACAAATCCTTTAATAACAATTTGATACTTTTAGGCTTTTTTCTTACTTTTTCCCAAACTGAGCCAAACATGACCTGTTTTACCATTTCAATACTGTTTATGTCATCCTTATTATACTTTGTCTAGCAAGGTTTTTCAACACATAATTATTCATTTCATATTTTCAAATATTGTATTTTCTAATATTCATATTTGTTTTTACAACTTTGGACACATTTCATGCATCTTTTGTGCGATATTCCAAAGGTGTTGTCCCTAAAGACATTTCCACTCCAGGTTTGTGCCTAGCTAATGCTAGTTTTCGTTTGTTTTACCTCCCTTTACTGTTCACCCTGTCTTCACAAACAACTCTTTCCACAAATTTACACTGAAAAAAAAAAAAAAAAATCTACATCAACAAAAACATCAAACTTCTGCTTAGTAACTCATTCAAAGTACAACCTCATGAATTATTTAAGAAAACACATTTCCTCCCTCTTGTTTATTTATATATACATATGTATAAAATATCATTTATTCTAAGAGGCTCTATAAATCAAAAGTATTCCCAGAGAAGAGGAGATAAGTGAGGTTATTGTGCAGCGGGGCCAGCTGGTGGTAATAATTTAATGACGTTTTACAGGCGCCATAAAGACAGCAAACAGATGTGGCATTAAGGATTATAAAGTTGGTAAAACTTTTAACAAGTGCTATGGATTTCTGCGCTACAACCGCAGTAGCAATAGCCTTCTCCTCCTCCTCCTCCTCCTCCTTTCTTCTCTCCTCCTTCACTTTCAGCAGAATAAGAGGAATTTACACATCCTTCAAATCCAGAGCTATCAATCACACCCGTGTTATTCCCCCAGGAGTGTCTTTACATGCATATTTATCAGCTCTACATGCTAATTCTCGCCGCTCTACGCCCGCCGGGCTGCATCTCCAGGCGTCTTTATGACTCCTAATTGTTGATATGCTTTGATATATCTCTTTCAACGCAGGCGTCATGTGGTTTTTACAGCAGGCCAAAGTCAATGACCAATGAGGCGCAGTGACCCCCCCACCGCCCTCCCCGCCCTCCCCGCCCCTCAGCTTTCAATTTAAATTTACAGTTCAGAGTGAGAGAGGTGGTGGATATCAACTAGTCATCTGTAGAAACTCATCTCAAGGTCAGTCTATTGATTTGACAATAAAGTGACGTTACACAGGGGGTTGGGGTCAGTGAGAAACCTCTAAATTAGTCCTGGTGTAGATGACCGTGGGTGTGATGGGGTTAAAGAAGGTCACCTCAAGGCTGCACCAGACTCTGAACATATTCACTCCAATTCTAATCAAACATTTCTGACCTCACTACAGTCAGACTTCTCTTCATAAATCTATCAAGGTACAGTAGGCATTTCAGAGTCAGTTGTTGTTGTTTTTGCATACTTTATTCAAACTTGTATTGCAGTTTGGGGCCTGCTGTAGCATTTTGACATCTTTTTGACCACATTTGGACAATTATCATCTTAATATGAACTATTACAAGTTTTTATTTACGTGAACCGAAAAGGTTTAAGTCAACCTTATATTATCTAGTTAATTTATTGACTATTTTGCATGATTTTTTTTTAGTATTAAAGTGACTTGTAGCCTAAGTGTAACTTGAAAAAAAATTGAAAACTAATTTTTTGTTCGTTTTAAGGGGTCAATATTCAGTTTATTGCATTTATTTATAAGGACTAATATTATAGACGGTTTCACCTCATTTCTTTAGCTTATCCCCGAAGGTGAAAACTAGCTGTTAAGTCACGGACACGGACATTTAAGAACTTTTTTCTGGAAGGCGCAGCGGTATGTGTATTTAATTCATTTATTATTCGTGTGTGTTAGTTCGCAATGAAGGGTTTTAGCTGATTAGTGAGGCTAATGCTAATTGAACTGTTGTATGTATTGTGTGTTTGTTTGTGTGTATCATTGTGGGGTTTTTTTTAGCTTATGGTTTATGTTTATTAAAAAATGTAAACTTCATCACTGGCTGGGACGCCACACTGTTGAGTTGTCAAACTCTTAATCAGGTGAAAAAGATAAGATAGCAAAACTTTTTGTAAACATGTAAACTTCCCTGTGCTATTGACAAAATGCCAGAACTTGGGAATACTTTTACATCCTTTTGCCAAACAGATAACCGTGCAGAAGTTTAACACCGTGGACCATGTTGTTGCTCACTCCAAGTTAATCACTATGTATTTAAATTTCCATTTGCTGGAGAGCATACACTTCATACAGAAAGTGAAGCACAAGTTCTGCATGTCTAAAAAAGCCTAGCGGTAGATCTTTGCGTTTTTTCTTCTTCTATGACTTGTTCGTCTTCTTCTTCTCTTCATCTTCCATCTTCTGTTTTCTGTTTTTCTGGCGGACACCTGCCTCCAAATGCACACCTCAAGGGATCGAAACATCTGAGATATGCAATTTGAGTGTTTCAGCGCCACAAAGAGGCGAAAGACAAACAAACAATGCTGGAAGAAATTAATTGGGGGAGGGGGTAAACAGCTCCTCTGCGGAGTTTGATGCTGGACAAACACAACGACTCTCCCTCTTGCCTCCAATTCACGAATAGCGGTGTGACGTTCCCCGTTCACAGGTGTGGAAATTCAAGGACAAACTTGATTGCGTTCACGGCTGCCGTTTTTGGGTTTGTTTGCTTGACGTCTTCTTTTCTTTACTTTTGTTCCAACAGAATCATTTGTGGAGGGAGGAAAGCAGGCGGTAGGAGTGGAGCGGGGATGGGGGGGGGCTCTTAAAATTCATAAATGAGTTTTTAATCATATTCTTTAATTGAAAAAAAAACAGGTAAGAAGAGAAGCAAGTCTACATTTGAGATGCATTTGTCATAATCCTTGAACAATATTATCACAAATAGCTATTTTTCCAGCTCTTAGTTTTTCCTTCAGCTAATAAGGCATCATACCAATTAAAATATATATTTTTGAGCTTTCTTTTTTGTGCTAAATCTTTAGCAGCATCTCAGTCACTCAGCAGTTTTGATATATTGGTAGTGTGTTATTATTCAACCTAAGATGAACCTACTTTGTTTAGCTCAGTAGCTTTTTCCCAATTTGTCTTTCATTTTGCGAAGATTTAGCGGTTTGCGAGCTAGCTTTGGCTTTATGTTTTTACCTCGAGGTAGGATGTAGCCTCATCATTCAGGCCACGTAGTCACATATAAACTACTTGGTAATATTTGGGGAAATAAAAAAGTGTACCACTGCCGATGCTTTAATGATAACAAGCCTCCAGTAGTGTACCACTGCTGTGATGCTTTAATGATAACAAGCCTCCAGTCACTAGGTGGCAGCAACACATACAGTGATTTGTACAGATAAAAAATGTACATAAAAATATACGTTATCAGGTTCTCAATAGTATTTTGATTCGTGGGGGTGTGAAAACATTTCATGACAGAAAATAATTGAGAACCACTGCGTTAAGATAGTCAAAAAAGTTTGAACTAACCCTTTAACTTTAACTTTTTTTTTTTCAAACAAAACAAAACACCACCGCTCATTTTCACAACAGGACCAAAATACAAATGAAAGACTGGACTACAAAGAACATTTTGAGGAAAAGAAAAGCCTTCTGGTCTGTCTACGCGAGTGTGTGTGTGTGGGTGTTTGTTTGTGTGTGTCTTAGCCCCAGAGTCATTCCTTACTATCTGGACATTGTCTCTGTCTCACAAAAGCCAAATAAGTAGGTGTCAGTGTTGCAGACAGGAGCGTGTGTGTGATGAAGTGCACAGCCATCATCAGCACTGACGCAGCGTCATTCACATCAGCGGCACAGGTGCGTGAAAAATGGAGCGGCTCGGCAGCCAAATGAATTATTAATGACACATTTAAGTATTATAACAGCAGAAGGACAAAAACAAAAAATCAATGAGCAATACCTGCTGTAATTAACATGCTGAATGTTTTCCATAATCCAGCACAGTATAATTACGCCTCTCTATTCCACTACACGTTAGTATTAGCTGGGCTGATTTTTTTTTTTCTTCTCTAACGCAGGAAACACCTGTGCGCGCACACACATGCACACAAACTATCACACACACACAGACATACTGTAATGATGTGTGTTATTTTGCAGTCCTGTGGTCGGACCTGCACGTATTAAATGCTATTTTTCGGTTGTATTAAAACAATACAAATCCTTTGTGTTTTTATCTTTATGAAGTCATTCAGATGTGTATTTTGTCTGACTTTCAAGAGCTTATGGTAAAAATGTTTCCTTTTTGCTCTTTTTTTTGCCACCATTGAAGCATCGGTGGATTCTTAGCGACAATTTCTTTTATTAACTTTTACTGGTTTTAGCCATACCTTAGGTGAAAATAGCATTTGTTTAATGAGTAAACATTGTTCGGTCATTTTAGAAAAGTTACATTTGATCAATCTTTATCAGTAACTGTACTCTTTATTTGCAATTCCCTCAGTTACCACTAGGATTAATCGACGTATAAATTCACACGCATTGTATTTTAGACTAACACTGAATTTTTTGGCATTGTCAGAGTTATGTGCTATCATGCAACGTATCTATTTATTGGTAACTTTATCAAAAACAAAACTCCCATACTATAAAATGAAGGTACTTATACTGCAAATAAAAAAAACTATATTATAGTTTGTATATATGTGTGCTTTATTACTTTATTTTCCTATTTTCTTGATCTTCACACATTCTCATTTTGTCATTTTCAATGTATAATAATAATGATAATAATAATAATAATAATAATAATAATAATAATAATAATAATAATAATTGTTATTATTATTATAAAATTGTCCAAAAAGTATCATAAAAAATAAATCAGCCACATCCAGTCCTCTCCTTCTGCAGGGTTAAGGTGTGAGCTTATCTCCGTGTTAACTGTAACGTGTCCACTAATCACTGATTACCCGTGTCTGTTTGTGCCGTGTGACCGGTGGCACTAAACAAGATTTCCCATCATTCCTGTAGAATGGCAGTGAACAGCTTGAGCTGAATCCAGCACGGGACCGAGACTGGGGAATTTTTTTTTTTTTCTTTTTGGCAAGTCAAACTTTATCAGCACAAACATGCACCAAATGAAAACAAACACAGCCCAGACTGTTAATTACCATCCACTTGGACCTCTGTCGCCTGTTCTTTTCCTCTTCTCTGAGACACACAAAATGGCCGATTGCAGCAGTGCAGCGTCAGAACCAGCCGCCGTTCCCTCTCGTCCGAGGTACGGCCCCCTGTCGCCCGGATAAAACCTGCCTGACACGTAGGAAGCCCGAGTGATTTTTCAAAAACCTATTATTTCACGTGCAAAGTTATAAATTACAGCGACTGACACCGGTCTGGTATCTTTTGGGCCATGTGGCCTGAATCAACGCCAAATCCTGCGCCGCTAATTTTACTAATTGCCTGAGCCTGGCCAACACTTTCCATTGGTGTGGAGCCTGCAGTGTCACAGGGAGCTAATGAGAGCTAAATAATGTATGTGAACCTCTCTAATTGCTTCATTTCTCATTTTGCTTACCAATTCTCATATCATCGTTGGGGATGCCAAGTTTTTTTTTTCTTCTTTCCCTCCCATCCTGATGATTGTAACCATGGTTAATACTAATAACTCCACCAGTCTGTGTCAAAGGGGAGGAAGGAGCCGTCACTCCATTGTTTTGTACGTATAACAAAGAAGAACGCACAATGGCTGAGGAAAACATTTGTTTTTATATAATATTTATTGAATAATCCTCTGATTCTAATGTGAATTATTTAGGTTCAGCTCTCCATAAGACAAGTCTTAACATGTGCAGCATCTGTATGTGTATTCACTTATTTGTATTTAGCATCAGCAAACACAACACAGCTCATGCTAATCTTGTCTGAATGGCTTTCTGAGATTGCGTCAGAGAGCAGGAAGCTGCCATTTGGAGCTGGCCTCTCAAAAAAAAAAATCAATCATTTTAACATCTCATCGTATCGCACTGGTGTCGTTGATTCACCGCTGCCACTATATGGAGGTTGAAATTTTGTACACAGTGACTTCAGTTTTGGGGAGTGCACTTTCATATTTTCTAAAAAAAAAAACTAGAAAATAACATTCAAAAGCAGTATTTAACCTCATACCTGCTAATATTTTATTTATTTATTTCATGAGTTCTCAACTCTCTTCATCACATTTCACCAGCTCGGTCAGTTTACTGTACATCAGTAAAGAACTATATGAATACTGACATCGGTGGCAGGCCAAATATGGGACGTTTCTGGACAGGAATGGGACCACGGGCCAGACGTTTGAACCCATGTTTAAACAATGTGTCAGTGAGGCACCAACATTTTTTTTCTTGTCTCTTTTCCATAGAACATTTAGAAACCGTTGATTGTAATTGATGTCAATAAATACATTATGACATGAATATTTTGCTGTGGCCCAGTACCAAACGACCCACGGACCTGGACCAGCCCATGGAAAGAGGTTGGAGACCTGTGATCTAAACCATGCTTACTCCCTTTAGAAATTGAAATAACTCTTTTGTTGTGTAGTTGGTCCTGCGTTTGTCCTGCGTCCCTGCAGGAAGCCATTTCTATCAACATTGTTTTGGATTTTCTTAGGTCAAAACGTTCTTTCCTGCACCACAGTATGTTACACTACTTTTTTGTGATAGTGAAAGAACAATGTCTGCGTCTGTGTTGTTTGTATTTATATAATATTGATAAAATTATCCCTCCTTTCTTTGTAAAATATTCAAATCTCAGCTCTCTCTGGGTAAATATTGTATTATTTTTGGATGTGTTCACTGATGCCTGCAGCATCATCAGGTAACGCAGTAAGAGCCACCTGGGGATGTTTGTGTGTGTGAGTGTTTATGAGGGTTTTTGTGTGTGTGTGTGTTTTTGGTATATGTTTCATTTCAGCTCACACACTCACACAGACACACACAAACGAGTGTGTAATAGCATGTGTGTGTGTGTGTGCTGTTTGCTTCTTGCTGGCTGGTTTCCCACCACAGCACCCGTTGGCCACCTCTCCTCCCAGTCCTATCAGTGGGGAAGCTGTAATTTAGCAGCAAATTTGATCATCCAAATAGCTGAATATTTAATGCCATTAAAGCACAGTGTATATGAAGAGACGGGGGAGAAAGAGGCTGTATTATTTATTTACTCCCTATAGTGTAACCTCTATTCAGGCTCCACCAGGTGGCCCTGTAAATGTACTCTATCTGCCACGTGTTGAATTATTGACCAATAATTTATCATAATTCCTGTCACTGAAACTCAATAATGCTCTCCATGACGAGGCCGTCTTCTCCTATCTCTGACCCAAGCTGAGACGAGGACGACGTTGGCCGCCTGTCAAGGTGGGGACAAGGTCAGTGCTCCACGGAGACAACGGGGCAGCATGTGAAAACAAAAGAAAACAAATACCAGCGCTGACATCATGTAGTCCAAATTAGCTCACAGAAGCTAATACTTAAGACAAATTCATCGTCTTTTTTTCATATTCAAAGGTAACGTAGTGTTTTATTGCTACCCGGAGTACAATTACTAATCACAGTAAACCATGTGACTGTGACAATGGAGAAGTATAAGAATTCTCCATGTCAGTAGTGTTCCGATGAGGTGTTGCCCGTTTTCCTAGCATCACACTAGCGGTACACATATAGCGGTAAAGCCGTATGAGGTTAGCTAAAACCAGTGAAGCCATTTCTTGGTCATATTGAAGAATACTTACCTCTTTACCGGTGATTTTCTTCAAAATTAAAGGAACATGTTCCTAAATTTTACGTGAGCTAGAACCTGAGTCAGTACAGACTGATGTGTTGAAGAATAAGTCCAACATAGGCAGGTAGTACTATTAAGTATTTATTTGAAGTATCTATCTAGAGGTTGGAGTAGCACCACCTTGGTATTGAAATTCAGTGTTCCCTCTCTATATCGCGGTTCTCCTTTGGCGCTATCAGTACATTGCAGAATTTGTTTTTAATCAGATCTCGCGAAATTTTCGCTATATCGTAAATTGTAGCAAAAAATAAACTAAAAGACAATACAAAATAATTATACATACGAAAGTTTAAGCTTTAAAAATGTGGATTCTCATTTTGAAAAAAGAGATAAGCACATTTGCGAACGACCGCTGGTAGCTTTGTTTACCTAGACGAGATCGTACACAGCATACTATTACTACTAATACAATGTGTACTCGGTGTACTATTGGCTGATTGATCATGCTCTTCTGTTCCTCACGCTGATTGGCTCATGCATCGTAGCATCTCTCAACATCTCCCCTCGTCTGTCGGCCACTCTCTCGTTATTTTCGCTCTGCGTCGCCATTCTACAACTCTACTGTGTATATAATTGCATGGGAAAGGGTGATACAGTCTAGGGAGGGTTGATAACAGTGTGGGGGAGGTTCGTAAAGGGTAAATATATATACATAAATATTATAATAACTATCTCGTCACTACTTCGCGATTTTTCTCATTTTGCGGTGGGCCTTGGAACGCAACTAGCATGATAGGAGAGGGACCACTGTATATCAATACTCCCAAGAGTATTGATTGGTGTCAGAAAGTATCAATACTTCATCAGTAAATGAAAAGGGTAACTTACTACAATCACAGCTGTTGAAAGTTTGCAAGTTAATTGCGGGGCCACATATTGAGTCACGCAGCTATTCATGCTCACATTCATGTCTATGGTCAATTTTGAGTTTCCCATTAACATGTGAGCAGAGAACCCACCCACAGAACATACAAACCTGGTACAAAAGGATGAACTGAAACTGATTGTACCAGCAAATCAGTGATCGTCTTGTGGTGAAGTGTTTTGGCAAAGTCTACCACCATGTGGCAGCAAAAGAACCTCAAAAATTCCTCCTGGCTTCTAGTTTGCTGACAGGATGGCCTACAGTCTATATACTAGTATATGAGTACCAGTATAGTATAGTATACGTAGACGAAGTGTCCACGAACAGAAAATACACCAACTAAATGTGTTTATTATGACAAATTTAACACCAAAATATCTTCTTTATCCACTCAGTCAGAAAAATGAGACTTAATTAGTTATAAAACTCCATGAACTTTTATAGAATAAGAAAATGAAGTTTAGGTGGGTTACTAGATGTTACACCTGTTACAGTTTGTTTTTTATCTATTTGTGTATTTACACCCTTGTACACTGTTTGGAAATAACTGTTAAAAGCCCTGTTAAAAACTTCACTTCCAAAGACATTTAACGTACAGAGATACGGGAGATTCATTTGAGTTATTTATGAAAAATAATTACAGTAAAAACCCTGTGGGATTCACCGATTTAATTAAATTGAGTTAAAGTTTTGTGGCATTACTTTTGAATATCAACAAATATCTTCTGCATTAAAAAACAACATCACACATCTGAATCCACACGGGGCTGGTTAAAACTTTTCCTCTGTGTCTCGGAATAAAACTGTGTTTTGATCTTTGAGAGTGAAGCTGTTGGTGTGAAGAACAAGAAAATAGAGCAGAAATGTAAGACAATACTGGATTAGGTTTAAAGTACAATGTTTTTAAAGGACAATTATCAAACGTTACAAAATGATTTGGTTTTTTCCGGCTCTCTCTCAGCTATGTTGCAGGTTCTTTGCCAATTTCACTGTAAGCTTTCCCAAAGTTAACTGTGTATTTCATCAGGGCATTGGTCGAAACATTTCTAGAATTTTCAATGTCCCTGTCAATTCAAATCAAACAATTCTAGCAGAGATGGAAAGTTACTTAAGTAATTACATTTACTCACCTTTCTTTACTCACCTTTCTGTAATTGAGTAATCTTTGTCAACTAGTTGCAGAGTGGGTGTACTACTTAAGTAAATTAAATTACTTAAATTACTTAAGTAATTTAAAGTAACTAATTACCTAAGTAACTAGTAACTTTTACTTAAAGTACATTTTAAATTAAGTGTTTTTACTTTTACTCGAGTAGATTTTTAGATGGTACTTTTACTTGAGTAGTATTTAAGCCAAGTAAAACTAAATTTACTGAATGACATTTCTAGTACTTTTTTCATCAAAAATATCTGTATCTGTATCCACATTCATGTGGTACTTAACTTTAAATTTGAGCTAGATAAACAGTTCTAAGGACCCCCGCCTGTGACGATGCATGTGCAGTTTGACGACCTTAAACATCCTGTTGTTGAGTAATAAAACAGTATTGAGTTTAAACTTCAAATATATATATTTTTGTATTTTAGTCTGGAAATCTAATTCGTTTTTTTTTTTTCTAATGAAGCTGTGGTGATTTTGCAGAAATAGGTCCCTGATCTTTAATTAAACTTTCTCCTGGATCTAATATCTCTGACTGATGGTTGCTCACACTGCTGCACTTGCAGTGATTTTATACAAACTGTAAAAAAAAAAAAAAAAAAAATTATTTTTTTTCCTCTATTAAATTTACTGTCACTGAATATTAAAAAAAAACAAAAATCATTATTCAAACCTTTTATTCAGTATCAGTGGGTGTTTGCTGCAGAGGGATTTCTGTGGTTTTCACTGCTCATTTGTCACTTATAAAAAGACTCGTCCTACTCTGTTTCAGCAAAAAGCCTGCATAAATACGGATTAATTAATTGATTGATTGATGAAAGGGATGGTGTGGCACATTAGAACGACAAAAGTCTGCAGTCTGGCCTCTTAGAGGGATAATGAAAGATAGTGGTGTTCTGAATTAGGGGCTAAAAATACAAATAAATGCTCCTATTATCCTTTAATGACAACACAGTACAGTCGACCCAGTGTCTAATTCAACACACAAACAGAATGTCACTGGCAAAGAATGCGACACCCGCGTGCCTTTAATAGGATTTTGCCAATTTGTCAAGCCAAAATATCCAGTATTTATGAGACAAATATAGTGCAGAGAGTGAGAAATCGCAAAATAGTCAATGGGATTAGGCGGAAGCGTAAACTAAACGCTCCTTGATGTGTCGTTGATAAAAGGATTTTTGATTATTCCTCGCCATAAACCGCATGGCTGGATTGTCATGCCGTCATTGTATTACTGTATCCTCTTTATCTGGATGTCAATCTCAGCGCGTTACAATCCGGCTGCTTTTTTTACCCTCACTTTTCCTTCATCTTTTTTTAAAATGGGATTTAACACACAGTCTGGATTTGGAAGAGGGAGGAGAGGGAATAAAGAATTTCCTTATTGCCTCAGGTCAGTGTTGTTTTAATAAATGGTGAACAGCCATGACTGCCACAGACACAGTGTCATCTCGCATTAATTCACACACAATCAATCGGTTGCATTTGCTATTTGATGTGCAGTTTTTTGGGTTGACAAAGGAAAATTCCCCCGCACAACAATTCATAGAGAAAATCTGGGTTTTGGCTGACACGGATAATGGAGCTGTTTTTCCACACTGACTTTGAATGTTATGGTAGATTTGTGTCAGTTAGATAACTCTGAATAGTTGTACCGATATAACTTTGGATGTCAAAATCATAAGAACATGTTTGATCGTATTGATAAAAAACATGTATATATCCACACTTCCTGTTTGTTGTGTTCATCTTCATCATAAAATGTTTTATGGTCACCAGTGTTTCTATTTGTCGGGTTGTCAGCCTTAGAGTCTTGGTGCTTGAGCAAAAGTGCCCAAGTTTTCTGAGAAAATCTGTGATTTTTTTTAGCTCATTGCAACAGGAGAGCTGTAGTCGCCTGGTAAGTGTGTGCTACATTGGTCAATTCAAACAATTATTTATAGAGTTATTATTATGCGTTAGGCCCATGAAGTCACTAAAACATCTGCCATGGACACAGAGAGTATCCACCTCGTTCTCACTGCAATGACTGCCTCGACTACAAAAAAGTCAATAAAAAAAAACTCCATCCGAGCTCTGACAAATACAAAGAATCCTTTAAATAATTCAAGAAAAGGAAATATTTCCTGATAATTTCAGCCACACTGGTGCAGGGAGCAAGTAATCCAAGTTCTGGGACTGCACTTGTCAAGTTGCTCCAAAGCTTCTTTGGCTGCGGCCGCACATAATATTTGTTTGATTTTTCACAGACTTAATAAAAATGAGCCTTGCAATCAGTGGAGTTCAAAGGAATTTTTGGGTGGTGCTGGATTAGTCAGCTCCACATCACATGAGGATTCCAGTGGAAAAAGAAGCAGCAGCCTAAATCACAAAGGTCAAATTACAACGTGTTGTAATTTATGTTATTCGTTCATGAATGCAGCATTCAGGGAGAGGAGATCGTGAACAAATCGATTAACTCTGAGGCTACCCAGGGTGGCAATATACAGTGGGGCTTCAAGATAAGAGCTAGCCAAGATACGAGTCTTCTGAGTTATGAGTAAGCAACTTTTGCAAGATTTTCCTTGTGATGCGAGAAAACATCGAGCACTCGTAACTCAACTCTTCAACTCTATCTGGAAGCCCCAGTGTACTGTATATATGTCAGCTAAAGGAGCGTAAACAGCAAGCAAGTAGATGCCAATGTTGCCAGTGATTTTGGTCAATTTCTGCCATCTTACCTACCTACTGTCCTAGCCTCCTGTGTACCCTTCCAATATACCCATATACACTCCAACTTCACCACAAACCACCATATAACATTATCACTAAATCACAAAGGTCAAATTACAACATATACACTCCAAATTCACCACAAACCACCATATAACATTATCGTCCCATACTCACTACCACACTGACTTGAGGAGGTGGAAAAAATAACTAGCCTATCAACGCTAAGGTGTGTGTATATATACTACCTACTTGTCTGTCGACCTTGCACCTCCTAACATTTATGGATGTAGCCTCAGGCCTGTTTGTCCATCCAGCTGTTACATTGTACGATGAAGTGTTTTTTTGTTTTGTTTTTTTTTTTGTCCTACGTTGTCTCAAATGAAGAAATCCACAAACAAAATCTACATTAAACCGTTTCACGTTTCAACACAACAAACGTGTCAGCACCACTTTCACAACCTGACATGCACACTGTAAATGAAACACTTGGCCTGTCATAGCAGACACGCAGCTGTCACACACTCTCACTGCAGATGCTCTACAGGAAAACAACCAGGACCTCGTCATACAGAGAAGAACAGAGAGAAGTGGTAAGTTGCAGTTGACTCACTCTGACAAAACACCAACAATTCAAAGCACTAAAGGCTCATTTTTGGGTTTGTTGTGATGAACAGTAATACGCTCAGTGTTGCCTAAAGACTGTTACTTCCTCCACTGAGGGACCTCTTCCTGCCAGTATTGGATATCATTGTTTCATTTTTTCCCAGAACCGTGCAGGGAGATGAACGTCCACACTGTTGTACTTCATCAGCCCCTCAGCTCTTTACACTCTATACAGTGTGATGAGCAGGATGGGAACGTCTCTGTTAGTTTCATTAGGTCTAGGCTTTTACCTGCTTTTATTGTCAATTTGTTTAGTCTGCACCTGACTTTTATTCCATACACGACTTCATCGGAAGATTTAAGAATTCATGGTTTTTCCTATTGGAAACTTGTAGCTGGAGTGATTACCAGATGTTTTGGCTATTATTATATAACATTAACAAACTTCATATAGAACAGTGGTTTTCAGTTATTTTCTGTCATGCCCCCCCTTGTGGACAGAAAAGTTTTTAATTTCCCTCCAACCCACACCTCCGCACATTTAAATACTATCGAGAACCTCATAACGTATATTTTTATCTGTACAAACCACTGTATGACTTGCTGCCACCTAGTGACTGGAGGTTTGTTATCATTCAAGCATTACAGCAGTGGTACACTAATGTCCATATTCCATTAGAGGCCACTCATGCCCCCTCACCACGCACCACCCAGGGCGGGCCCGCCCCACTATTTGAGAAGTACTGACATAGAATGACTGAAAGTTCCACATCACACATCATTTATTATAGCACTGACATTTTCCTCAATGGTAGTTGATATTGATAATCATCAGAAGATCCATTTATTCCATACTTGTCAATAAGAACCACAATAGCTAACCAAGCTAGCTAATTTAAAGTGAACAAGGGAAACAGGCAGGTTTAACTCGCATACTGTACATAAGAACCTATGACACTCACCTACGCTAACACAGTAGTAACATCATTATCTAGGACATAAAAACATCAGAAGAGTCTGACTTACACCTGGGAGCCATAAAGAAGGGCAAAAGCTCCCAAAAAAACCCAAAACAAATACAAACTAAGGAGAGCGAATGTAGCAGAATACAACAATCAGCTGAGTTGACAAAAATGAAACAAAAAATCATCATTTTAAGAGCAGGTTACAAGACAAATGATATATCTACAGCTCTGACACATTTACTTGAAACAATGATGACATCAGCTCTTGTAGTTTAAAGCTCAAAACCAGGTCAACTGAATATCCCCTGTGGTTGGAGGGATGACTTATATATTATACAGTCACAGTGTGGCCTGTGCTCAAACCCTTGTCTGCCAGCTCTGCTGTTGTCTGTTCATTTGTCCGTGTCCCTGTAGACTTGCTACCAACTTGCCCTCTTCACCCCCCGCCCCATGTTCGCAGCTGCAGGTGGCGTCTCGGTGCAATATTTAACAGATTCACACGTGCCTTCTCCTCCCTGCGCACCATCCACCCTACCGTCCCAGTGGAACGCCCCAGCCTCCCGGTCTGAGCCCCGAACAGCAGTACCATCAGTCCACTGTAAATAACACGAAGTGGCAACTCATAAATAGTTAATGATGCAAAAAATCCATGAAGTCACTCCCTCGGCTCCGTGAACACAGTGCCGCTGTAGCTTTGAGGGTCTTCTGGGGGCTGCCCGGTGTTGCTTTGAATCATTGCCGGAGCTGTGACGAATTCACAGAGCCATTAGTAACAGGTGGTAAAACCTGCAGCAGGTCAGTGCAGGCAGAGTTTTATCAAAGAGCTAAAAAAAAAAAAAATTAGAAATGTTGGTATGACAGTGGAAGCCATGGTGAATGACAGGAGCGGCATCAGTGAGAGCTTTGTTGTTTGACTCTAAGGTTCTCACCGTGCTGGTCAGAAACAGAACTGCTGACCTGAATGTCTAATGAAGAGCAAATAGAGTAAATTAAAGTCAATCAATTTCATTTTATAAATGTGCCAAGTTCAGTTTACAGCTCTAGAAATAATCACTTTTACTTAATTACATAATCAATTGACAACACTATTTAAGAATTTTGGGATTAAGAACCCTTAAAAAACAGACAATAACAAGATGCTGCCCTCTGCCTGTGGTTTATTTTCTTGTGTTTTCTGTGTATTGTTTCCTTACTAGTGGAAAATAAATCTAATAGTATCCGAGTTTTGCCACTAGCTTCTAAGATCTGCACAGATTAGCTGGCGCCTTGACCAACTGTCACCACTATCTTAGATCTGTCTGACCTGAGATCCAGTTTTTATATTCAGGGAGTCAGTAAATAAACATTGTTCCAGCCACCTAGATCTTCCCGTGCCGTAAGGAGACCTCAGCAATTCCGTTACTTAACAACATGACCACAGAAAATTAAAACACAGACATTACATAAAAATAAGCATGCTAAAATGAGCATGCTAAAATGAGCATGCTTAAGTTAGCGTGCTAAAATGAGCATGCTAAACAAAAAAAAAAAAACAGTCAACCTTCAGCGTCTCCCATGTGCAGTAGTAACCATCAGCACTGGCTTGTTGTCATACCATTGTTGCCAACTCAGGATGCCATCACCTCAGACCAGTGACACTGCTTTGGGGCATGTTTGATGTCATGGTACCAGTTACTGGAAGGCCCTTGGAGAGCCACGAGGTCAGTAGCTGAAGTACAGTAGACTTCTTGGAGGAACATTTCTAACCTTCTGAAGGACTGCTGCTGCTCCAATGCCCATTTAACCAACAAATATATTATCACCTTTCCAGGAATTCTTAGCCCTATGAAAGGATGTGACAATGGGCCCATACATATGTGTTCTAATATGTTCAGCCCTATGAAAGGATGTGGCCCATACATATGTGTTCTAATATGTTTTTGGGCCCCTATCAGGCACAGGTCCTTGGAATTATTCTAACAATACCCTTTGTCTGAAGCTCTTTCTTATTTTGCAAAGTCATTGCAGACTGTGTCATCAGTGGATTGTAAAAAGTTTTGAATAAAACTCCACTTCCTACTTAGGAAAAGAGGTCTGGTTGGTTCAGGTTTGAGTCTGTGATAGGGCAAAAAACACAAACAATGAGGTAAGGAACAAAGGTTTCGCTCTTCTGAACTTTCTCCTTCCCAAAATGAAATGCATTTATGTTGGCAATGACCACAAAATTGTGATTTAGGGGAAAAAACTGAAATGGAATCACAGAACAAACAGATAGATAGATAGAACTGCATTAATCCCTCAGGAGTTCCCTTTGGGAAATTAAGGCTGCAGCAGCAGAACAGCACCATAAAAAACACCCCAAAATAGAACCAAGAATAAAACTAGAACAAGACAAGAAAAGCAGCACAATATTTAAAAAAGAAAGAACCTGAATTCAGGATGACCAAGCAAGAAAGAAATGGATCTACTGGTTAACCACATTCAATTATTTTATTTAAGACCAACACAGTTGACTAAAAAGTGAAAGTGAAACTCTGAACACTATTTTCATTGAAGTTTTAACCAGAATTGTCGAAACCAGTGTTTTTCAACCTTGGGGTTGCCAACCCACGTGGGCTCGGTACAAATATGCACTTCGCACTAATCTGGCTACTCTGTACTTGTAATAACAAACATGAAAAGCAAATTCTTGAAAGTCTCTGGGATCGCCAGAAATTTGTGATGTCAAAATGGGATCCAAAGCCAAAAAAAGGTTGGGAACCAACACGTTAGACAGAAACTAGCCTCATATGTACTAAAAAAAGGGAGATAAAAGTGACCTAAAATAGTTACCAACACGACCAGGAATCCAAACTGGGACCCCTCCCTCTTCAAAAATACCCCTCGGTGCACTGTATTAATTTGGGCTTGAATTGGTTCTGCTTATGCACACAGCCAGTTTCTCCATCAGTTGCTGTCTGTCAATGTGAGTTTGGTAATTCGAAGAAAGGAAGGAGGCATGGGAACAGCTGCTCTCGCAACAGCCAATAATAATTAAAAAAAAAAAAAAAAACACAAAAAATTACTAACCTTAAAAACCACAGAGAAGAGAGCAAATTGGGGGATGTACACAGCTTTTGAGGGGCTCTCTCCCGTGAATTGTCTTTTCCCTGACAAGCAGCTCATTGCATTTCCCATCATGCATCTGATCGGTCATTCAGAAACACAAAACACAAATAAGTCAAGTCGACCATCTGCTTGTTAGTGGCAACTACGAAAGTGCCTGTTTTAAAATAAACAATAAAATTAGTTTTGACGGGACCAGAGACCACCTGGATGCAAAATCAAATATTTGGTGTTATTTGAAAACGGGTGGATTTCTGTCAAACAACAAAACAAAGCTCGTCTTTAATTTATTACAGCCGCAGCACACCCGAACACAAACGAATACACACACTCTCTATTTGTGTCGTCCTCATTTTCTAAATCAATAATCAGCCCAGCATGCTTCATTAACAGTGACCAATCAGAGACGAGCTGGGGATCTCATTTTACAACATGAGCATTCTGAAGACATAAACCATCTGCTACTTGTAGGAACAGAAAAATCAAATTAATCCATTCTTATCATGCATTCAGATTTTAAAGCAATTAAAGATGTTCTCCGTCTAATCGCAGGCGCGCGAGTGTGTCGGTAATGAGGAAGGCAAACTCTTCGGTGAACTTTCCAGGCTTCTCTGTGGCGCCTCTGGAAACTTTACAAGTCTGGCACACTCCAGTGAGCCGTTAGCCCGCGCAATACAGATGTTGGCAACAACAATGAATTTTTTATTAAGCATTTAATCATTGCGCAAACCCAGATTTCCCATAATATGGCAGGCTCAAATTCAAAATCCGGCCATTGCCAAATCATCTGCAGCGTAATGTTTTTGCTTTTTTAATATAAGAAATAAACAGCTGCCAAACAATCACAACTGGCTTTAACTTTCTATAAAAACCCAATGATGAACTAGGATGTTGAATTTACCTCAATTAAGCCAGGGGACTTGCGCTTGCCCAGAATGCTAATTTGAGCTCAGATGTGGCGCCGGTGCTTTGGTAACCTCAGAGGGCTCGGGCATCAAACCCACGCAACTGCAGCTTATTACAGACTAATGCTGTCCAATTAAAGCTGAAGCATGTATGGCTTTAAGACAAAACACCCCAAACAGAGAGGCAGATGCTTCATTTCCTCCAACTTCCTCACCTGCCTCATTAACCTAAAGGACACGGCCGTATAGCAGGGCCAGAAACTGGACCAAAGTGGCTTTAAATAAAGGAGGGGGTTTTAATAAAAGGTAAAAACTGACAATAAACCTTTATGGAAAATACGTAAAAATGTCCAGCAAGGCTTCAGCGGTATGCACAACTGCATTTGAAACAAACGATTAGAAGTTATTTTCAAAGTGTAGTCACAGTAGCAAAAGAGAGGCTGAAGATAAGCAGTTGGATTTCAACTGAAACATGCTACTGTATCTACCACTATATACATATCTATATATACATATCATATATAACGTCATATGTTTGGTAAACAGACAACTGAAGGTAAGTGTTACCTTTCAAAATATTAACATTTAGCAAAAAAAAAAGATATTAAAAAAAATCTTATCTGAAAATATATACATTGATAAGTAATAATAAGCAAAAGCTACAGCTTTAACATTAAATACAACAAAAAACTGGACAAAATTGTGTTTGGTGAAAACGTAACAAACAGCCAAATTAGTAAAATATGTAAAAAAAAAAAATGTAAAAAAAAAAAAACAATGCAAAAGAACATATATGTGGGTTTATTAAAAACAAGGAATAAAACAGTAATAAGTAGAAAAAGTCGTGTCTCGCTGATGCTCCTCACTTCCAGCTCATTAACACACAAAACTTAACAGGAAACTAATGTCGAGATGACAAATCCAGACTATTAAGCATTGCGCGACCATCAAGGTTTTTTTTTTTTTTTGCTCTTCATTGTTTTCTAGAGCTGTTGTCCTATCACTCAGTCATATCCATCAGAATGACATACACTTGTTTACTAAACACGAGCAAATTTCTAGATTGCATGCGTTTGACATCTGCGAAGACAAAAACATGAACTTCTTTTATCCCCTAATTTAGCCGTTCTTGCTATTTTCCTCCTGTTGTCACTGTTGTCATTACCAGAGCTAAATTTGTCTCAGTTTTGCCTACATTGCAGCACCACAAAGTGCGCTCCACATCGTGTCCCAGTTGGAATTCATGAAGTCCCCCCCCACACCAGTGTCAGGGGTTTGCTGGGCTGGCAACCAAGCCGTGAACGCAATGAGCTCATTGTTACGCTCTGACTGCTGCTCTCTGGATTTCAGAGCTATCAACAGCTGTCGATCTGAGATGTCCTGGACTGCGTCCATCAATCATGCGCCTCATCATCAGGAGACCAAACAAACAGCAGTCAGCCAAATGTATGTGAGACACCGACTCGAACCAGGTGCTGCAAAAAATAAATAAACAAAAATACAATTCTGATGCAGTCTGCAAAAAAACAGACATGTCATCTAGTCTTTGACATGAACTGTTGAAAATGTTAAACCTTCAAATGTGCATGAAGACTGTGATGCTGCTCCTCAGTGTAACTTAAATTACATCACATAGACTAAAGGTTAACGAGATACAGCCTACAAAACCATCCTTGAGTCTCTCATAGCATTTGTTGACAACCACTTTCAGCCATTTTGAAAGTGAACGTGAACTACGTGTCATTGTGACACAGCTCACCACTGCACACAACCAAATGTGACCTCTGTTTTTACCCCATCACAAAAGTGAACAGTGGGCAGCTTTAAGTGCCTAAGAGCACCTCAGTAACTTTGCAGCTGGTGGACTTGAACCTGAAGCCTTCTGGACCCAAGTCCTCTTCCTTAACCACTAAGCCTCCACCACCCCAAGGGTTTGGAAAAAAAAAAAAAAAAAACAAACAAAAAAAAAACCTCTTGTGCCTAAAAACTGTTGATATTGTGTTTGTGGACACTGGACATGAAGGTTCAGGTACATCAAAGTGCAATTTGAAAACACCATGAGGACAACAAACAGTCTACGTCTTGTGCCTAAAAACTGTTGCTATTGTGTTTGTGGTCATAGTGAACACTGGACATGAAGGTTCAGGTACAACAAAGTGCAATTTGAAGACACCATGAGGACAACAAACAGTCTACGTATAGAGTAGACCAACTCATGGGCTGCCTTCCAAATAAATTTATTTTATCATAAAGTATCATTAAAATTTCAACATGGACCACTGAAATCTGTTTCTTTCCTTTGGTTTATCCTTTATATTTACAATTCATGAGTGTGACGTTCTGATATGAACAGGGAAACAGGCAGGACCCAAACGCAGGGCTCAGGAGGGATCAATCGAACTTTCTGCCCCTCGTAGATCAGGGGCAGGAAGTTTGTTCCAAACTCAAAATAACTGAAACCCACTGGATAACAGGAACAGGCAGGAACAAACAAACAAACAAACTGGGATCAACCAGGAACTACAAACAAGAGCAAGAATCACATAGCCAACCACCCAGAACCCCAAACATGAACACACAACACTGACTCAAATGAAGAGTGACTGAGAGAGAGAGGTAGATATACCCAGGTCAGCAGGTGACACCAGTGAGACTAACGACCAGGTGATCACAGGACACAGGTGAGGCTGATGACACAGCAGACACAGGCAGACACAGGCAGAGGGGGAGGGGGAGGGGGACAAACATGTGATAATTATTTACCCTGGTCTTCTGGATTAAGACAATTACTTTTTTTCCAATTATATATTATTTCCAAATGTCAAGGTTATTTCTAGCTGTCGGCCATTTTTAGATGTAGTTTTTGCTAACTTTTACTTCTATTTTCTGCTCCCTTCTGGCTGTACTTAGTTTTATTTTAGTCATTTTTTCTTGTTGTTTTTAGTGAAAAGCCATTTATAAAAACCCAATGACAGAAATAATAAAATAAAGGGTTCTAACGTTTCCAATTTTTTCTCTGATCTTAACATACAAAAGACGTGTTTGATGAAATACACAGAGTGTCACAAACAGGTCATGTACACATGATTCTGTGACATCAGTGTGTGTGTGTGTGTGTGTTCCTGCCGTCAGTTAACTAGCTGCTGTTGGTGTGTGGGTCCCTGTACAAGCACTTGACCGTGTTGACCTCCCTTTCATATTACTTACATCAGTATAATGTATGAATGCATTATTCAAAGTCTCCCCCTCTTGATATTTTATAATAGAGCTAATCTCCACACATACAAACCAACAGATGCATACAGCCACACACACACACACACAGCAGTAACATGATGTTTCCCTCAAGGCCCATCAATTCCTATGTGTAGCGACCGCAGATTCCAAGCCGCCATCAAAATCCAAACAAGATCCGTCAGCAATTAAGGGAATATGGGGGGACATTAGAAAGACGAGCTGCTATTCGGCCCACATTCCA
>NC_024319.1:7806731-7812945 GCF_000523025.1 Cynoglossus semilaevis | reverse complement strand
GCTCTTGTGGAGGACCTACACATACCCTGGGTTATCTATATTCCACCCATGTTAAGGCAATATTGATATTGGCAGGCAGGATGCTGATATTGGGTACGTAATGATGCAATTAAAACAGGAGCCATTTCACTATTATTGGCAAGAATGTTTGTTTCCTCCTCCCAAACCTCCTCCTCTTTTAGGAGGCAAATATGATTTGGAAGCAGTGCAGTAACAGAGATATTACAGATCCGGAGAGAACACAGTCATTATAAAAAAATTCTCTAAAGTCATTTGTCGTCCTGATCCAGCAGGGGGCACCTCAAACACTGCTTGACCACAGAGCTCAATCTCTTGATTGATGAAAGAAAACAGTGACACTACTGTGTTTTGTTATTAGATGTTTAAATCTTGCAGCTCCTTTTAAATTTTGATTTTCAGGTATTTCTCGGCTTATTAATTATTCATATATGGTATTAAATAGTTGGATACATAAGTTGGATCACGGACCTGGAATAAATAAATAAATAAAAACAGCTTTTTGGTCATAGTTTACCTGTGTAAATTTGTTTATTTGTTTAGCTGCCTTTTCTGTAAAATATGTGTACATTTAGTTTAATTTGCTCATTTTTTATTCTATTTTTTAAATATTTCTAGCAAAAAAAAAAGAAGCTACTAGCTACTTCAACATCTTGGAATGTTTTTAGGCCTTTAGAAAAACTATTTCCATTTTTTATTTTTTTAAATAAAAACTGAGATTAAGTTATTCTCTGGAATAGCGTTCGTGTAGCTACAAGAAAATTTACAAAATATATTTTAGGAATTTGTCTTTTAAAAATAATATATTTTTAATTTAAACAAATTTGATGTACTTTTTTTCTAATTTTTTTTTTCCCATTTTTTTCTGTTTCAAAATGTTGTCTTTATACTATTTTATAGGTTTTTCACCCATGGTCATCTATATTCCCTCCATGCTATGACAATATTGATAGTGGCAAGCAGGAGGCTGATATAGGGTAGGTAATGATGCAATTAAAACAGGAGCAATTTTACTATTATTGGCAAGAATGTGTGGCTCATCTTTCCAAACCTCCTCCTTTCTCTCTTTTTAGAGGCAAATGTGATTTGGAAACAGAGCAGAAACAGAGAGAGCAGAGATCCAGAGAGAACACAGTCATAATAAAAGAATTTATCTTGTCATTTTTGGTCGCGTTAATGCAGTTTATTAGAAGGAGCTAGTGTTCCTCGGTACTTTTGCTGGTAGCACATATATTTACATAAATCCCGTATAAATGCTTCAGTGTTCCGTACGTCATAAAGTGTTGGAATCACAAAGTACGCCGCCGCCATAATTCACCTTGCAACAAACCATCCAGCCACGTCTTATGCTTTGCTTAACTGCACTCAGGTTGAGAATCAAATGTATAACGAGGGAGAAATGCATTTCTTATCCATTATTGAAGTCATCTGCAGAGGTATGAGATCTGGGGAAAAAAAGAGCTCGGAATGAAAGAAAAATGCAAATCAGTCCAATAATATTGGTTTATGCACAGGTTATATACCTTGGAAATAAAAGGAGACGAGTGCTCTTAGAGCCATATGTTGCTGCCTTTGTTCCAGGAGCGAAGATGCCTCCGTGTCACTTATGTTTCTGATTAGCAGAATGATTTATGCCACAATCACTCAAAAATTCAGACAGCCAATGTGAAAATGCATTCTGACTTCACCAGATGTGCACAATAAAACCAGATTCCCATTGTAATCTGGGGTACTTTGTTTATATGAAGCTAGTAGAAGGCACACTTGGTAGTGGCAAAGTTAGTCCTCTTTAAAAAAAAAAAGAAAAAAGAATTTGACTATAAATGATTGGGAATAAATTGTGCTTTAAGCTGGATGGCATGAGTGGCTTGATAAATTAGGAACAGTTTTGTAGCCTGACTTATCTACAAGACAAACCTGGTGGAGATCACAGGGATTAATTGCTTCCGAGGTGTGGAACGCTGCTTCCCCATTCTTCCCAGCCTGCATTCTGCGCCTAAACAATGATTAATCACCCTTTAACTATTCTCCGGAGGATGTGCCAGCGTTTGCCAAGCCTGGCCTTATCCCCCGAAATCCGCCTGTGCAGGTTGGGGAAGGCACTTGCCAGGTAACAGGGAAGGCAACCTGTCCTCATCCGTTATCAGATTAGGGAAGTGTCAGGGAGCAGACGCACAGGAGCAACGCTGTTGTTCCTCACACGTTCCCAAGCCACTAACATCACCTCCTCCTCCTTCTCCTCCTCCTCCTTTTAAAAATATAGCTATGCTGCTTCACTTCTTCTGCCTTTAGCTGCCACTCAATCCAAAGAAAACACATTTCTCATCAAAACCGGACAATTCTGGCAGCTCAACGTTCTGCTGATCTCATGCCAGCATTGAATACCGGCGTCATCAGCCCACGTGGATTCAACTTCTCTCGAGAATCAAAGTCATGTTTCTTTCAAAATATAATCTTTCTTTTTTCTTAGTTCAGACCAAATTGTCCAATAATATGCAAGAGTTTCGAGGCAATCAGTGTTGGGCGTGGACGATGCAAAACAGGAGGACTTTAAATGAGTTACTTTTGCTTTCCTGTAATCACACTCAGTACGCAACGTCTCTGACGATAACGTTTGTAAATGCATCGTAAGAAAAAGAAAAGTGCTTAGCTGTCAGCAGTGACCTCTCCACCTGTTTGGCAGAAGCCATGACGAGGTTAGAGTTAATAATGCGAGAGAGTTTCCACGGGGGATTTTTCGGACTCCTGCATGCCAACACAAACCCAGCAGGGCAGACAGAATCAATAAGTCTGAGACCTCCTGTAACTCGAGGACGCATGTGACATCATCACTCTGGTCAGTTAGTAAAACCAGGGTATGATTTTTAATATTTAATGCTCCCTGCAGCACACGGCTGCCTGCACTAATGTGAGAGACAGAGAAACCAGGCTGTTGGTCCCGGGTTGGTCTTTTTCATGCCGATGGTTCATGAGTGCAGACTTTATCTCCATGTCTACTCAGGGACTCCAAGGATAACTGGTGTTGGAAAAGTACACGAAGCACAAACTGGGTGCAGTACAGGCATCAACATCACCTTTCATCAGTAGTACTTCTCAAATAGTGGGGCGGGCCCCCCCTGCGGGGGCACGATGAGGTGCCATGCGGGGCGTTAGAGTCTTCCAATGGAATATGGAACACACACGTTAGGGTCTTCCAATGGAATATGGAACACACACATCTGTTGGGGAAATGCTAGCATTGCAGGGAAATGCAGAAGTTATAATGACAATATAATTGAATAACATAATTTGGACGTTGGAAGTTTGGCGGCCAGGATTAAAAAGCCCACAGGGTCGTATCCAGCCCCTGAGCCGTAGTTTGCCCATGCCTGGTCTGAGGGTTTTTACCCATCAAGGTTGATTTACTTCAAAATCCATATATACTGTATATATATACATATATACATATATATATATATATATATAGATATATATATATATATCTATATATATATACAAATGTACATGTACTGTATTTGTACTCAACCGTTCTTATTAAATGAATGATGAATGATGTATTGAGGTGTTAATGAGTTAGATTTATATTTGTCAGATGTAGTGGGAGGTGACAGATCTAATTTTATTCATTTATTCATTAATTTATTTAGCAGATCATCACACTTTCCTCACAGCAAGCTCCTGAAACAGCTCTGTCCATCTGCCAGTCAATCACTCGCAGAGAAGCAGAGGAAGGCAGTAATAATCTGAAATTAAAACAAGAAAAACATTTGTGCTATGATTGTTCCAGCATCTGCCTTTGCCTGTATTTATTTCAGATTTTTTTTGTTTTTGTTTTACTGGCACCTAAGCCTTGGCCAGGGCTGAATGGCAGACAGAAAGGAGACTTTAAAAAAATGAATAAAAAATCCCCAAGTGATGGAAATCCCCATCACTTAGTTTAAACGCATACCAACTAATAGGTGACAAATAAATGTAAAGCTGGATATTATGTATTACATGCTGATACTACTACGGCTCCCATCTCCAGGGGTTCACTGTCAGTCAGCTCCCTCTGTTTATTGCCTCCTTTACCATCTCCATCTTCTCTGTCATGACATAAACATACCCATCTGTCCATCAGACTGCACATCTTACAATTGTATTACAATTACATTAAGAGACAAAACTCAGGTCCATCCATCCATCCATCCATCCATCCATCCATCCATCCATCTATCTATCCATCCATCTATCTATCTATCTATCTATCTATCCATCCATCTATCCATCCATCCCCCCATCTTCCATCCATCTATCCATCTAGAAATGGAAAAATACTGCTACCAAAAAAATTAGGAAAAAATATAAAATTTAAATGAGGTTCATTTATTACCAATTGACAACAATCTGGATGAAATCTGGATTTAAGTACACACTCAGAACAATGTTATTAAGGAGTTTTTTGTTTTGTTTTTTTCCATTGTTGCATCAACTGTTCCTTTTGCACACACACACACACACACACACACACATGCAGATACACACTGAGCTACCTCCCAAAGGGCAGCTGTTTGTGTCTGTTCATGGCAGAGAGCAAAGTTTGGGTAAAGTTGTCACTTCATGCCCCAAGGAATTGTGGGGACCAGCAGCTGGCAGGTGCAGCCGTTTATCACAAACCCAGAAATAATTGGAAGTGACAACTGGCAGCACCACAAATGATTTATTAGTCTTTTACTCGGCCCCTAACCATCCTCAGGGCTGGAATCAATTATTCACCAACTATGTGTCTTCAAATCATTAATTCTACTGTGAGGAGCCAAACGTGGAGCCGTCCCACTCCATGTACCTCCTCCTGCACCGAGCACTTGGACTGGTTCCACCGCGTTCTGCTCCGTCTGGTGGACATCTGCACCTGAGCGTCCAGCAGGGATGCAGTGGGATATGTCGGTCCTGGACAGGGTCACACTGGACTGGTTGAGGATGAAGCATCAGATGAAGATATTTGGTGGAATTTTGGAGTTCTTTACATTAATGGAAAGTTTAGAGTACAAATTGAAAAGAATTTAAAAATACAGTATAATTCATTGTTGCCCAGATGTCTGGTTCTAAAACCTAAAGCCCAGGAAGTAGGTCAGGAAAGTACCCATGATTCACAAGGGGACAACGCTGCTCGTTGTAAAAAAAATGATAAAGAATGGAATGAATGGAAGTGTGTGTAAAAACTGGGGCAAACTCTAATATGATTTATAACATCGGAAGACATTTTTGAAGAAAAGTCTATGAACACAATTTGCTTGGTGTGCATTTCATTAACTGTGCATTTTTGTGTCAGTTTTGTAAATGACATCCCCACGTATGTTAAGGATGGTGTGCATTTCATTAACTGTGCATTATGTCAGTTTCGTAAATGACATCCCCACGTATGTTAAGGATTGTGGGAAGTATACGAAGCAGTGTGAATGAAATGTGACACTGACAGATATCTTCACATCAACCTTTTCCCTGTGTTTAACTTTAGATATTTATATGGGTAAGTGAAACTTTCCTGTTGGAAAATTAGCTTTTTTCTAAGCTAATTGCTTGAGGGCTGAATTTTGGGCTAAGCTACGTTGTTGGCTAATATGTTACTAGGCTGTTAAGATATTTAGATGGCAACTTTAATCTACTTCCAGCTTACTTTATATTTACTTTTGGACTCATTTTTGCCTCTGCTAAGCTACACCACTAACTATGTTGGTTCATTTTGATATTTTAGTTTTTTGAACGTCATTGCTAATGGCTAAAACAAGCTTTCTTTTACATTTGACAAGTACCACTTATTAAAACTTGCGTGGAACTCTCGGGCTGTTGCTTGGCTGACATTTTGTTTACACTGGTGAAGTAACCTGCTCAGCTGGCCATTGTCCAATCAAAACTTTGTTGTTGAGTTGATCTAAAGAACTCTTCCTTCTTCACTTTATTCCCACTCAGGCCTAATATTTCCACTTGTTTTTGCTCCGGACCATAAAATAACTCTGCACAGAGCTAAAATTGTACAGTAAATCAAGCAGTTGTAATTATTTTCCCTTCATTTTATTCCATCTAATCAGTTATGCAGCTTCTCCTCAGCATAAAATAAACAGACAAGCCATAAGGCATCGAGGGGAATTTTTCTTTCCCTTATTTTTCATTCAAAAGGGTTTAAGTTTTATGTATAATTAATTCGGTGTGGTTTTAA
>NC_024319.1:7792343-7806688 GCF_000523025.1 Cynoglossus semilaevis | reverse complement strand
ATCTTTATGAATACAAGGCATATACAATGTGCTGCCTCCCCTATTATTAATTATGGAAATAACACAACAAAAGCACATCCTAAATCCATTACGGTTGTAAGCTAGACTTGTCTCAATAAATCAGCGTCTACAATCAAAACTGAAATAATTTTTTATGCATAATGCATGCGCTTGTTGCCACAACATCTGTTCATTATGCAGAGTAATGCATTCTTGTAGTTTTTTAAAAACTTCACTCCTATAAAATAATCATAATGACTGCTTCATTACGGAGGCACAGGAAGACAGGAGTACGTTTCGCATTACGTCTGGTGATTTACAGTTTCATCTACTTTTTCCCTTTCTTTTTTTTTTATAGGCGAGTCAATCACAAGTTTGAGGGGAGAAAAGTGCACGTGTGTGTGCATGTGTGTGGGGAAGCTGAGGCTCATTAAGGCAGATGTTTGTGAAATCACAGGCGTTCATACAAAGCACGTCAGGCATCGTATGTGGAGTGGGTGTGAGGGGTGTTTGGGCCCCGGAGGCCGAGTCCCCTGTCACTCATGAAGAGCCACAGTCTTTGTCACTTTCTCCCTGTGCTTCAAAAGTTTATTTTTCCATTCTTCTGGGTTTTTTTTTTTAATTGTGAAATATTTAATATTTTTTGTAATTTTTTTAAAATTTGTTATATGTTACGATTAAAGCACTATTAAATTGTTTTTGTTGATCGAACAAACTTTATTTTCTTATTATTTTGTCTAAAAGTTGGCCAGTTGTGTAACCTTTGACCTTTGTTTGTCTTTGCTAAATTCAAGCTTTTTTGAAACCCTTAACCATGTTTAACTATTTTTGGTCAGCATCATTGTTTTATTGGCTAACTTAAAAAAAAAGTACAATTTGTTAATTGTTCAAACTGGTAATGTCCATGGAATAAATTACAGCATCTTTTCTAAGATTAAGGACCAAATAATAAATATGCAGGAACTTTTGACCATAGAGATGTGGCAGTGGTTTAAAAAAAAGAAATCTGAAGGAAAAATGTAGAACAACAACACCATCCTAACTTTCATTTCATTTCAATTCATGTGAGAGTTAAGAGAACTTAGACCAGTACGAATATCAGAAATGACTGTGTTTTTATTAATGCTATGAAAACATTTAAAAGTTTTGGCTTAAACTAAACTGAACTAAAGACCAATGTCCAGGGCAGGAGAACATTAATCTTCCCCGTCTGTTAGAGAATAAACAACTGATTATATTATTCCATATACATTTAATTAAAACAATGCATATTTTGATCATTATAAGAACTTTAATTTGAACTCTTAATTGTTAATAATTATCAATGATAAAAATCAGAATAGTCATGAATTCAGATGTCTTTTTTTTTTCCGTTTGTTTTTTGAATATGACCAGATGAGTAGAACTTCCTGGCAGATCTGAAAGTAGCCACTGCTGATTTGGGCAGCTTTAAAACAGTTATTATCTGTGTCACGGTGACAGCAGTGGAGTGATGAAGAGGAATATCCCTGTGGCCCCAGCAGCATGATGCCATGGGACTGTTATCTCTGCAGCACATACATCTCACACACACACACACACACACACACACATCCACCTCGCCTTCCTCTGAATGCAACATGACAGGTTCCTTTAGTGTCCCCGCTCCTGATTCAGATAAGGCTGCGGTCTTGATCCGGAGTGAAGTGCTTAGTCGATGTCGGCAGATATGAATTGAAGTGTCAGTAGAAACACAAGGGCTTTGTCAACACACAGGGTCCTTCAAATTGTGTGTATTTTTCCGTTACACCGATTTTGTTATCGGCACAGTGGTGAGAACCACTGGTAAATACAACAGAACAGCCTTTCAATGATTTACATTTAAATAAGCAGGAAGGGAATTGTTTTATATTTCATCATTTCTTTTTCTCCCAAATCAGCTTAGACCTTCAAATGTTTTCATTTTAAAGGGGAAAACGCTCTGGTCCGTACGCTTTCCTCACAGCGACACAGTTGTAGGACAGAGATGCATGTAAAAAAAAAAAAAAAGTTTTCACACTGCTTTAATAACGACTCGCCCACACTGCCGTATATACAGTGTATAATGTGTTTAGAAGACTTCATCATTCTTTCATGTGTGGATTAAAAAAAAAAAAAATCTGCGCTGAATGAAGATGTGTGTATATGCTGTCAGTGTGTAATGATGCAGCGAATGCAGATTAGGGATTTACATAAACATAGACAAGAGATGCAACAAAGGCTTAATGGTTACACAGAAGGAATCAAATTATTATTTTTAGGATATCTTTCATCTTTGTCCAGGACGGTTTACGAAGATGACTGATTTAGGTTTGGCAACATAAATAAATGTCCCAGGTTATGCTTATGCAGTCAGATTTGTAATACAATGGAACTACGTAAGCAGCCATGTATGCGCCACATAATTCCAGAAGGCTTCAGCTTGGAGTGACAATAGCTGAAAATAAGCCAACAGTTAGAGATCTGTGAGAATTTAAGTTTGAAATGAACACAAAGAGCGATAAAAGTTAGTCCAGTTAAATGTTAACCATAAAAACAGTTGAGATGAAGTCAAAACTGAGGCAAAGTTAGCCCAAATCCTCATTAGCATGATCCACTTTGACAGAAAATGTGTTATAAAAGCGTCAAGAAGATGAACTGTGTGGCCAAAGCCTAGAGGAACACATTCATATGGTAACAGAATTAGCCCAAATTAATTTTTTTTAAAAAACAAACAAATACATATATAGCCCATTATTTTTTTTTTAAAAACAAACAAATACATATATAGCCCAAAGATAGCTAGCAACTAGCATTGAAGCAGCCGTTGGATAAGTTTGTCATAATATGTTGACCTAAGACAGTATCTTTACCACAGTTTCTCCCGTACGTCGTATCCTCCTATGCACTGATGTTTCCATTACATCATCCATCTCATCAGTCCCTCTGTTAATAGCCAACCTTCAGGTTCATTTTTCTGCCTCCTTCTTTTGGACAGAGTAAAAAAAAAAGAAAAAAAATTGCCCCAGAGCTGGATTTAATTTCTTTGTCTGACTTGATACGAAAAGGCGACCCAACGCTGCAACAATGCGGCATCTTGATGCAATAATCTCAAATTAAGTCATGAATAATGGAAGAAAAAAAAAGTCATGAAGAGGAATCAATAATTCAATAGATAAATAATTTACAAAATAATCAAATAAATAAGTAATGACATGCCATAAATAAAGTATCAGATTAAATCTTTTCCAGCAGGCGGCCTCACGCAAGAGGCAGCACAAACAAAACTGTAGCCTGGCACAAAGGCTAACCCATTCTTTTCACTGGTTTCTTTTCTTTTATTTGCTTTACTGATGAGAACTAACACAGGTGTCGTCTTGTCGGGACAAACGTTCACCTGCTTCAGAATCATCAGTGCATTGATTTAAAACCCACGATTCTGTACACGTGTGTTATCATCTAATGACTATAACTGACAACTTTTAATGTATAAATTCTCTCAACATCACACCGTTACATTTCCTAACTATCCATTCCGTATTTTGTTTACAGTATTTTTTTTTACCAAACGTAGACATGCAACTATGAACTTGATATGAACTTGAACTTGAAAATGACTGACAATTACAACAACAATACATATGTATTGTTGTGTTTTGTTAATTTGGGCTATAAAAATAAAGTTGACTTGACCAACAACCTCATCAAAGCCAAGAACGACATCAACAACAATATTAACAACAGCAGGCTAAGATGCTAACAATCAATCACAATAGCAACATTATAGCATGCAACCCCACAGAAAGTGAAACCTTGGTGTGTGTGCGTGCATGGCTGTGTTTGCATGGAATGAGAATGTGATTCATGTACGATACCGAGACTTGGAGTATCTGTCAGTAACAATATCAATCTGTTACCTTCCTGTCTCCTCCAGCATGCTGCTGTGCTGTTGATGGCATGTTGCACAAAGATGTTGAGCATTTTGGTATCAGATCAGATTGGTCATATATACAGTATATATATATATATTTTTATCTTCGATCCTGGAATTTTGACCAGTATCAGGCTGATTCCAATTCCGAGTATCAGATCAAGCCATCCCTAAACTAAGAGTTTGTCAAAAGGATAGTAAACAGCATTGAGTCCCAACCTCACCTCACTGAACATCATGTAGCAGTGAGGCAGGAAGCCAGGTTATACTGGAAAATGTACATTCAAATGTACATAGAGCACCAGGCTAGGTGTCATGAGCGCTACAGCGTGAAAAAAAAAATGCTGCAATTTCTGTTTATTCTCTACAGCAAAGTAAACTCTCTGATTGACAAGAACAACTGTGGACATGGTCAAAAAATGTCATAGCGTCACAGCATGTTGTAATTACCTGCAGACTAAACAAAACAATCAGATGGATGAAGAACACAACCGAGGACATGAACACGTTCAATACTAAAGGAGAGACTCAGGAGACTCGACACTGTTGTGTTATTGTCCATTTTGCCCGATGTCTTCTTCTTCACCAACTCTAAAAAAGTGAAGTTGTCGGCTGGAGTCTGGTCCAAGAAACCCTGAGAATCACCTTTAACCCACAGAAAGTTCAGTAAATTTCGATATGTGATATCATTGAAAATGTATCACAGTTATATTATAAAAGTCTTCTAAACCTTCTAAAGCTATCCTTCTGTCATGGTGTATCATCGCAGCCAAACTCCTGCTCCTGCTTGGATCCAGTACTTTGTATCCCAAAGACAAATAAGTCCAGATTTTAATGATGTCAAAAGACGACATCAGGAGAAGTCTGAATAAAGATCTCTGTTGTTGTTTTTATTGGACCTAAGGACCAGAAGTGTGTCCAAAGTTCTGTTGGACTAAAATGGCAGTATTTTTTCTCCTCAGCCAGAGTTTGTCCTGTGCTCACACAATACCACCGTGACGACCAAGACTTTTAGCCCCGGCTGCTTTGTGTCTATCGGCAACATCGGTTTTTCCCCCATGTGCCATCTGCCCATCAACCTTAGCCTATCAAGAAACAATCAACAGAACCATCTGCGGTCTAGTCACCAGTCCCTGTTATTCCTCCAAACCAAATAATGACAAACTGCGCAAAAAGCAGAAAGAACACAGGGTGAGTGATTCAGTGGTGCCGCCGTCAGCATCCATCCAAACAGAAACACGGCCACGGAAAATACTGTTTGACTTTTCTGCCTTTATGAGAGCTTTTAACAGACTTTGTGTGGATTGAGACAGAAGACAGCAAGAGATAAAGAAAGATATTATGAATTTCCTGGTGTAATTTCTGCGGTATTTCGAACACTTTGACAAAATTTTACACGCACTTTTGACAGCTGAGGACGCAAACGCAGAAAAAAGTTCAACATTTGCTGTCGCTGCCAGTGAGTGCAAACAACCGGGATCCAAAAGCAGAGGTGGAGAAGACACAAAGATTAATTAAAAAAAAAAAAAAAGTACAATGGACACAGCGATTGTTTCATTAGACGCCAGTTGTGTGCCTGCAAAAAAATGCCAAGAAAATGTGTATAATGGTCCAGGGATGGACTGCGCTGAAGATAAAACAGTCCAGTAGAGAGGGGGGAAAAATGTGCAACAGACATAAGCAGCCAGTGTGGAATGGAAGAGAAGGAGGAAAAGGAGGATGAGGTCCTAATGAAGCCAGCTGGTCCTGGTCCAGACAGGCAGAGGAGGGGGGAGGATTGATAGAGTGGAATGGACCCACAGAGGTGGGTGGAGAGAGAGAGAGAGACACGGAGGATGTATGGCCACTCAGGCAGCTCTATTGTATCAGACAGAACCAGTAGGTGTAATTCTTCCAAAACTCTTCCAAAGAACCCAAAGCCATGCCAAATAACGTGTCTGCTAATCATGCGGCAATTACTAGCCTAATAGATTTTTTTTCCCCTTTTTAATTGCGGTTCTCACTCTCCCATAGTCGCCATGTTTGGAGGCAGAGTTTCAACGTTAGTGTGAAGGATGGAGAAATCATCTGTTGACTTTCCTTCTCTGCTTATGTGTTTTAACGCATGGTTCCCCAACCTGTGGTCCAGGGACCAGTACCAGTCCATAGGTCATTTGGTTCTGGGCCACAGTGGGACACAATAAACTTCAGTTTTACTAATTTACTTCATTCCAAAAGAATCCAGTCATATCCCTTTACTTTTGTTGATTCAAGATAATCTGACAATGGTTCAAAACAACAGGTCATTCAGACTCTGATACTAAAGGAAAAAAGTATGAAAGATGTTTTCTTTTGGAAATTCAGTTCTAACAATCTTCCGACAGCCTTTCATGGCTTTGGGGTCATTTCTAAAAAGAGAGAAAACACTTCTGATCCTACTTGGTCGCAGCCCGTGTTCAGAACTGAAAGTGCTCTCCTGGTTCCACGAGGTTCTCAGTGTATGACTGTATGTTTATCTGTTGCATGTTTTATCCATTCCACATGTCATCACTGAAACCATCTTGTTGTATCAGCAAAGAAGGGTCTGAATAATTAAACATGTCTTACTCTTAAGAGGCAGACACTGAACCATCTCGCAGCATCTGGATCTGACATCACCGCAGTCTTTTACTGTCCGTTTTTCAGGAGACTAATGGTTGCACTGAAACAGGCGTCGCTGCTGCTGCTGCTGCTGCTGCTGCTGCTCCAGCATCAGGGTGATGGCTCCACGAAAGTAGGACCAGAATGAGCCGAGGCCACGGAAAGCTGGAGGCCCAGCAGTCCTCCTCATTCTCCAGTGTCAGCGTTGCAGTGGCCTGCTGAGAGCGTGCCACCATTATGGCTTCCACAAACACGCAGAGACTGGGACTCCTCATTTAGCCAAACGATCACTTAGCTCCAAAGCTGCGATGAGACGCCTGGAGCCCGCTGAGAGCCGCCAGTGTTTGAGAAGTTATTCAAACATTTGCAAAGCCAATAACTCCCCTAAATCTACCAGGATGCTTCATATTTACATTTCATTCTCTCAACCTTCTCCACAAGCACCTCCCCCTTGTGAAAACAATAACACAGCATTGACGGAAAAAACTCCTAAATAACTTAATGGCATCCTCTCTGAATCTCAGTTGGTGTTGGAGTTAGACATTAAGCCTGGCGGGTTTCAGATGGAACTTTATTAAGTGTAATTGTTCTGCAGGAAATCGTACAGATTGTACAGGTGTGAACCCACAGAGCAGCCGACGAACAACAGGAGATCAATACCATGAGTCAGGCAGTTTGATTTACTCTCAGCAGCAGCAGCTATTTCACATCCTGCCATTGTTTCCTCCACCACTACCCCAGGAAGGCTTAGTTTAACGACAAAAGACAGTGTCAGAAGAGAAGAGTGAACAATGAAGATGTTCCGGTAAACTCAAAACATCATCTGCAGACGCTATTGTCAATTTTAGCTTTGCTAGCTGAACCTTTTGGTTTTGTTTTTGTTTTCGTTTGTCCTTTTATCTATTGCAACCTTCGCTTTTACAATCATCTAGAAAGTCTTTATCTACTCCACTGTGCTTGGTGATATTTTGTATAGGCGACTATTAATCGGAAGAATTTGGCTCATTTTAATTTACATTACGACGTAGCTTTAGCTGTTTTTCACTAGTTGCGGCCATCTTTTAACGACATTGGTGCTAAGTTTTGGCCATTTTAAAGAACTTAGCTAGCTCGATGTCCAAGTGAACCCTGATGAAAATGAGTTAGACACCGCAGATTTAGGGAAGCAGTATTTTGAGAAATTCACTCGTATCCGTTTACATGGAATGGTGGCTTATAAGAAAGGGTGGTAGGGTTGGGGCCATTTTTAATATTTAATAATGTATGTAAGTTAAAAAAAATATATATATATACTGTATACATACCTAAAATCAATATAAGATGACTGGTTTAAGACTGGTTAATTACATAAAAAGTCTAACTGGTGAAAACATACAGTGGCTTTGATGCTGGTGATCGGTGCTGATATGAAATGAATGGACGAGTCTCCGAGCAACTGAGCTGAAAACTATCAACAAAAGCTTTAATCTGTGCTATCATCAATCCAAACATTCAACTGCTAATCTGGTAAATAATCCCGATATTGTTTTTGTATAACAGAACTGCAACATGCTTAGACCCACTGGGTCTGGTGATGGGGCTGCCCACTGCGTTTTGTCCTATTTTGCACCCAACTTTCGAACTTGTTTTTAAATTCAGTGTTAACTTTTTGAGAAAAAAAACATGTAACTGTATATTTTTAGCAGTTATTTTGCCAAGGGTAAATCAAAATTGTTAAATTAAAACTTATAGGTAACATAGCTATGGATCTAAAGCTAATACAAAACAAGTAAAATAAAAGTGAAAAAAATACCCAAAACATATCTAATTGGAAATATGAGAAATGTAGCAAAATTATATCATACAAAGTTGAAATCAGTTCAGTCGATATCAGTTAAAAACCCAACAGCAAACACAGCTAGAGCAACAACAATCACTATGAAAGATGTTCCCTTATCACATATCGAAACATAGAACGATGGTGCCATCAACTAGAATTTCACTTTTCATTATAGACAACAGGACCTTCTCTACTATTATTCTCTGTAATTATTTTTTTCGAGACAAAATTTAATTTTGACTGTAAACACCTGTGCTTTTCCTGAAACTCTTCAAGATTCATTAGTTTCTCCCACAACAATAGACTCTCCAAACTCACACAGCAGCCATCAAACAATGCAACTAAGCGTGTAAAACAATACATGACATTTTCTGATTGTGAGTGTAAAAAAAAAAGTTTGCAATTCATTGTTGGTCAAATAGTGTTTTGCCAAACAAGACATCATCACCATGATCATCAGCGTCGTACCTGTCAGAAGAAAACAAGAGGAAAAAATTGAGAATGAAAGCAGAATGATTTATTTTCAATTTGCTATTAGGATGACAATAGAACCTTCATTTGGAAAATTAAGCAAAAACAAAAAAAAAGGAAGACTATGTCTGAAATGATTGTTGCCAACACAGAACACGATGCAGTGACAACAATGACATTGACAACAGGGAGAAGGTACTGTATTGTCTGACTGTCTGAGGATCACACACGAGAGCAGATATGGAAATCATAGAGAGGACAAACAATAGTAAAAAGAAAAAAAAAAAAACACTTTTTTCCTTATTTTTCCCTCAGGTACTGATGGAGTCAGGGACCTGTTTGTCTGGAGGTGAAGAAATGCTCAAGAGGGCGTTAGAGGCGTGTACGGGAGGGTCACCTGGGGAGGGCCAGATTATTGGCAGGAGGCCAAAAAAGGAAGCTAAAAAATAAACCCTAATGAGAGAAAAGAGAGCAGTGGCTGTTGTCCCAGCTCAGGTGGAAACATGTCAATAAACATAGTGTCAATCAGATTGTTAAAATTAAATGTAGATAAAATAGAAATTAGCATGACTTTAATACATGATTTTTTCTTTTTTATACAACTATTAAAAAAAAAATACCTAAATGACCCTAACATGTCTATGCTATGTGAGGGCACAGCAATGCTTTTGATAGGCTAAGAAGCCAAGCTAATATCCAAGAAGCCAAGCTAATATCCAATCAGAATACTTCAAACGGGCAGACCAACCTTTGCTAGAACACAGCAGGGAGGTTAGTTCAAGTGACATGTCGTAGCATAACAGCTCAACACTAGTCAAAAATAGACAAACGTTTGTCCAAAAGTAAATAGAGTAGAAGATAAAATTAGCTTGAAGATAGCCAGAGAGATAGCCAGAAGGTAGCATCCATGGTTTTTTTCTCTCTCTCTACACAGAAACAAAGCCTTTAAATATTTTTTTTTTCCTCTCAAGAATCCATTTTCATGTGATAACTGTGTCATGTCTAGTAACATGTACTGGAAAAAGCAATGAATCCTGCTCTCCCTCCCTGCAGAGACGCAACATCTCTATTTGTCGTCCCCTGGGAGCAGCAGCTGGTGCTACTGTTTCTGCTGCCGTGGCTGATGAGGCTGATGCTTCCTCTCCCTGGCCCCGAGAATCCAGACCACATTTTTTTTAAACTTCTGAGGGAGAAAAAGGTCAAGTTTACGCTACAGAGCAACAGCGTTCACACACTTTCCACCAGAGAAAAGCTGTAATTACAGTGGGTTTATTTTTAAAACAGTGGCACAGATGAGGATTCACTGAAGCGGAACATTAGAGGATGAATTATTTATGACTCATTGCTAAGAATTCTTGTTTGAATTGTGAGAATATAAAAAGAGCATATTTAAAACACTATTTATTAAGACTACTAATAATTGTTATTTAATTACAAGACAACGGCAACTTTTACACAAAGCATTTCAGAACCATATTTTCTCTGTATTCACTGTAAGTTGGAATATTGAACATTTCACTTCAGTTCAGGACAATGGACTTCCTGTGGTCCACTCCCTGGGCCTCTGTGACAGGAAATCTAAAGCACTGTAGTATTCTATTCCAAGCCAAAAAAACATACTATTTCAAGTAAAAGACACATATTTGTTTTAAGTGCAGTTTTTTTAATGAGTCTATGCTAGCTCGGTCAAAAGCATCGCTGAGACCCCATGCAGCAGCTTGCTGGTGGGTGTCAGGATTTGCCATCGACATGGCAGGGAGCAAGCAGGACTCAAATGCAGTATTGGACAGACTCTTTCTGGTGCAGGTAGTGGAAAGACAAAACAACAAAAACTCACTTCTTCACAAGACCAAGAACAAGGCATAAACCAGACACACAGATTCAGTGATCCCACCAGGACAGAGAGAGGTATATATATACAAAGGTCACCAGGTGACACCAGTGAGACTAATGACAGAGACACAGGTGAGTGTGGTCACACTGATTACCCCACACAGCAGACAGGAACAGGGAACAGACAGACCTGACAGGTGGGTATGATCCAGGACCTCTTGGGGCCCTTGAGGGTTAGTATTTTTTATTGTTGAAAAAAGCACATTTATACATGAAAACATGTACATGTGTACGTGCAAGACCATAACCTGGTACTACCAGATTTAATGCCCAGAAAAACCTTGTCGGTATTAATTTGATTATTTTCCATATATTTATTTTCAAGATAACTCACAACTTCACGTTATCTGTGTCCAGCTTTCTATATCTGCTCTATATTCCCTAAAACAGTGGTTCTGTGTTTATGTTTAAATGTTGTATTGTGTGTGGTATGTTTCAGATTTATTCAGTTGAAAAAGTAAATGTGAAAATATGAATTTTACCCACGTACTACTAGAGAGCGCTGGCGTACCACTGGTGGTACGCGTACCACAGTTTGAGAACCACTGCCCTAAAGGGAACTCTTGAAAATTAATAAAGTCTAAATAAACTCTTCTCTGTCATAACTTAAATATATTCTCCGTTTCACATGTGGTCACCTTACCATATACCCATCTGTCCCTCAGACTGCACATCTTACAATGGTATTACTTTCCTTGTACATATAATGGAGATTTCACAGATATTTCCACTAATAGACAAAACACAGGTCTATCTATCTATCTAACTAGCTAGATAGATAGATAGCTAGCTAGCTAGCTATCCAAAACCATGGCAAGTGATCAAGTCCTAGTCAGTCCTTGTTGCACTTTTCAAACCATTTAGGACTCAGCAGACTAAAGACAAAATTGTGACCATTTAAAAGTGATTTGAAAACAACTTCAGACAGAATAAAGACAAAATTGTTTAAAAGTGATTTGAAAACAACTTCAGTTTGTTGTGTAGAGTAACAAATCTGACTTTGAAACTGTACATACATGCGTAACAAAACAACCATTAAAAGATGACAGGCGTCGTGTTCTCACCGTACAGTCCATAACGCTCAGGTTGCCGGTGGTACGATGGTACGATAACTGCAGAAGAGGTGCCCTCACCTGCAGTAATAAGCATTGTGGAGCCGACGTCTCTGCAAAGCAGGTGCAGAGACGCCCACTTTTTTCATCACTGAAACCCCCCCTCCATATCACACACAGATGTTTCCCATCAAAGGTCTCCGCTGACCTTTCAACCTTCAGTCTGTAAACGCAGAGAAAGAGCCATTCAAAGAGAGCGACTCCTGAAAAATGTCTACCTTTCTATTCGGTGCCTCTTTACAATACTCACTTCAAGTCGCTGTTTTTTCTTTCTCTTCTAAAAGATGGAGAGGTCACGCATCCGCATATGCTTCGCCGCCGCGAGCCTAACATGTAGGTAGGACGTCTGTGATAGGTGTTTGTAAATTGACAAGGAGGAGGAGGAAGGGAAAGAAAAAAAAAAGGAGAGGATAATGCCAGAGTGGTGTTTGGATGCGGCAGCGTGAGGAGGGAGGAAAAAAGGAGGGATGATTGAATAACAGTAATTAAAGCAGTTATTCGTTGGGCGAGCACCTGCGTGAGGGATGATATTGCTCCTTAATTCAGCTCAGTTTAACTTCTCTCAGCCGGTGGTTCCAGCGCTGCCTCATTAATCGCTGATTGGCATCGAGCTGTTCACGGGAACAAACTGTTTACTCTGTCTTCGGCTGCTTTCTGTGAGCCGCACTTAGCAGCAGCAGCAGCAGCAGCAGCAGCAGACACAACAGCAGCATCAGGGCCTATTGTTCTGAAGCTTCTCAACACTGTTATTTAGATGATACTGAAGCTCTGACAACGAGATGATGTTTCGTACTTCTGTGTCCAGTCACCAGACAGTTCTTAGGCCTAGTATGCTGCATCTACGTGCATTATATAAGACAGAGCTGTCAAACTCATTCTGGTTCAGGGGCCACATACAGCTGTCAAGTGGGCCGGACCAGTACAATCGTAACGTGATTACATATAAATAACAATAAGTCCAACTTTTTCCCTCTTTGTTTTCATGCAGAAATGTAAAGTAGTTTAATGAAATATATTCAGAAAATATATCAAGCGGCCTGGTTTTGGGTCGCAGGCCATATGTTTGACTCACCCGATATAGAATCACATTATTGTCTAACATTATTATTTCATGTTTGGAATCCAGTCCAATCCAGGGCCAGAGTGGATGGTTTGACGGGCTGGAGTCGGCCCGCAGGCTGCCAGTTGATAATCAATGGAATAAGGTCATTAATTCTGCAAATGTATTATGTATCCTTATTGACCTTGAAACAATCATGGTATTACCTGATTGGTGAATGTTCTTAAAACTGTTGGGGACTGATGCTTTTTTTATTAAGGTATTAAGAGACGTTAGTGCACAAGCTGGATGAAAAAAGAAGTCAACAACAAAAAATGCAAAATAAATAAATAAATAAATGTGAATGAAACGTGACATTTATTGAAAATCACTGATTAGTGGTCATTTGTGGGGTAATTGTGTGAATGAAACATGACATTTATTGAAAATCACATTTGTCAGAAAGATTGATTAGTGGTCATTTGTGGGGTAATTGATAGTTTTGACATATATATACATATATATAACCATCTGCAACACACACACACACACACACAAACACACACCTTCTGCCTCTTATCGCTGCCTCATCAGGACGAACCATCCACTCACCTCAGACTGAGGTCACATCCTAAACAAAGACTATAAGGATGTATACTGTTGTTCTGTATTATCTTTACGTCCTCCTTCACTTTAATCACAACCCAACTGACAATTATGCTACACAGAGAAGCTATAATTATCTGTGTGGGAACCAGGACAAGGGCTGATGGGAAAAAAAATGTTTTTACTGTCACTGTTGTTGTTTCCTCACTGTGTTAGTTTTGATAAATGAACTTGTTAATAGTTAATAGCGATCACTGTTGTTGTTTCCCACAATGTTATGTATAATGTAATGATTTATTGTGATTTTTTAGGATACATGTTCTAGTTGATGCATATCATGTTTATGTTACCTATATAAGATGTCACTGCTCACACCCTATAGTTCCAGTCCTACTTCCAATTCTTTCTTAATGTCATTTAATCTATTTTAATGTCATCTGAGGTAGAAGAAGAGAACGACTAGAAGTCATTCGGAAAATCATCCTGTAAATCGCATGACAATCACATGGGAAACTTTCTTGGTCCCCATAGGCTTAAGTACTTTTTTTTTTGTTCTGAAACCAACAGGGCACTTGCAACCATAGCCTTAGCAACAACAGCAACAACAGCAACAACAGCAACAACCGCAACAACAGCAACATCAAACATTTTTATGGTCTCCATAGATGGATGGATAACATTTTTTATGGTCTCCATAGATGGATGGATGGATGGATGTCCAAATAAAATCCAAAGATTTTTTTTTTTTTAAATTCACTGTGTGTGACTAAGGAGATGAACTATAATGAAACTACATTAATTCACTGTGTGTGACTGCGTTAAGGAGATGAACTATAATGAAACTACATTGACACAGTA
>NC_024319.1:7765203-7792320 GCF_000523025.1 Cynoglossus semilaevis | reverse complement strand
TATGCATAAACAAGTGTGTGTCAGCACACTCACGGGTGGGGGGGGGGGGGGGGCGGTGGGGGCTGGCATCGAACGAGCAGCTGTGGCAATATTTCCAATATTTACTCTCCTCCACCGAGTGCAGTTGCTTGGGCCTTTGAGGAGCAATCAAACATCGGGAGGATGGTCGGAAGATTCCTTCCTTTGAGCCACGAGCTTTTTTTTTGCGAAAGAATACCTTCTGTTCAAAGGATTTGGAGCCATTTCATTTGAATCCATCTGTTTTTTAAGGTGAGACGAGTGAGTGAGGAGGGAGGAGAGGAAAAAAAGACACACACACACACACAGACACACACAGACAGAGAGAGAGAATATATAAAACAAACAAGAAGAAGAGGAAAAAACGCAGCAGGCTATTGAAGAGAAAATGTTTGTGCATCACATTGTTGCTTGATGTAATGTAGGTCAGTGTTTCTGCACAGCAGCAGATAAGACGCGGGGAAACAAGTGTTGTGTGTACTTACAAGCAAATATCTGTCAAAATAGCAATTGACAGATCTACAAGAGCGCCCTCCCTCCCTCCCTCCTCCCTTTTTCTCCCCCCTGCATTTTTTTTTATTTGGCTGAGGAAGTGGTTCCTTCGTCATTAGCATTTTTGAAAAAAAAAAAAAAAAAAAAAGGGCCAGAGATTTGGGCCTATCTGCCTCCACTCACTGCTGCAAAGATAGTCTGGTCCAGGTTGTTATCTGTGCACTACAGAGGTGCAGCTGTTTAGCAAATGGATTTGCAGATTTTTAAAGGGAGATGAGGAGAAAAAACAAGTGCGGTGTGTGTGTGTGTGTGTGTGTGTCGAGGCTAGCGAGGGTGGCGGGGTGCAGCGGGAGTGCAGTGTAGGATCAGGTATTTACTGCATCCCTCCCAAAATTGGCATTTGGTCCAAATTCACGCATGCACGTGTGTGTGTGTGCGTGTGTGTGTGTGTGTGTTATAAAGAATTACCAATCTTTACCTTCTCTTCTTTGAAGCCCACATTATTTTTGGAAATGGCATTAAACACATGCAAAAAAATAAAGAAAAGAGCATGAAAAATGCTTATTCCGTCTTTCTGCCTTTTCCTTTATTCACTCTCCAGCCTCCCCGGGGGCTTCTCTCTTTTTTTTCTTCTCTTCTTCCTCTGTTTATTCTTCAGCATTTGCAGAACTGGACCGAGTGGAAATGAAGGGAGAAACCAGCGGTTTGCTTTAGGTGGAGATGGCGCTCCTGCCGCAGCCGTCTTCACAGAGGCACAGCCGCTGGCGTGAGCGAGGCTTTTGTCTAATGCAATCGCATTGTGTCCAACACACACACACACACACACACACACACACTGTAGAATCACGTGGAGGAATTCCATGGCTTCCATCGTGGGCCCCCATGGGAGAGGAACGGGGCCCAGGGCCATTGGAGACACTGAGGGTGGTTGGCTTTTCTAAGTGAGGGTATGTTGTGTCTACACACACACACACACACACACACACACATATATATTCTTCACACATTATAATACATGCCGCTCTTGTGTCAGTATGTAAATCGTCCATCCTTCACCCAGAAGGTCAAAGGCTCAGTTCTAAACTCCAGTCTACATGACGCTGTGCTCCTGGACAAGGCAAATCAACCAGTGTTTCCTAAAGTTTTTTTTGAGGACCTATATTTTCAAAGTCATAAACCTTCGCAACCAAAGTAAATAGATATTATCCGTAAATCACAAAATAAAGTTGTACTTGACCATTATTGAACATTAATGAGGATATTTTATGGTTGACAGAGTGATATGTGAACAGTTAGTATTAGTTTTAAACAATGAAAAACAGTAATTGAACCAGCAAAAAAAGAGATATTCACAAGTAGCCTATATGGACATTAAATGTAGCCCAAGCTATAATAATGATACACTATTAAAAAAAAATCAGAGACATCACCAGAGGTGGAGCTTTTAAACTGGCAGCTGTTTTGAGCTTGGATGCAGACAGCAGTTGCGATGACTGTGAACTCCTAGGAAACAGGATGCGGGACGGACCAAAAAACGGACCAAAAAAATCTCTTGCAACCCACCTGAGGGTTGCGACCCAGTCTTTGGGAAACAATGTTGTTTCTGAAGCATCCCAGCAGTGGCTGAATGTTTGAGTAAATGTAAAAGTAAAAGTTTAAAATAATATGACAATATATATATATTGTGTGTGAAATGTTCTATGGAAATCCAGGGAGAAAAGACTGAGGTTACTGACCTGGCAGAAAAGGGACAGAAGAAAAAAAAACCATCAAACTGAGATCTATTGATTCTGGTTCCTTTTGTTTTACACGTGCATGTGTTTTATCTATTGATTCTGGTTCTTTTTGTTTTACACGTGCATGTGTTTTATTTGTTTTTTTTTTTTCTTCTAGAAAATAGATAAAGTTTGATTCCCTGATCAGCTGACAGAGCGTCTGCACACACAGGGACCACCGAGCTGCAGCCTCTGTCTTTACCAGGAGGTGTCGTATCACCAAACAGTAGAGATTCCTCTGCAGGCAGGACACACACACACACACACACACACACACACACACACACGAACTGATGACAGTAGTGATGAGAAGTTGCAATAGTGTTAAATGTATATTCTTTACTTATATAAATTGTTATGTGGAAACAAATAACCATGTAAAACATTGAACAATGTGAATTGAAAAATAAAAGTTTGTTTTTTTGACTTTTTTTTCACTTGTACATTTGTGACAGTAGAGGTAAGAGTGTTTTCATTTCTTTGTTGAAGTGTGAAGAAACAATGTGAAGTGAAAAATAAAAGTTTGTTTTTTCGACTTTTTTTTAAGAGGTAAGAGTGTTTTCATTTCTTTGTCATTTATTTAACTCTTTAGAGCTCCATTTCGTGCAAATTATATTGGTTTTATTTTTAAATTTCAGCTCAACAGCAGGGATCTCTATGGGATCCTATAAGATATTTATTAAGTATATAGAGCCCTATATATAATTTTAAATTTGATGAAAGAAATACAAGTAATAGCAGCAGCTTTTTTCAGTTTTACCTTTTTTCCTTATTTTGTTTGATTTGAATCGTAATCGTTGTCATATTTTCTTCGCTGCTCCTCGTCTTCCTCTTCATCCTCACACTTGTTGTTGTTACATCACCATAAAAAGCCATAAACAGCTTTTTCTCTCCCTTAAACTGTGTCCATTTTTTTTTTTTTTGTAAACTGATGTGTATTTCCATGAGCTTAAGAAATATCTGCACCATCTGTAACAACAATCCATGCGTGCGAGTTATTCATGCTGTCGCACAGCGAGGCCACTCATCCGTTCAACTTTACATTCACTTTGTGAATTTGTTCTTCACACAGTCTTTTTTTTATTAATATTTGTTTCTTTTTTCATCAAGACAACAAACAATAATTTAAGTTTCACCTTCTCTTTGATGTAGAAGCTGTAGAAAAAGTGTATTTTAAACTATGCTGAAACAACTGATGGAAGATTCTCCGATGGAAAACAGGGTTCTTTTTTAAAATCAACACAAATATTTAATAGCCATTTTAATTGTGTTGAAAACTGAATAGTTAAGGACTCATGTATATCATATATACTTTTGTTTTATTTCCATTTTGTTGCAGTTTGATTACATAAAAACCTATATTTATTTCTCACTTTAAACATTAAATCCTTCGCAAAATTTGGATTTATTTTGGTATTAATTTTAATGAGTTTCAAATTGACTTATTTCTTTGCCAAATATTTGTTATTGTAGTATTTTGTTTTGGTCATTTTAAACAGTTTTTATTTTTTTACCCAGATTTACTAAGTTTACATTTACCAACCCGTTCAACACCTAATTCTCCACCGCCAGTGGCGTCCAAAGCGTGTAAAAAAGTACATAGGTATGCATACTATAGTACAGTAGGGGTAAAGTATGGAGCAGCCATAACCACCTACTCCGCTGATTCAGACACTGGACATAAGAGTTTGATATCCTCGTAATGTTTGGACCACATCTGACCTAGTATCAACAGTATCATCAGCATAACTCACAACATAAATTATTCAAAAATGATCATCATACATTAACACAACCAAACAACTGTCAGTCAAAAAGTGTAAAACACTGTGTTTCAGTACTAATATTGATACGATTTCCCAAAAAATGTCCATGTTATTACCAGATTTTTCGATCTTTATATAAACTCAACAGCCGACGTTATGGTAAAACTGATGAAGCGTAATCCAAGCTAATTTCCTTCGGCACATGAGGCCCCACCCATGCCGTCATTAATCAGTATGTAAATAGTGCAGTTAATTGTCAAGAGGTTTCAATGACTGAAATAATGACTTTGACTTTTTAGATGTAGGAGCCAAAGGTCAAAGGTGGGTTTTTTTAGAATAAAAATTAGGAAAAATGTGAAGCAGTAAAAAAAATCCTCCCTCTTCTCTCTTGTCAACCGCAAAGTGTCTAATTTATTACTGAAAAGTTCCTTGAATGAACTTCACATCAACATTACTGATGGCCGACAGATGTTCCATCAACGTCAACACGGTTTTACATATTGATTCAGGTCTGAACAACTCCAAAGTTTTCAGAGAAAATTGGAGACTAGTCGCTTTTAAAATAATAATAATAATAATAATAATAATAATAATAATAATAATAATAATAATAATAATAATAATAATAATAACAAAGCTCAGGGTTAGAACAAAGCTCAGGGTTAGCAAAGACATGGCTAAAGGTCAGTGCAAAATATTCAAAATATTCAAGTTGTAAAATGTCGTATTGTATGAACCAAACAGTAGACAAAAATGATTGTTGATTGCTGTAAATTATGTTTTTTGGCTTTTATGTTTCTTTTTGTAATGTCTATACATGAGAATATGCCCCGCAGGGGGCAGTAGGGCCAGTAGGGGGCAGTAGGACAACTCAAAGCATGCAGAGCTGCGACAGAAGCTTAGAGTGTTAGCTTTAGCCGACATTAGATTTCTACTTCTGTCTTTCCCTTTCATTTTAGTAAGAAATAAAGCCAGTACATCGTTTAAGAGGAAGAGGAAGAAGATTGAGATTCAGATTAAGATTTTTCTTCTCATAGTTTCCATGTTTCACTTTCACTTTCGCCTCCAGAAAGGACACTGCTTTAGAAATTGGTGAAATATTTACAGAGTTAAAGTCACCATCGTCTCCCTGTTTGCTACAGTTGGTTCCAGTGTTGAATAGACCATTGTGTTGATAAATCGTCTAAACTGAAGTTGTGGGCACAGCAGGTTCTACGTGCTGACTGAACCTGCTCAGAGAAATGAACAAAGAAACCCATTGAAACAGAGGAGGAGAGGTTCAGAGGTGGCCCTTCATTTGATTCATCTTCTTTACTCAGCCATTAGTGTGTTTTGTCTTTCCTCAACCACAGTGTGGGTGGCTGGGCTTACAATTAAACTATTGTTCAGACAATTGAGGACTGATAAAACTGTATTTAGATGGTTTAATATTCAAATGGGCCTTATCTATAATTACTATTTAACCATTTAACCCCTGGATATCCACCAGGAGGAACCAGGCAGGTGGTGCGTGGCGGAGGAATTAGATGAGTGTCAAAGTTTGCAAGAGAAGAAAAATGATTCATTTGTGAATTTATTAAAGATTTTAATCAAAGTATTTTGGATTTTTCTCTTTGGGAATGTTCCAGTTTGTTTAGTTATCCCAAGCCAGTCATTTCTTTGTTATTATTTTAATACTTTTTTAAAACCTGAAGCACCTGCTATTGACATATTTTTTAAATCTATTTTTTTGCTAAATTAGTTAAATTATCTATCCAGTCCTGGTATAAACTACGTTACTGTCTACAAAAGGTGATTTTCTTTTTAGCAATTGAAATTAAATTAGTCACAAACAAAAATTTTCTATGCACTTTGACCACAAAAATGGATCAACCCAATTTTATATTTAGTGAAATTACCTTTTCCCATTTTAGACCATAGTCTAGAAATGATAAGGATGTCATACCAACAACTCTTCTTGACTTATGTCTACGTTAATTCTGTTCCTACGGCACGACATGATTTGATTTTCCTTGTAAGTTGGAACTCATACTGTACATCAGCACCTCTCAAAAGTCGGAACTCATACTGTACATCAGCACCTCTGTCATTCACCTACGCCAACGCAGTGATATCATAATCAAAGACATAAAAGTATCAGGAGAGTCTGACTTACACCTGGGGGCCATAATGAGGGGCAAACATTTCCCTAAAAAAACAACACAAATGAAAGAAAGCGAATGTAGCACAGTCCAATGTACGGTGTACAACAAGCGAACGTAAACAAAGCCATCGTCGGCATACAGCATCACATGACAACATATTCATCTGTTCCACTTGCCTCTTCAGCAGAATTTGTTTTAATGTCAAAGGTCAGAATGATGGAACAAGAGTTCCTTAACGAATCATTGGGAGATGTCAACATAACCATGAATCGCCGTAGGTCAAGGATATCGTAAACCGAGTACTCCTCCTATGTAGTTTTTTTCCATCTAGTAACACTAACACGTCAGAGTAAACTATAACTTTGTGGATATCGTAAACCGAGTACCCCTCCTATGTAGTTTTTTTTTCCATCTAGTAACACGTCAGAGTAAACTATAACTTTGTAATTGACTATGTTATGATTAGCCTGAGAACACTGGTGAGAAGTTGTTTTCCCAACTTTTTCCTAGGACAGTAGAGGCATAGCTGCAGCCAGATTGGCCAGTAAAGTTTCCCTTCAGTCAGTTTGGTGTTGTCGTTGCTTTATTGGCGTCCAATAAATGAGGAGTGATGATGATGATCACATGGACAGAGAGGAGATCAGGCAGCAGCTAATGAAAACATGAACCCTGCAAAATGGTTGGTGGGAACTATTAGAGTACACTCTTGTGGTAAAGCGCTCCACCTTCCACCGCATCAAAACAAAACTGGCACCAATTTTGGCGAAACCACTCTCTAACTTCCCGCTCCATGGAGTCAAATTCCAGGTCTTTGGAGAACAAGGAAGAGCTGCTAATTCACAGAGCCGTGTGTGACGAATGGCTGCGCAGGAATCCGGAAGTTTTTTTGGCCTTGGTCGATAGCTCTAACAGATGCCGCCTGTCCGTGTGCTCTTCATCCTCCCTTATCTCTCTGCCAGGAATATCAGGCTGGGAATTAGCAAAGGCCATCTATAATTTAAATGTAACAAGTGACACTTCATACGCCGCGGCTGCGAAGAGCTCACAATAGAGAGAGTGCATCTTGATGTTGGAGATCCTGGCTCACCCCGGAGCCATCGCTCCCCTCCTTCCCGCCTCCTCCCACCTCCTATCTTTCTTCGCCTTCTCTTTAAGTGGAGTAGGAGTGAGCGTACGAAGGAGTGAGAGAAAATGAGTGAAAGGAAACACCGACATGCACTCGCAAAAACTTCACTCCCTGCCAGGAAATGGAAGCGTCGATGTGGTGTCATAACTTTGCATGAAAGCAATGAGTAAACGAACACCTTGGAGCTTCTCTATTAGCCCGGGTTTTAGAACCATTTTTTTGTCTTCCCTCTTCCCTCTCTCTCTCTCTGTTCCCCCTCTCTCTTGGTCCTAATGAGCCTCTTGTCGGGGAGATAACTAGGGCTGACGCTCCGCTCCAGCGGCGTTCACGATGAAGTAGAGTGTTCGCTGTAATCACACCAAGATAGCGCCGGATTAGCTCCTTTACTGCGTTTAGAGTGTTAAACACTGCGGCCGACAGCACGCTCCTTCCTGTCCTTCACTAGACAAACACTGGCTGTCATTAATTCCACTGCTCGTGACAACCAACCCACTCTCTTTCTCTCTCTCTCTCTATCTCCCTGAAGCTTTCCACTCATCTCTTTTTCCCTCCAAAATATAAATTTGGAAAACCTTCGATCTAGGCATTAGTGGGAATTATAGTGGCCCGCTGCTAAGAATTACTAGGTAAAAAAAAAGAAGCTAAATGAAGATGAAGAATTGGTAAATGTTTCCAATTGGATGAATGTTGATTACCAGAGCAGGCCTCCTGGAGGATTCCCGACTATTTATCCTCATATTTTCAGCCGCNGAAGCAGCTTGCACCGAGCACTGCCAAAAGAATTTATTAGAGCAAATGGTATTGTAAGCCCTATGGAAGGCATACCTTATGTGAAGATTTAAAAGATATTAGGAGGATGGTGCGAGCAGGAACCCAGGTGTGCCTGGTAATAGTCTATTGTCTCCAGCGCGTGTGCGTGAGGAGAGGGCGTGCACGTGGGTATTTACATGTGGCTCTGTGTGTTTAGAGAGCGTCTGCTTTGGTAAGACGAGGAGAGAAGCAGAGAGCATCCCAACACACTGCAGGGTGTAGACTGATCATGGCCTGGTGTGTGTGTGTGTGTATCTTCATCAGAAACCTTTAGTGCACTCTCTCTAAGACTTTGTTAAAACCGAGCATCGACCTAAGGTTGCAGCAGGCCAATCCACTCAGCGCTGCAATGAAACTGCACCCTTCTCCAGTTAGGAAATGAAACGTTCCGTTTGTGAAAAGTTTGTTCTCTTATATCAAATGCAAACTGCGGTCGTACAATGATGAAGCATCATGGGAGATTGTGTAAAAGTCTTTTTTTATTATAAAAATTTTATTAATTATATTTTAATTGTGCACTTTATACAGAATTATACAAGATGTCCTGAAGTCTTACGATTTAGTTTAGTTTCATGTGTCCAGAAACTTCATCCAGGTCCATGTGGTTCTTCCTTCGGTACAGAATACCTTTTCATTTCCTGATGCTTTGTGCAGCCTGAGGCTGATGAGCCAGAGGACGAAGAATCTCCTTTTGTGAACCCAATACTAAAGTATAACTGTACAAGAGTCTGTGTTACATTGTGCCATGAAGGAAGACAGGCAGGACTTGAATGCAACACGGAATAGACTCTCTTCAAGTGCAGGAAGTCTATTGGAAAAACAAAGGAAAAAAAAACTAAATACATCAATTTAACAGAATCTTGGAACTAGGCAGGAACAAACAGTATTCTAGGGTAATGAGAAGATGAGGCATGAACATCAAACAGTAACAAACAACATGGACACAAAACAACCAACTAACCAAGAGTGGCTGAGAGAGAGGTATATATACCCAGGTCACCAGGTGACACCAGTGAGACTAACGACAGAGACACAGGTGAGGCTGATGACACTGATTAACTCCACCTACAGGAGGGTTAGGGAAACAGACAGACCTCACATTCTCCATGTTTCTCATCTAAACTTTTCCACTTTAATCTCCAAAAAATATTACTTTTTTCCTCATAAATTTACGACTTTAATCTTGTCATTTCTATGTATTTATTTCTTTTACCCTAAATGTGGCCCTAACACTCCAATCATTTGCCTTCGAATGTATTTTAAAATTACGAGACATAGTTGATTTATTGCTGTATCGCGCTGTGCTGTGTTCCTATTTCACCTCCACAGGGTGAGTTCATCTCTGTGCTTCTCTTTGCGCCTTTTAAAGACTTATCTCACAAAATAAAACCAATGAAATCATTTTTTTCTCCCCAAAAAAAAAAACAAAACTCATAATGATTTCACGGGTGACTCCAACCCTTTTTGGTGCTTAAACAGCGTATTAAGCGAAGTATGGTAGCAACACCTTATCCACATTATGCAGCTCAATTATTCCACGAGCAACACCTGCAAAACAAATTTGGCATTCAAATTTGCTAAGGATGATCAAACAACGCCAAAAAAACTGTCATTATTTCTCCCTCACATTGGGATGGAGGGGGAGAAAAAACTGCTGGATGCACCAAATTAACTGTTCAGCTGGAAGCAAACTTCATTTTATAGGTTTCATTCACCTCATTTACCAAAGTGTATTTGACTTGTGGGGCAAAAAACAACAACATAAATGGATTTGGGTCCACAAATATCAGCTGCCAGGGAAAACAAGAAGATATAAATCAGTGTAAACACACACTCGGAAGCACTTTTTCTACCCAAACCCTGAATTTGATGGTTTTACTATTTAACGATGAAAAAACATCACAACACAGTTTGCACTTAAAATGAAACAAAAAAAAAAAAAAAATCATAGAAATAGTTTTTCATTTTTGATCAAATGAGCAACAGCTACATTCACCTGAGTTATTCTTGTCTCTTCACAGCCGCAATTTTATGAATAGACAATTCCCTTGTAAATTAACAAAAACGACAACAGTAATAATAAGTGATAATGTTATAATTAATGAATAAGTAATAATGCCTTTCATTTGCAAATGTTCGAAAAGAGGATATATGTCTTAACAGGAAGACTTTTATTTTGAAGTCCTACGAGCTATTAGACTTATTACAAAAATGCAAAATACATACAGTACACAGTGAGTTAAAGAAGACAAGGAATTGAATGCATGAAAAATACAAACTAAAACAGAGAAGGCACCAAGAACAGACTGCCGAAAAAAACAAAACAAACATTGGATTGGGCTACATTTGCTTTGTTTCATTCTTTTTTGATTTTATTTATTTTTTTTTTGTCCGTTGATATCATAGCTCCCAAACATGAATCATACTCTCCTGATGTTTTTATGTGTCAGTGAAGGTGAGTGACTACTTATGTACAGTATGTGAGCTATGACTTAAGGCAAGATTTTTGAGTTACGTCGCGCTATAGGAACAGAATTCCGATGTAAGTCGAGGACTCCAGGTGGTGTCCAAATCCTAGGTTGGGTTAGCAACAGGAAGGAAAAAAACTGGGTAAAATGGTTTCATATTTTTTGAAATGATTGGTCCACCTTTATCAATCTCACATTGCAATATTTTCTACCATCTATGAAAAATAATCTTGTTGACTAGGCATACACACAGCCAATGAAATTCTTTTAAGGAAAATGTCATAAAAAATAATAAACCATGTTAATTTCTGAATAGATGTAGACATGTAAACAGATGTAAACATTAACATATTTGAAGAAAAAAAATCCATGAATTTTTCTTTTTTCGTCTTTGATAAAGTCTTGAATGAGTTTTGACGACTGGCTATTTCCTAATTTTAAGCTTCAAATCTCGTGTTAAACGACAGGTTATTTCACCTTCGACACGCCATCAAACTTGTGAAAACCGGTCTGTATGACTACAGTATGTGTTGCTTTAATCAGGAAGTTCCTGAGCTTATGAATATTCACGGTCATCACCAGCTGAAAATCCTGTTGGTGGTCAATATTCTTGAAGCGTTGCCACCAGAGGAACTATTCCTGCCTTCCATTCTGCTGGTGCATTAATGTTATCAGGTAACACACACTGGCATTAAATCCCACCACACCATAATAAAAGAATCCTCTTTTTGGAAGCCTTCACTGTAGACAATGCAGCACTCACCAAAAGCCTTTTAAGTGTCGGTGTTTTTAATGTCATTACGGAGCCACGAAGCAGCAAACCGACCCAGGAAGAAAAAAAGAAAAAAAAGCTTGAAAAGGACCTGAAGCTACATTTTCTCTGTGCAGGGGACAAAAAGAACTCGAGCAATAGCTAAAAAAAAAAAGCAAAAAAACAAACATTTTTTTTTTTTTATTCTGCGATGAATGGTGGAACAAGGGCCCAGGCAGCGCTCGCTGACAGCTCCTAAAGCTGCAGATTTGTGCCCATTAGTCACACATTTTAGCGAGAAGGTGGTTTGTAAAGGGCATGGACGGGGATTACGGTTCTATCCTTCTCCCTCTGTCTTTCCTTCAGCGCTCGGAACATGTGGTGAAATCCTGCAGATGCCAGGAGGTTTCTGCAAAGGAACAAACAACAAGAGTGTGTGTGGGTAAGAGCGATGAGGGGGAGGGAGGGACCATTGTATTTGTTTTCTAAAATGGCAATCCACGGGGTATTAAGAGGCTTAATCTGCGATTAATATTTTAATGATACAAAATAAGCAGCGACTTTTGAAGTTTATACAGTGGGAAGGTTTATTTCCATATGCCGTCTGGGTGAGGAGGAGAAGAGAGGAAGATGAATGAAGAACACAGGCAGGTTGACATTACACAGTCGCAGGGACATGAATCATCGGAGATAACAATTTTTTTTTTTTTTTAACGTAAACACTCTTCACTAGGACTATCTAAGTCTGGGTTACTAGATCTATCATGTCCAAAACTGGTCAGGACCAACGGATTGACAGCTGTTGGTGATGCATGTCAGAATAAGGCGATGTTTCTCAAAGTGTGGGGCGAGTCCCTCTGGTGGGGAATAAAGACTTGAGGCAGGTGGGCTCAAGGTTGAAGTGATGATGGCAGGTGGGAAAATCCAAATGTTTTAATGTCAAATTGACCCAAAAAAAATTGACCACTCAGATAAGGACACTTCAGACCAAGAAACTTAGGTTTCGATATGTAAAATATCTGTGTTTTTACATTTTCAGCGCCTTGAATGTGGAGTCTTTCGGCCAGTTACAAGAGTCAATGCTACAACATGACTACTACTAACTAACTCTGATCTAGTTTTTTTTTTTTTTTCTGGTGAAATATTTCCATTTCCATTATTTTTTATTTTTCACCTTTTTCAAGCATACATAAACTAAATTAGTGTGTTTTAATTAATAATTAAAGTCTCATCTAAACTTTCAGTCACCAATATAATCACTCATATACCAATATATATGTATATATATGTCTAAATTTTATATATTAGTGTATATATATATATAATTTAGATTATGTTTGTATATTGTATATGTGTATATGTATGTATATAGTTTATACATAGTAGCTTTATTTTAATTAATATATTTAAAACTGTATTAGCAGATTAGAAAATGTAATATCAACCCCCTTCTCCCTGACTTAGCATATTAGCTTTATTTTAATTAATATATTATAGAAGAAAAGAAGAAAATGAATATCAACCCCCTTCTCCCTGACTTAGTTTTTTTTGGTTAATAGAAATAGCAGGTAAGATAATCCTTCAGATAACCATCTGTGTCTCTCATATCATTCCTCTTAGGAGCTGAAGGCCCACACTGCCTGTAATTGGATTTGATTTGCCCTCCCAGTATCATTTAGGGAGATTATGGCCGAGCACAAAAATCCCCACCGTTTCTTTTCATCCCGATGACAAGCAAGTCTTTAACACAACCTGAAAGGAATATTTGTGACGGAAACCTTCACATTTGCTCACACAGGCGCTCCTGGATGTGACAGATCTCAGGAACAATGATCACACAGAGAAACACAGATTATTATGGGTGTCTACTGAACCTCTTTGATGTTTCACTTTTTTTTTCCCTCTAGTATCTAGGTTGAAAAAGAAAAAAAAAATCCACGTGCAGCTCTGTACCTGGACAATCACAACAGCACTCATGACTGGAGTTCCTCAAGGACTTGTAACCATTTTATTACGACTTCAGTCGCAGACCAATCTTCATCGGAAAAACAAAAGAGCCGTGGTTTGCTGCGCCTAATTTTACACAAACGTGTGTGACCAACCTCGCAATGTCAGTTTATATGTAGAAAATGAGAATTGTTTCACTGAACGACAGCCTCATTTTCATCTGGACTGCAGGACGGCCATTTTAGTAGACCATGTGTTCGTCATAACAACATGTCAGGGTCTAATCCAGCACTTCTCAAATAGAGGGGCGGGCCCCCCTGGACATAAGTGTACCACTGCTGTAATGCTTGACGATACCAAGCCTCCAGTCACTAGGTGGCAGCAACTCATACAGTGGTTTGTACAGATAAAAATGTTATCAGTTTCTCAATAGTATTTCAATTCACGGGGTAGTGGATAGGGGTGGGCGTGAAAATATTGGTTTACAATGGTTTACTGGGTGAAAATATTGGTTTACAATGGTTTACAGGTCATGTTCATTCAGCTGTGGCTTCTACCCTTGGCTTCTACACACAGAAGAAACCCTTGACCCTTGACCCTTGACCTTTTTTTAGTGATCAATACTTTAGTTTATTGTTTATTGTGAACTTGCAACTACAAAATAGCAACACAAAATGATACATTTTTTACAAAAACTGACCTGATGGACGCTCCGTCTGTACCAGGGGTCACTAAGATGGGGCTCGGGGGCATCTGGTAGGTCTATACCAGGGGGCTAAGATGGGGCTCGGGGGCATCTGGTAGCCCCCTTGGACTACCTAAGATGTCCGTGGGGTATGTTCTAAAAATCAAACTAGTCAACAAGAAGCTCAAAAATGGTTCTGTTACATCTGGATATAACATGTTAGGTTTGATACACAGATAAGGGAACAAGACAGAATGAGACCATGAGTGGGACAATAGGACGTCACAAGACCCTGACAATTAATGAAACTTAGAACATACTGCAGGAAGCAGCAGTTTTGAGCCAATCATAATATAATTCTCACCAGCTCTTTCTTTAATTATGATTTCATGAGCTATACTCGGAGGCTTTAACCAGAAATAAACAACTAAAAATGTAGGATATGGATTTTATTGTCATCCTGTGGATTTAAGTAAATCACGGCGAGTGTCCGTACAATTTTCCAAAACATAAAGACGTCAGAATGGGACAAAACATCTCAGTTTCCCCAAACGATGTGCACGAAGCAGGATATCTGACCGCCTCTCTTCTAATTAAGGAACCTCTCATACAGGTTTGATGGTACTTTCCGTCAATCCCAACTTTTCGGGGAGTGTTCCGCAGGAGGAGTGCTGTACAATGTGAAAGTAATTGATGCCCACGAAAAGGCTCTTTTTTCCGAATAATCTAAGCCTTAACTTATTTTTCTTCCTCTTCAGCGCCTGCGGGGAGAACGTAGGTTCTGTTCAGGCCTGATAAGTCATCTGTCTGAAAGCAGGTATGTAAATAAAAACAACAAACACATTCTCCTTTTATTCCACTCTTTTGACGAGGAGCAGCGCTTACACTAGATTAAATATCAGCATCAATAGACTCTTCCCCACGCTGCGGTGTCGTATTCACTCTCCCTCATGCCAAAAAGACTAATATTAGTATCTGCAGGAAATAATCTCTCTTTATTTCCACAAGTTCCCGCTAAGGCATCCACGTCTGCATTTATCAGAGGATTTAAAGGCGGATGAAATAGTATATAAGCTGGATCCCCTCAGGAGAAGTTCTCATTCTCTGCTATTCTCTCCGACGCAGGGAAAGGAGAGGAAAGGAGGGAGGGAGGATGGATGCTGCACCTTGGCATAGGAAAGGAGAAAAAGGAGGAAGAAGAGGAGGAGGAATTAATTTCCCCCCTCTGGGAGGAACACATGCTGGATGTGAAGAGTTGCAGGGAATCTTCCCATCTTCCATGATTGGCGTTAAGAGGGTCTGTGTTGTAGCGAGGAGGGAGAGTGAGTGATAACCAAGCCCTGGTTGTTACTAATGATTTATTGTCTAAACTGGGAAGGATGTGGTTGGTGGGTGAAGACTCGCAGCAGGTTTAATCTCCAAACTTGGAAAGCTCTGAGTTCAAGATGAGGATCAAGTCCGAGGTGGTCCTCAGGATTATTTCAGCAGTGATGGTCAAACGTCTACATGTTTTAACATTACTTTACATGCATTTTAATAAGGTGTCATTTTGATTTCTGCCTTTGAACGGTGTGGCTGAGTCAGTCTCAGCAATCAATAAAAAAGTCAAATCAAATGTTAAAATCAAAAGCATCAAAGCTTGTGACCCCATTTTGAAATCACAAATATCTGGCGACCCCCGATGATTTTTGTCTTTTTCTAGAATCAGATTTGGATCATGGTTGTTCTACTGTGCTGCAGACTGAGAATAGTCAGAGTTCATATTTTGAAATAGAATAAGAATTAGTTGAAAACATATTTTTAGTTGTCATTTGTTTTTGGCAATGTTATTGGAATAGGGGTCGCGACCCCAAGGTTGATCATAGGCTACTGATATAGAGAGTAGTTTGATTTCCTCCTTTTGGTGGTGCAGAATATTTCTTGTACAGTTTGAACATGTGCTGTTTCTAGATTTCTATATTCAACAGGGTTCATCAAATATGTATTACTACTCAGGTTTACCTTATTTATTTTATCATAATTTTTTTTTATTAATTATTAATTACAATCAAGTTTATGTATTCAACCATCTTTAAGTTTATTTCACAAGTTCCTATATTTTAAATATTTAGTATTCTGGGCTATCATGGGGACAAATACATTGTAATGACTAATAGTGGATAACTGTATTGACCTTTTTATTCATATGCACACAGTGGATATTAACTACATTTTTTTACTCTTTCCAGCTTTGGCAATTTTTGCTGTATCTTTATTTCTTTATATATTTTTCAGTTTGCAGTCTCTTAACTCACAGACTGACAAACTAAATATCAGCAATTTACTGCTTAGGTTCACGTTCATTCTGTACAGAGTTTACATGGGATCTGCAACATTTAAAAAAAATAAATAAAAATGATCAATTATTAAAATATTTTCTATATATTTTTTTGTTTTTTTTTATTATTAACAGCTGTTTTTTGGGATTTTTCATAATTTCACTTTTAGCTTTTTTAACTGCTGTTCCATGCTGTTGTTGAATTTCCTCACATGAGTGAATGACTTCAGTGAGTCCAGGCTGGTGTCGTTTGATTGACAAGTGCATTTTTTCAATTCAGTACTGCAGTGAGTGCACTGATAAAATTGTTAAAATAAAAAAATACTTTAAAAAGTACATAAAGACCACTGTACCTATGGCAGTGATAGTCAATGTGAGTTCCCCCAAACTCAAGCTAGCAGACACTGCAGCTAATGGCCAGACGTGGCTGCAGACGTCGCCCTCTGTGTGCTGACAGCTCAGCGGAGGGCCAACGAGCTGAACACAGATCAACAAGTATTGACTCAATCTATTGACAAATGAATCTGGGCTGGGCAAAGTCCCTCTGCCAGTCTGTTGATTTAGGTGTCATGGTTCACTGCCGTCAGCACCGACGTCTCCTTCTTGATCCGACGGCAAGCTGTGAGATCGAACCTCCAACCTTTTTATTAAAGATTCACACATCACCGTTTCCACAGCTGTGCTCATTAAGATGCAACGGTAAAAGAAGAAGAGGAGGAGACGGTCGTGTATACACACACACACACAGAGAGAGAGAGAGAGAAAGAGCATTAAATATTCTAAAATAATAGAAATGAAACGAATGCAGCACAAAGTTTGTTTTGCCGCAATATTACAGCCAAGTGAGTGCATTAAAAAGCAATTAAAACTAACTATTGCATTAGGAGGAGATGAATTAACTTTCAGCACATTCAAACTCACGTTTTATATCATTTATTTTTTTTATTTTTTGTTCCTGTAAGCACGGTGGTAAATGAAACTCTTCATTAAAAATTATGAAATAATAAAGAGAATTAGTTTGTCGTGTGAGCCTTAAAAATGTTCATTATTAGCTGCATCGGTTTTAATGAGACGCCGCGCGAGGAAAAGGACGGAAGAGAACGAGAGATAAACTCCTGCCTGCGAACATGAAAACTTTATGAAGTTGTACTGGTAAACATGGAGGGCGGGGCTTCACGAAATGTACAGAAGGAGAGTTTACGAAGGCCGCTTCACTGAAGTCTGCACTTAGATCCCAGGATGGACTGGAGTTTTCCCTCGTTGCCAGTACGATGTTGCCTGAGCCAATAAGTATTTAAAACATAGGTCATTTGAAATATATTAATTAGAATAAAGTAATTAAGAACATATGAAACTCAGAGCTGTAAATTCCCATGGTTCTTAAAGATTCCAAACTGTTAATTAATTCAAATTAATCATTTAAAAAAAAAAGACTTTTTTTCCCCACTTTTCCACTCTTGTCATTGTGACACAGCACACCACTGCACACAACCAAATGTGACCTCTCATTTTACCCATCAGCTCTAGCGACGAGGAGCAGTGTGTGGGGACGGTGCCATGCTCAGAGCACCTCAGTGGTGACTTGGCAGTTCATGGATTCAAACCTGAAACCATCTCCATCGTCTCCAAGACTCTAAATTAGTTAAAGCCAACTTTTCCACATCACGACAATCCAGCAGGTGTTGGCTGCTGGGAAGTTTTTGGAGGTAAATATTGAACCCAAGTGTGCACCGTTTTCAAACACCCTTCCCCTTTCTCCTGCTGCCACTTCCTGTCCTCCCTTGCAGCCACCATGGTGGTCCACAGCGAAAACTCTGTCTCCCACAAGGCCACCGTGGGCAGGTACAACTGTTGCGAGTGGGCGGCACATCTGTTCGCCAGTACAGGCGAGGAACTCTCCCCCTGGGGGAGGGTCACCGCACATGCCTGGCGCATTGTTTGGCGTGCATCGCTAATAACCGCTCTGGTATCTGCGCTGAGGTGAGGACAAAGGGCATTGATGGGTGTCGCTCGCCCTCAGATCCGAGCCTCGGCGTTTCTAATAGGAGAGGCATTAAACGCCGTGTTTACCTTATTCCCTGCTTTGTTTCCATCTGGTGCAGCGTTTACATTTAACCCGCTAAATGTACACGTCTGACAATGAATAAATTCAGTACAGGCAGGTCCTTCGATTGAAGTACCATATGTACCGGTGTGCCGGCTGCATGGTAGATGCCAGATTGTAGTGTTTTCTTCAGCATTAAAAAAAAGAAAAATATGCAAAATGAACCATGATATTCAACCGGCTGAGCTTTTACACCGCAAAAGTTCACAGTGAGAACAACTGCTCAGAGTCACAGTCACAGTAGTACTTACTATACAGTATATACAGAGTCGGGGTGGTACACTGCTGCCTTGGATTGAAACATATGTGGAACTTAAGTAAAGAACATTTAATCCAATCAAAGCCTTTAAAGGGGGGCAGGGGGGTGATGTTTCTGTAAAGTCAAAGCTGCAGTAGTCCACAGAGGGACAGTCAGAGTCATCACACACTCGAAGAACCATATTTGTCAACCAGTGAGTCTTTACACACGCAAGTTTTTTGGTGCGTTTTACGTCAGATGGACAGGATTTGAACCAGCAACCCTGATATCAAGTCCAAGGCTCTGACCACCAGGACACAGACATTCAAGCAGTCAACAGTTTCAAGGTCCTGTGTTTTTCCAGCATCTACGACTGTTTTAGTCTTCAGTGTAACTCAATTCCAAACCTGTAATATTCTATCTTTAAAAAAAGGTTTGGAAAAAAATAAAATATATAATAATAATAACAATAATAAAATTGCTCAGTTTTAGTAACTTTTAAGCCTACAGTTGGGTTCATTACTGTTGGTGTGGACGTAACAGAACACTATCTTCAAACCGCTGAAACTGTTTTTTTTTTTTCACCTCGCAGATCAGAGCTAACTTTTATTTAAAAAAATAAATGAATAAAATGAAACAAGTTGTCTTTTAAGTTTAAGACAGTAAAGACTTTCTGTCTGTGTTCATAGAAAGAGATAAGAAAAAAAGACTGAGTTGAGACAAAGTCCAAGCAAAAAAAAAAAACCAAAAGTTTAGTCCCAAGGACTTGGAGCCAGAGTCCAATTTTCTAACAGTCTGTGTTCAGTATCAGAAGAATATTTTATGTTTCGTCCCTTTGGGATTTGAGTCAGAGTTAATGAGTTAGAGAACAGAAAAAAGAGAAAAGTTTGATGTCAGGAGTGTGTATACTGGGTGTGTTTTTTTAATGAAAATGTACAGGTGTGTTGTTTGTCCACCGTGTTGGTCCACCACTTCACCAGGAGCAGGGATGGCCGTGGAATCAGAGGGCGAGCAGAGAGTGGAGAGTGTGCAGGATGAAAGATGGAGCCTAATCCTCCAAATGTGGCACCCCCCACTCTCCCCCCTGCACCAACCCCTCCCTCCCCCCACCACCACCATCCTCCTGTTTTTCTTTTTTGTTTTTTAAAGGAAAGCCAACTGGAGCCGTTCTTTGGACTGTAGGCCAGAGGCTCCAGGAAAGCATCGCCTCCAGCCAAAGCACATAGTGTGAAATGAGAAGCTAAAGCTTGAATGTGCTTTTGTTTATCAGAAAACTGCACTCTAAGTGGGATTGGCAACGCCAGGTCCCAAACTCCATAAGTCATATAGACTCGCTTGGGCCGCAGCGAGGATGGCGGGCAAGGTTTTAGGCGAATGCGGCCCAAAAAAAAAAAGGCAGCTCCTCAGTTAGCCACTTGGCACCACACCCACCCCCTGCATCACCCCCCGGCTCCCGTAATCTTAGTTGGAGAAACAAAGGAGGGATCAGAGAGGTCAATCTAAAGTAGGAAAGTACGGCCACACCAAAAAGTAAATGAAAGGAAAACAACTAAAGTGACGCAGCAGTCAGGTTGGAGACAGAGGGCGACGGCGAGCCAAAGACCGGTTCAGTTTCCGAAGTTTATTGTATGAGGAGATCTGTGGCCACGAGGTTCTTGGCTCCCAAATGGAGCAAAGATCATCTCAAAGTAGACGGAAAGGTTTAAAAGAGCTCAGAAAAGGGGCTAAGTCTGAGAGTGGCACTGGAGAGAACTGTGAAGCCTGAACTTCTGAACTAAACTGAAGAGGAAGTTCACAAACGCGTCTCCTAACAGACTTTGAAATGGTCTCCCAGTGTTAACCAGGTGTCGTTGAAGTTTTACCTTTGTCAGTATGTCAGCTGTGTGTTTGTTTTCTGGTGTCTTCATGTTGTAACATCTAATCTACAAGACTGACGTCTGAAACTGTGGTTCCTCCATCGTGGTTCATATGTCTGTTTGTTCGTGAGACTCCAGATTGTTGCTTCCAGAAAGAAACTTCTGGACTTCTGGTAGTAAATGTGAAAATGAGTTTAAATGGAGTACAGTTAGTAGTTAGTAGTTAGTAGTTAGTAGTTAGTAGTTAGTAGTTAGTAGTTAGTAGTTAGTAGTTAGTTGTTTTGGTTCAGGGGCTGCATACCATTAGATGTCAAGTAGGCCACAACAGTACAATCACAACATATATATACATATATTATTTATATTTCATGAAACATCATAGTTTTACCAAAAATATCCCCAACATAAAGTGTTTGTGTAATTTTTTTATTTTACAAATTAATGAAGCGGGCCGCGCTGGACACCCTAGCGGGCCAGTTTTGGCCTGCGGGCCCTATGTTTGACACCCCTGTTGTAGGGTTTTGATGGTGATCCAGATGCAGGAACCTAGCTGAAGTGACAGTGAAGTACTTTAAAGGAGCAATCCGCTAATATAAGACACAACATACAGGTTAATGGGATGTAATGGACTTTTTAAATTATTAGCAATAGCAACTGTTGCAGTACATCTTTAGACCACTACACCACACACTCACATCAGTGTTTTTCACATGGTCAAATGTGTCAGCGCTGCTCTGTATCAACATTATTACAGACAGCTGACGTCCTGAATCCATGTCGATGTTTTTAATAGACCAGCGTTTGTTCTCAGCATCAACACGCTGCGTTAGTAAATGCCTCTCATTGATACGTAATGTTGTGAAAGACCTCAGTTCTCCGCTGCTGGTGCTTTTTAAACATCACCGCAGCAACAAAGGCGGCACATCATCAACCTCACATCAGCAGAGATAGCAGCGGCAGCCGAGCCGTGTGAGTCTCTCATTTTTTAATTTTTTTATTTAAAAAAAAAAAAAAACCTCTACCACTTTCCGTCACTCGAGGACGGACACAAAGAGCAGGCGCTTTTCAAAGGGGTCCATTGTGGAGCCTGGTGAAATTATTCAATTAGTGAATTTAGCACCTGATCTGGTTATGCAGAGGCCCCGAGGAGGCTGCAGCTGCACCGGGAAGACAGAGGGAGTCGGAGACATAAAAGGAAAGAAGGTGGAGGTGGAGGATGTGGGAAGTGAGGTGGGGAGGAGCGGGGCTGGGGGGGGAGCAGACGGCGTGATATTCATTGCCTCCCACCCCTCCCCTGCACTCCCCTCCCAGCCCTCTATTTATGACAGCAAAATTACCAGGCATCCATATCACCCTCTGTAAAATATGGCTTTGTGTAACACACACACACACACATGCATCAGTTGGTTTGCGCTGTGTCGAACACATGCTGTAACATGCTGGTCATTTAGTTGGCGCTGTTGAGGTTATACTGGGGGGGGGGTGTTATAATAAATGCTTTTCCTGGTGGAGTCACAGTCGTTACACAACAGTAAGGATTCAGACTATTTTAATAATAAAAAGTCTTAAAATGCCTGATTGGTATCTTGACATTTTAATGGGAGCCCATAGATGTGCCCAAAGAACAGGAGCAGGACGATCCCAGAGCAAGATGTTGACTCAAAACGCCGACACCGAAACATTGTCGTCTGCTATAGTAGCTTTTTGTTTACCTTCAAAACTTGCTTCGTTGCTAACCAGGAACTTTTCCAACTCTATATAATGGCCAAATAAAAGTAACTTAATCATTACAGCAAAGAGCTAAACGTTGGACAAAAGCCAGTCTAGAACATATGTTCTACAAATCTCGACAGATCTGGTTTCAGGCATTTAGCATGTTTTAGAGCAGGGGTCACCAACGTGGGGCCCGGGGGCACCTGGTAGCCCCCGTGGACTACCTATAAGACTCCGTGGGGTCTGTTCTAAAACTCAAACTAGTCAACAATTGTACTGTTACTGTGCTGGGTTCCTGTTCCACTTGCAACAATATTCAAATGGGTGCCATGACAGTGGTAAGAAGAGTGTCTGCTATTGGATGTCCCAGAACTGATTATTATTACATTGTTCAGGAAGTCTGTATCAAACAAGTATCTCTTTGTATTACTGAGTACCCTTGAAGTAGCTCCCAGTTTTAAAGGGAGGATGCTAAAAGCTCCATCCAAACTACCGTCTCCCTCATCTCTCAGTTTGAGCCCTCAGTCTCCATGACTGCTTTGTTGAAACTGAAATTGTTATTTCATACTTCAGGTTACTTCAGGTTACTCAGACATGGTCCTGTAACCCTTCTTGTCTCTCTGTCCCCCTCTGCAGCCCAGTACCAAATCACCTAGGACTATGTGGAGACACCTTAACAGATAAAAGTGAACATGGGTGGCTAATAGCTAGGCTACAGATAACTAGCACTTAAAGCTAGAACATGGTCATCTGGTACCTGGAATTAGAATAGGTTTAAATATAAACTCAATCAGACATCCAGTTCCCAAATATAGCACTCATTGACCAGTTAAAGCAACAGTGTCGATAACAAAGCCATTCTGTTCTGGTCTTAATTAAATCTACTCCAGGTTTTGTAAAGCAGTGATGTCGTGCGTTAGAGACGTCGTCAGACTCCTTGGCCCTCTGCAGCCAGTCTACCTCCAACACCTCGAGGTGGTTTAGACAGACTGTTATCTCAAATCCAAGGCAAATCAAGTGTGCGGTAACTTCAGCAGCCATCTGGAGGTTTTTTTTTCTGGTTTGAGACAGAATTACTTTACTAAAAAAAAAAAGGAAGGACAGAAAGAAATTTGAGCCTGATGGAGCCAGATGGCTCACAAGGTTAGAGTTGTTCAACACACAGACTTTTAAACGGAGTCGCTGCACACAACACCGCAACATACAGCGTCTAATCCGCCAGCCTCCGAGCGCTGAGGCGCTGATGTTCTTGGTTTCCAGAGTGTTTTCTTTTCTGTTTCTGATATGTATGGAAGACTCCTTGATCACTATAATTAGCAGAACTCTAATGAGGCAATTATAAGCAACTGATGAAAGCAGTTTGATGAGTTTTGCATGTTGAAAAAATAGAAAATATCAGAGAAAAATACAGCAATAAATATAAGTTTGGAATGACCCCAGTAATTAAAGGCCATGTAAATAGTTAGTTCCAAAGCAGCTACATTAAATATTAATCACGCAGGTGCTCGACAAACAGTTTCCACAAGTTGTGGACCAAACTTGAGGAATAGATGCAGTGCAAGAAGTGAACAGCACAGAGCTATCATCACACAGGCAGTAGAAGACATGAATTCTCACTTTATTATTTGGAAAACAATTTTATTACGATAAATATCATTATTTCGTTATAAATATTAATGAGTAGTAGTTGTAGTACTGGCCTTAGTAGCTGTTGTGGTAGTACTAGTCTTAGTAGTTGTAGTAGTAGTAGTGGTTATAATAGTATTAGTATTGGTTGCAGTAGTAGTTGTAGTGTAGTAGTAGTAGTAGTTTTAGTATTGGTTGCAGTAGTAGTTGTAGTAGTACTAGTAGTAGTGGGAGTAGTAGTTGTATTGGTCTTAGTACTAGTAGCAGTATTATTCTTAGTAGTACTACAGTAACAGCAGTAGTAGTAGTTGTTGTTGTGGTAGTACTGGTATTACTAGTTGTAGTAGTTATAGTAGTATTAGTATTGATTGCAGTAGTAGTTGTAGTACTACTACTAGTAGTGGTAGTAGTAGTTAGTCTGAGTAGTAGTAGCAGTATTGCTCTTAGTAGTAGTACAGTAGCAGTAGTGGCAGGAGTAGAAGTTGTTGTTGTAGTACTGGCCTTGGTAGCTGTTGTGGTTGTACTGGTCTTAGTAGCTGCAGTAGTAGTAGTAGTTATAGTAGTATTTGTATTAGTTGCAGTAGAAGTTGTAGTAGTCCTAGTAGTAGTGGAAGTAGTAGTCAGGGGTGGGCTTGGGTAGAGTAGCAAAGATTTTACTCAAGTAAAAGTACTGTTACTTCAGAATAAGTAGAAGTAAAAATTAGTCATCAAAATAATTACTAGAGTAAGAGTAAAAAAGTACTTAGGGAAAACTACTCAAGTACTGAGTAACTGTTGAGTAACATCTGATTTCTTTTTTAATGAGCATTCAAACAGTCGACAAAATGACAGAGATAAATGATCCTATCAATAAAATAATCCAATAAAAACATGAATTAAATACCTTAAAATGATCTTAAGGTAAACTCGACTCATGATCATCTGTGCTGTTGATGCCATTTGTGTCATGTTTTTTGTGTCTTTGTGTCTTTTTTACTGCACGTGGAGTTTGGGATCAAATATTCCATACACTATTTGATTTTTTTCATAGTCAAATGTCAAAAACCTTTTTCCAAACGTTCCGTCACAGCAGCAGAGACCAGCTGGAGACACGGCACATCGTCTTCATCTGCTGCTGCTGCTTCTTACCTCTCCTCTCGATGATCTCATCCTCAGTGTCAGTCACCTTACGGCGGTGACATCATAATCGATCTGGACTCAGACGCAGGCCGGGGTTCAGACCCAGAGCCTGTGTGGGCCTGGCCACGCCAGCTCCTCACAGCAGGAGTGTGGCCGAGGAGAAAGGAGGCGGCCCCGGGGCGGACTCTGTGTCAGCTGATAGTGCAGAGGGTGGGCAGGGCCAGGGGGGATGGTGAGGGGCACCGGCACGGGGAGCCGCGCCAAAACCCACACTCTTTTGGCATTTTGGCAAGGGCAAGCGGCGAAAGTGAATTGATCCAATTTGAGCTGGTTCCGGAGATGCGGGAGAATATTCAAATATTTGTTTTTGCAGGGCAATCGGGAAAATCTGTGCTTGCTCCACGGATCAGGGGGAAAAGAAACAGAGTTTCTCTTCTGTGAGCTTCAATGGTGGCACCATCTTGATAACCATTTGGCCTCCAGTAGTTGAAAACAGATCAGAGGCTAGACTTTCAAAATCCTCTTTTCTACCTCCTCCTGTTTGCCTTAACTTTCAGAACTACACAACCAGTCTCTGTCCCGATGTCACATCCTTCGACTTACAGGAATTCTACATAGATCAGAATATCAAACGGACTAGGCCTTTGTCCATTTACAGCTTCGAGGTGAGCAGATGTGCTCAGATGGATGAAACCAGGTCCTTAAATATGACGCGTGTAATCAACATTCCCGTCAGATTATCTACAGTAGCTGCCAATAACCTCAGGGTCACTTTATTTATGATTTATTGTATTATTTCTTTTCCTTAAAAGGATCATTTCATACAAATTTGACCTCATTGTTTATTAATATGAACCTTTTTGTCCATACAGGGGGCGCTGTTATATTTGCTTGCTAACAGCAAACAACATGAAATAGTTGTTTTATCTTAATGAATTCTGAAACCCAGATGACATTGTGTTCTGCAGAAGGTATATAACATATGCTGTATGTCCCGACGACTGTCATCGTCGTGTTCCATCACTTTCTATTTTTCCCACATATTTTTTTTTCCAAAATTCTCTCCGCTCTTTCTCTCCTACCTGGACAAAACTTAAAATCTAATTGAAAACCTAATGAGACAAAACTGATTGTTGAAGTGAACATAAAAAATATCTTGTTTTTAAATCAGCTTTTATGGCCACAGAATACTTCGGTCGGCTAAATGTAATTCATCTGCCATAATAAAGCCTTTCGCTAAATTGTCTCCCGTAAGTAGCAAAAAATAATGTCCGGCTCCCGCCCATATTTTCTGTTTGAGTCTGACATTGACGGCAGGATCTTTTCAAATGATTGCTTTTTAATGCCATTATTGTTATTATGGTTATTATTACTGCTAATGAGGGAAATACAGCTCTGGTTTGCCTCAGCATGTTGTGGGCTTTTTTTTTCCACCGTGGAAATAAATGAGTAAAAAAGCCTTTATTGAATTACACTAAAAGCAATCTCAAACAAATGGGCCTTGAATCTGCCTCCATGAGACGAGACTCGCTGTGGTATAATTTCATTGTGGAGGGGAACGAGAACAGAGAGGCCAAAGACACAGACAGAACCCTGACGTACTGTCCTCCAGTAAACATGGACACCAGAGTGTGTGTGTGTGTGTGTGTGTGAGAGAGTGTGTGAGTGAGTGCACGTGTACCTTTTTGAGTTTTATCTGATCCAATTTTATCAAAAGGAGGCTAACTTTGGCTGTATGCCAGTAGGGGGGTCAAACATATGGGGCGTGGGCCAAAACGGACCCGCTAGGTTGTTCAGTCCGTCCCGTTTTGATGAATCCTGTCCTGTATATATCCTGAACACTTCATGTTCAGGATATTTTTTGTAAAATTATATTTAATAAAATGTGAATAAATAACATAAATCTAATATATGTGTACTTCTTTACAGGAAAAAGTGGAAAAATACGGACTTATTGTTATCTCTACTAAATTACTGTGTATTATAATAGTACTGGTCCGGCCCTCGAGAGTCCGAAAACATGTTTGAAGCAGCAGTGCATCAACAAGTGAAGAACATAAATCCGTTTTGACCACCGTGGTGAGTCAGTTAACAGTTTGAAAAACAAATACTCAAGTTTACTGTGTCAAAAATGATGTCACAGGCTGAACAGTTTTGGATCC
>NC_024319.1:7763097-7765180 GCF_000523025.1 Cynoglossus semilaevis | reverse complement strand
GGGGGGGGGGGGGGGGGGGGGGGGGGTCATTAAATGTGTATCACTGCGTGTGTGTATTTGTGTGACTGCAGTGCTATTATCAGCACTTCCAGCTGCAACGGCTCTGTGTTCTGTACAAATGACCTCAGTCTTCAGGGAATATCATTGTCAACATGTCAATGGACTGTGCTGTGGCTTCAGCAGTCACATAAACACACTATTGTGTTCTTTAACACAGCGCAGGGTCACTGCGAGGGGCCACACTGGCTGTGACAAACGAATAATCACTGCTTGTTTGTTTCTCTACATGTTTCACAGTTACAGACAGTAGATGAGGAACAAAAGGTTCACCTGCGGTCGTCCAATCACAGTGGATGTGTTATATTTTCAGTGCTCCTTCTACACAGGGAGCTGGAGCAAATAATGTTGGTCATCAGGTAAGGGGTCGGGGGCTGGGGGTGGACACTGAACGAAGGAAGGAAAGTGAACGACACAGCACACCACTGCACACAACGAACAGTGAGTGATGAATACAAACATTCATGCTAACGTTCAATATGAAGTTTGTCATTAATAATAAGTTGTTCTGGACTGTGGGAAAAATTAAAAAAAGATTGGCAGGTTTGTTACATTTAGCGCTGGAGTCAGGAAGCAGGCAGGACCCCAAACGCAGCATGTAGGAGGCTTTCTTCATGAACAGGAAGTTCATTTTCACAACCCAAATCACAAAAACTCACTAGAACTAAGAACTGCCAACAAGAACACAGCACTGACCCAGAACAGAGTGAGGTAGAGAGGTTTATATACCCAGGTCACCAGGTGACACCAGTGAGACTGATGACAGAGACACAGGTGAGGCTGATGACACTGATTAACTCCACCTACAGGAGGGCAGGGAGTCACTGCAGTGGGTCTGTTAGAAAGTTGTCCTAACTTTTGCATCCAAACTTTGGTGACACGTTCGATGAAGTAATGCTGTATTCACATATTCCACATAAATACACACTTTTTTTTCTGAAGTGTTTCCATATTGAAATTGAACATACACATGTTTACTGCACGGTTTATTGTTGTCAGGCTAAAAATATAGCACAAAACTAACTTCTGTTTTAATTTAATTTAACTGCTGCTTGAGAAACTGACATCATATGGCATTTTATTAATTGGTTTTTTGAAAATGCTCTTGTCATTTTAATGTTCTTCTACTAATATTTCTTTTTTTTTCTTCCAAAGTTTTTAGTCTAAAACAACAATATTTTTAAGTTATTTAGCCAAAAAAAAAAAAAAAAGGTGAAATTGATTTCTTCGTCTGTGTCAGACTGTGTCAGAAACACAAAGTAATTGGCTAAATGTCATTAAAGGACGAGAGGAACTTTGTGGATTTTTTTTTTTTATTATTCACAGATGCCTCGGAAAAGACTCGGAACAGAAACACACACACACCCGTGCGCACACACCAAGCGCTGAGGCGGGCTGACAGTGTCGTGCTCCAGCATTACACACGTTTAGTCAAAACATCATCAGCTGACAAGTAATTACGGCAGGGAAGTCAGTCCTGCTCACACTCTGATGTCACATCCATTAATTGAAATAAAGAGAAACAGTCACAGGTCACGTCATCAGAATAAAAATAGTGTCACACCCTTCAAGTGCTCACGACGAGAGCCGAATTATTCCCTCTCTGGAACACGTTTTTTTTTTTCTTTTTCTAAAACTCCGGCTCGTTTGATTCTGACACCCTGCAGGTTTACTTATAATCGACTGCGGCCCTGAAATGTAAACACCGGGGAAATTCTTCGTCACTCCGGTGTCGACACGTCGCACTCGGCCGTGTGTTTTAATCATTTACATGAAAGTTAACAGTGTAATTCTGTCTGGTACATGCTGCTCTTTGGTCTCACTTCACTGTTGGTGCAGAAACTGTTGACAAATGGCTTTTTCTTTGTTCTTTTCCTCCACGGCTCCGTGTGTGTGTGTGTGTGTGCTGTCAAGCAAACAAAACTTTCTGTGAAGTCAAAATAAGCAGCTCTGCTAAGTCCTTAATGAATGAGAAATTATTAGAAATGATTGGATCTAATTCAGGGGTGGCCAACATAAGGCCCGT
>NC_024319.1:7753097-7758097 GCF_000523025.1 Cynoglossus semilaevis | reverse complement strand
CGCTGAATAGATTGAGTCCTGTGGGCCTCTCTCTCTACACAATTAAGCAGCCGATGTCCATGAATTAAACACACACGGGTTCCGTGTCTGAGTGATGCTGACCGGGGAAGGGCCTCGTACAGCTGCTAGTTAAATTATTAGGGCTGTAGTGATGGACCATCCACCAACCGCTGTTCTTGTCAGGCCGCGGTGAGACGCAGTAGGACACGGTTGTACGACAACAGGCAGTGCAAGGGAGAGGAAAAGTTGAGAGTGATGACAACACTGTGTACACAGACTGTAGTCAGTCAGGCTGCTGCTTTTTAAAGAGTGATCTAATTCACTGCTCTGGTGTGAAGTCAGGAGATGACATCACAGCCTGAGAAAAATGATCATTTATGACTGTGTTCAATGGAAGGAGGTGTTTGAAAACAGTTGGGGATTTTGGCTCCGGTCTGGGATCGACAACGTAATGTCAACATGCACCATAAGGTCACAGCAATATACAGCCTATATACATATATACATATATACATATATACATATATATATATATACACACACGCTGTTTTTCAGGTCTTGGGTTAAAAGACGACAAAAAATAATATTTATATAATCTATGTGATTTTCAGCCAAAACGATTCCATCAGAGATTAGATCAGATTCTGTATGAGGTTTGTTTTTTTTTACAGTGAAGTACTGATTTTGCAGCTAACAAAACTGCCTCTTCTCTCCTCTCCTTTTGGTTGTGCAGTTCACTGCAATTCCTGATCTTTGTTTTTGTGGTGAAGGAGGTAATGTTTCTGGGTCATGCGACTTGTTGATCTGATTTAAAATTAATTAAGGCATCGAGTACAACTTCACCAAACATAATGCACATTTTAACTTCAACCACTGTCGTGGTAATGTGTTGAATCATATGCTACACTCACTTTGTCCTTTGTCACTGTCACTGACATCCTTCAGTCATGGCAAAAGCGTGTCATTCTGCTTCTAGACAAAGGGGGGCGTACGGGAGCGGGGGGGTGTTGGGTAGATTCTTCAATGATATGATCAAATTCAGCTCAAAGCCTCCAGAGCTGCTCTGCTGCTCCTGTTGCTCCACAAAGAAGCAAGTTAGGGTAGATGCTCTTTTACGCGTGGCAACACTTTGGGGAGGTAGAAAAATAAAATAAATAAATAAAGAAATAAATAAAAAATAAAGAAAAGGTTTGGAAATAAATAGATAAATAAAAAATAAAGAAAAGGTTTGGTACCAGAGGATTTAACTTCTTCTCCCCCCGAAAACAGCCATTAGTTAGCAATAAACAATTTCTCCTCCGTATCTAATTGGCATCACATTTGTCAAAGATACAGTTAAAGAGAGGGCTTAATTAATTAAACATGAAATAGCACCTTTTCTCAGAGTGTTTGAGAATACAGATGTAAGTGCTGAGTTTGTTCTCCAACACCTCCACCCCACACTCCGACGAAAAAAAAAAGAAGAAAAAAAGCACCACCAGGTTTAATAGGATTTGTTCTCTTTATCACTTTAATTAGCACCTCCCTCCTGTCCCCTTTGCAAATGAGGGGTAGGTGAGGGGGTTCGGGATTTGATGACTTAAAATGCACAGAGCTAACGAGTTATTCATACCCTGCACAGCTGTTAAGGCACTTTAACTGCTTCTTTCTCACTTCTCGCTGCTCTCGCTCTGCTCGCCTTTCACGTGTCAAGCAGGCGAGAGGCCTCTGCAAAGGCTTTATTGTCTGCCAGAAGAGAAGCTCTCTGATTCCAAAAAGTGGCCACAATTTACGGCATTCACCTGGAACGGGACGGATTTACTGCTATTCATACCTGAAGATCCAACATGTTAATGCATCTTTGTCCCGCTGGTGAGAAGGAGAATAAAAAAAAAATTCATACCTGATTTTTTTTTTTCCCCGAGTGCTATAAGCGCATTTTTATGCATGCTGTACACTCACACTCTCCTCCATCTCCCATCTGTCACTGTGCAATTATGATCAGAGAATAAAAAATGTGAAGTATCCCAACGTCGGCTCCCGTGCAGATTGTCGACCAGTACGTGAGAGATATTCCCACGATCCGGAGATCACAACTCTCCTCCACAAACAGTAACACAGATGTTGCAGCGATTTACGGAAATCCACTGAATTAAGTTCAGTAAGGTTTGTATATTGAAAAGGTCCTGCTTGATTTAACGACATTAAAAAAATAAGACAAAGAAGTCATTGGCTTTTTGTGTTGGTTAGGAAGAATAAAAAAAAATGCTGGATTAAAAACTATTGCATAACTTAATTTTGATCGGGAAGAATAAAAAAAACAAAAAAAAACACTGGATTTAAAACTATTGCATAACTTAATTTTGATCAAATCATTTGCTCATCTGTGAAATACTGCCCTCTGTGTTTTGTATCTGCTAGCGATACTCAAGGCAGGCAGAGCCAAAAGCAAGAGAGCAACGAGGTAACAGAGTGTATTAATCTGTGATATACAGTTCTTCCAGGAAGTGGACGTGGGGGAGCTGTGACGAGTGGCCGATCCCAAAGCTGGTGGGTTCAGTCCCAGTGATAAAGTTTGGAGGTGAATCTCCAGTGACGATCTAAAAAATGCTGGCAGTGATTCCTCAACAAGGTTCAGAAGCCAAGAACGCTAACACAAACACCACTAAAGTCACACGTACTGAGTCAGCTGAATCACTGTGTACCACATGGCTCAACTCTCCAGCACTGACTCCCTGTAGAACTGGACCTTATATCCTCTCCTGTCGATTAGAAGGAACAGCCTTCAGGTGTGAAGCTCATCAGCTCAGGAATCAGCACAGCTGTGAAAGAAGAGGAGCGTGAGCTTTGGTGAGCCATGACGGTGCCATGCTCAGTGGTAACTTTGTAGCTTCTGGGTTCGAACCTGAAACCTTCTAGACTCAAGTCTGCCTCCCTTACCACTAAGCCACCATTGCCTTGTGCAGTAAAAGCAAATTGCAACAATAAATGAACTGGGGACAATAGGTTGAATATTGTCTAAATAATGACCAATTACAGTCCAGGGACGTTTAAAACAAAACAAATATATCGGTACTACAGTACATCGGTCGTCAGTTTACGATGTTCTTGACCTACAGTGTTTCGTGGTTACGTTACCATCTCCCATAAATTTATTAAGAAAGTCGTGCTCCATCATTTCGACGTACAGTGTTAAAACAATTTTCGCACAGAAACTAGTTGGCCATTGGAGCGGCCAAATACGTCGTCACGTGGCACCATACGCAGACGACGACTTGATTTACATTGGGTCAGTTCTACACCTTACATACATTACTTGAGATTTTTTTTGTCCTTCATAATGGCGAAATTAATTAAATGAGCTGCAATGCTGCCATCTAGTGACTTTCCCCAAATGTATTTTTAGGGCACACATCATATGGTGAAACCCAGGCATTGCATTATCGGGTTTTCTTTATCGGAGGAAAAGAACGATAACGATTCTTACAGATATGACACAATATAATATGTCCAGTAATATCGGACATTCTTAGTTTGAATATAGTTAGAAAAGGACTTGGAGAAGTAAGAACTCTACAGTTCTTACTTCTAGAGGTAGAGGAATACATTTATTTTGATATTAAGCCACACTGACTAGCGGGTAATACACCGACCATCTCCACCTCATCCTTTATTAGGTCGTCTTCCTCATTTTCGTCCTGCCTGGCAACTCCCTCTCCGACGTAGTAGCCCAGGTCGTGACCTTGTCCACTGTCTCCCACCTCATCCCCAACCCAATCCCAGCTGTATTTAAGCTAATAAAAAACATGACATCTTGTAAACGTCCAGCAGTTTACCTGCTGTGACACATTCAAAGTCAGCAGGGCTAACGTCATGATAAACACACTTCACAGTTACTTTAGAGCCGCTCCTCAAAACACGGGATGCAACAAGTCTGTTTTGGTCAGAGCCTGAGTGCGACCATCGTGACGAGTGGCATCAGCTGAGTGCTACTGTCCATCCCTGAGGTAGACACTACTCTGGAAAAAAAAAAAGGTTGATTTAGTGTTTATTTAGTTCTTCAAATAACGAGAGGCCACTTCAACCGAGCTCCTAGAACGTCACCAAGAATCCAATAAACAGAGATGAGATCGTTTTCATTGTGTTTTATTATAAACACCTGCGCTCATGTGGGTTGTGGGTTTAAGTGCAATCCCAAAGCCAGCTGCCCATATGTGGGTGAAGGGCCAGAGGTAAGCATGTGGCCCACTTCAGGAAGTATGGAGTAGATCAGGACAAGTAGCTCTGTCTGAGTGAATCCAACACGGCCAGTACATGTACACATTGTAGACAGTAAAAACAATGGTTAGGTGTGCAGTCTGAGAGACAGATGGGTTCAAGGTAAAGTCAGAGCTAGTTTTTGTTTACAGTGGTAACAGAATAAGGTCGACTAGGGTCAGGATTGTTGACTTGTTGACAATCTTCAACAGGTCAACAATTGAAATTTATATGTCAACTTATGTGACCCACATTGACACGTAGGCTGGGTTAACATCCAGACGGGTCCAAATTGAGTTAATATTTTTTATCATCTCAAAGTTATTTCTTCTATGTATTCCAGTTCAGCTTAGTACTGAGACACCGATATTCATGTCTAAGAAAATGATTTGTGCATGGTTCTGAAAATGCACAACACATGTTAATAAACCACTCAGCTAGGAATATGTTCCATTCGGTTTCCCCCAGAAACTAGCATGAACATCCATGTGAGCGTGGATTAATGTGATTAAGATCATTACTTTAATCTCCCTTATGAGTTTGTTTAATCCTAAAACCGGGAGGCAAAGAGCAGAAGAGGAGAGACTGCGTGATTAATGTCATTAATTTCCACACCTCTAACCTTTACGTCCACACATTTAGAACGCTATCTGTCTATCTATCTATCTATCTATCTATCTATCTATCTATCTATCTATCTATCTATCTATCTATCTATCTATCTATCTATCTATCTGTCTATCTATCTATCTATCTATCTATCT
>NC_024319.1:7740545-7752979 GCF_000523025.1 Cynoglossus semilaevis | reverse complement strand
TTATCCATCCATCCATCATCCATCCATCCATCCATCCATCCATCTATCTATCTATCTATCCATCATATTTTTGGGGGAGTAGACGTTTTCCGTTTTTTGCTGTTTTCAAATATCTCATCAGACCAGAAGAAATCCCAGCCTGATTAAAATAACTTTATTTTCCTTTCTGCTACATTTACTGTCTGATTTACTGCTCGCTCCCAAGGGCTCATGGGTAGGCACCAAGGGTTCCCCCCACACCTAATGTCCTCATTCATCTGATGCTAAACCTGGCAAAAACAGAACAAAGTAAGTCTTTGAACGATACAGTACAGTTACCTTTGTTCAAGCATAGAAACGTCTTACAATTGTTGCAATGCATTGTGGAAAAGTCAGTTTAAAAAAAAAAAAAAACAGGCCTGTCAGTTCAGATAAAAAAGAGACCAGAAATTAGAAATCCCTACCAACAACCCTGCACTAACACTGACGCAGGTGATTCCCACTGGCCCGTGTGCTGTGACTGATACTGAGTGATATATGTGTGCTTTTGTGAAGTTTATTTTACTTCAAACACACGGAATTATTTATTCTTTTTGTTGTGTTTGTTTTCTTTTACCGAAACTTTGAACAGTTGGACCCTCCTGATGAAACACTTGGTAACACGGTGAAAATGAGAAGTTATTATAAATCTATGCCACCCGTCAGAGCAGAAGCCCCGATGTCATCGGTTTATTGACACCGTGACTTGATAAAAATACTCAATTTACCCATTTCTATGACAATTATATTATAATACGCACACACACACACACACACACATACACATATATCCACATACACACACCTAGTGAGAGTGGTTTCCTGGAGGTACAGATTCACACCTGCTCACCTGAGCTTCACAGCAGTGAGGTCAGGACACCTGTTTCCTCTTCACTCCTGCAGAGGCTTCGTTTTTACAGCTGTTCCTCACAGACACGAACAAACACACACACACACATACACACACCTATTTAGTTCACATCTTCTCACCGGTGCTTTAGAAACACACACACACAGGTTCACATTTCAACGGCGGAAATAGCAGAGACGTAGTGTCAGAAAAGGGTCAGCGACAGTCGCCGTTCTCAGAGCGACTTCTAACTCTGTCGTTCCATTAAGACTAACAGCTGACGAATGAACCATAGTTTAGTTTAGTTGTTTAAAATACCTGTATTATATTTTATATAAATATATGTATATATATATATATATTTGCCAAAGATGAAATAACAGATGACAAATTGATTGGATTTTCTCTTTCGACCAGCTCGTCTGGATGATAATCTCTGGTTTTAAAAAAACTCCCTTATTAGTGCTAATAACAATGGAAAAACATGTTTTTAGTTGCTTTTAGAGAGACACCAAAAAAAAAAAACTATAGTACATAAGTATTCCTGTGATATAAAATAAAATGTGGTTTTAATTATGAGTTCTTACCTTCGAGACAGACGATACAGTAGCGGCTAATGGAGGAGGAGGAGGGGGGGAGGAAGGGGGGGAAGAGAGTTGGCCCGTACGTAGACACGTGATTTCGTACCGTACCTTACACCCTAACTTACATAAACTTAGCTTGCGTAATTTTTTTTGCTTTTTTTCGATTTGTATTCTTTCTTTAGCACCACACTGATATTTATCGTAAATTTCCTGCTTTATTTCCATGGTCATCGTGAGTTTCTTCTTCTACCATCTTTACCATTCACTTTCTTAGGCCTCATCATTATTATGAAGAATAATGCACAAAATAGAGAGAAAATCACGCAGATAACCTAATGCGTATGGAAGTTGATGTGTACGATGTGTACGGAAGTGGACGAACAAGTGTGGCGGCGTGGGCTGCTCAAACCTTTACCTCGTATCTCAAAGCAAACATTTGCTCGAAGGTTTGCTGGTATCTCGGAATAGTCATATGTCGAGACGCTCGTATCTCGAGGTATTCCTGTATAAAGTTTCCTTTTCCCCCTTCATATTCTCAATCCATTTTCTTGGATTCGTGAGCCACTGTTGTCTATTTCCTCAGCATATCTCAAAAGTATGACTTCGGAATTCTTTCTGTATTTAATCTTGTACTAAAGTGTCTAACTTAAGAGTCAGGAAACGCTAAAGCCCAGAAACCTGTGTTTACAATACAAACAATTTTAATGGTGTAACCAACAATCAATAACCACTTCTAGTTAGAACATTTCTGAAGAAAGGAGGAACCGAGAAACACTTATAAAACGGTCAGTTGTAACAAAATAACTGGTGTTCTCATCATCATCATCATCATCATCATCATCATCATCAGTATCATCATCGTCATCATCATTGTCATCAATATTATCATGGCAAATAAAATAGAAACAACTTTTGTACAGAGGTTTATACAGGAATAGTTTCTTTTTTTTCTTCTTTTTTTTCATGTTGGATTGTTGACCCGAGGAAGACACAAACATCATCATCATCACCATTATCATCATCATCATCGTCATCATGAAGCAGACGTGGACTTTTTCACACAGATTGCATATGTTCTTCTTTCTAAGGTGGTTCTAGAAAATGTCGTTTTTTTTTTGTCACGTTTTTGTTTTTTAACACAAGCTTATTTGCGTGGTGAGTTAAAAATTGCATACATAACATATTCATGGTGAAGCTGGACAGACTGCACTGTGTTTTTCCTTATCTCTTTAAAATATAGGCAACCTTTAAAGCACTTTTTTCCTTTAAAAAACGAAACAAAGAAACTATTTTTAAGACACTTTTTTCATTTTTAACTGCCCACAATGGGAAAAATTACATTGATAAAAATAAATTAAAGATCAGTGGGACTTTTTATATATCTTAAAAAAAAAAGGTTAGCGCTACGTTAAAGATAATATTTAATTAAAAATAAAAGTTACAACATCGGAAAACACTAAATGAGCTTCAAATAAATAATTTGGGAGGATATAAAAACAACAACAACAAAAAAAAACTTGATGTAAAATTCACATTTCTGACCGTGTGGAGATTCAGGGAGTTACAGTGACAAAGGTTCTGCAAAGGAATGGGAACATCGGCAGTGCCGTTATAGTACAAGGCATTTGTTGGCATAGTTTAATTAAGTCTGTATTTTTTATTTTTCATGATTTTCTACAAGTACAATATATGTTTATAGATCTCTATATATTTATTCATGTATATTTCCTTTCTGGACAAGTAGAAGAAGATGAGCATGTGAGCAGAGATGCACCTGTGTGATTGGTCTGAAGTGTTTTTCATCATCATCATCATCATCATCATCATCTTCATCAGAAAGTGAGGTGCTTGTCATTTTTTAATTAAAAGAAACAAAGTCATCTTCCAGCAGGATCCAGACCTCAAACTTCCTGATTTAGGCCTCGTCAAACTCTTGGTCCTTGATCTTCATTTTGATCACAAAAAAAAAAAAAAAGAAAAATACAGTTTACTGTCACATACGGCAGAGGTTTTCAAAGTCTGGCTCTAGGGCCAATCGGGGTACTTGGACAGGTTTTCAATACACTAGATTTGTGATTGTAATTCGCCATTAAGTTTAGCAAATTATTAATTTAACTTAATTATAATCTTGGCTAACTTTAAATAAAAAATACCAAAATGTACTTACAGCTGTTTCTGAAATAAATACTAGCCAATTTAGCTGTGTTTTTGTTCTTAACATAATTTAAAAATGTATGAATATTTTTCATTTCTGTATAATATAATAAATATAATTTGGTGATTTCTTGATAAAAATAAAATGAAAAAAGTGTTCTTCAAAGATCCGAATCAAAATCAACCAAACTAAAGGTTTCATTTTCTGAGCTAAAATGTCAAAAAAGAAAAAAAAAAAGAAAAAAAAAGTAGCAGTTTGGTAGAAATCTATTTAGGCCTGGATCAATTTAACTGTGGAGCACTAATTAAAACTTGTTAAAATACAGTGAATTGTATGAAAGTTAATTGAACGTTGGCCCCTGAGCGAAACTTCGGAAACCCCTGACGTATGTGGACGAAGGAAACTTAAAATACAGTGAATTGTATGAAAAGTTATTTGAACGTTGGCCCCTGAGCGAAACTTTGGAAACCCCTGACGTATGTGGACGAAGGGAAATCTTTTTTGTTCCTTTTTAAATATCGTCAGTAGCTCAAGTGTAAAACAACAGACATCAAGTGCAGTAAGCAAAATATCCACGGGAACATACTTAGAATAATTTCTTTTTGTGCAGATTATTTCAGTGATGCATCAGTCTTTACAGTGATGTATACAGATTGTACAAAAAAAAAAAAAATCAAAAAAGTAGTTTAAAGTCTTATTCAGTCTGAAATGGACTTTTTTCTTTATCCAGTGTGTGTGAATTTGATTCACTTTCTGTCAGTCTGTGTCTGACGTTTTTCTCATGTACAGTATCTTTGTGGTGAAGAACAGAACAATAAACACGACTGTACTGTTTGTTGGTTTTCAGTGGCTGTGATTCAGTGTGTGGGGCTGCTGGGGCACGGTCCTCGGTGGCCGAGTTCCTACTCTTTGACCTCACGTTCCGATTCGACCCGCACTTCAAGACCTCCCCTCTCCAGATGCTCCTCCATCTTGATGGAGAAGATGTTGTTGGTCTGCGTGCCTTCGTCCAGCTCCTTCAGCAGCTCGTGGCTGCTCTCCCTGAAGTCTGTCAGCTCCTCGTCGAAGGCCGGGCTGCTGCTGCTGCTGCTGATGCTGTTGGTGTTTGCAGCATTAAAGCTGCTGCTGCTGTTGTTGTTGTTGGTGTTGGTGGTGTTGTTGTTGGGCTCCTTGGCTGTCTTGGCCGGATGATTGACGTAAAAGCGCTGGTTCTGGAAGAACTTGATGATGGTGAGCTTGGGCAGGTCCAGCTGAGCGGACAGCGTGTGGATGGCCTCCTCGTCTGGATACAAACCCACGTCCTGTATGAAACTCTGCAGGATTCCCAGAGCCTCCAGGGAGATCTTGCCTCCACCGGTGCGCGACTTGATGCCGCCGATGCCTCCGGCTCTGCTTCCGTCGTCCTCGGTCTCGGCCGGTGAAGCCGTGGATGGTTGGCGAGGAGGCAGCCGCGGCCCTGTTGGCTGCTGATGCTGCTGGTGCTGCAAAGGCTGCTGGGAGAGAAGGGGCTGTGAGGGATGTTGGAGTGTGAGGGAAGGCTGGTGCTGCTGCTGGGACTGAGGAGGCTGAGGCTGTGGAGAGGAACCGGGAGAAGCAGAGATGTTATCAGTCGTACACTTGTCCTGATAAAAGCTAAGATGAACAGAGCTGAGCTGGAGGAAGTTAACGTCTCATTAAATAACTTTTCACTTTTCAATTGACTTCTGTTTGCCACAGTGCTGTATATTGTGGCTCTTATTTTGTAAAAGGCTACAATATGATTTGTACTTTTTTTTTTCATTTTCATTTCATTTGTATTTTTTGTTTTGTTGTCTTTAGCCGTTTTTATTTGGTTAAAGTTAACATTTTTGGAAAATAAATTAAAATATAAAATAAATTATTAAAAAAGAGTTTTGTCATATTTAGCTGGTACTAATGCATTTTTGTGTGCATTTTTCATCATAAGTTAAATGTTTGAAATATTTATTTGAAATTAACTGTTACTGTCACATGCTAACATCAGGTTACGAAAAGTGGAGCAGAGGGATCTACCTTTGTAATCACTGGAGAAGAAATAATAGCAAAAAAAAACAAAACAATCCCATGATTATTTCCATGTTAATTGATAATAAAAAATAAAAAATCGATACGTTGCTGTAGAACATATGTGTCAAACTCAAGGCCCGGGCGCCAAATGCGGCCCACGGGAGCTTAACCTGAGAAATTAAACGTTTTTTTATTAATTGATCATCTTTAAATAAAGAAAGTAAATGGATATGACTGGACGTAAATTAGTAAAAATTAAGCACATTTTTAACTGTCCCACTGCAGCCTGGTACTAAATGACTAATGGACCAGTACTGGTCCGTGGACCGGCCGTTGGGGACCCCTGATCTTCCAGTTAGAACCGGTCCTTCAAGTGGAACTTTGAACCTGTCAGGGAGTAATCACAGAAACCTGACCTGACTTTCCCCCCTTCTCCTACAACGTTACCAGCTTATCTCTGTTCCGTGCCAGTCCATCACTGAACAACCTCTCTGTGAACAATTCACTTTGGTTTGATTTTTTGCCGTTGTGTGTGTGTGTGTGTGAGATGACTTTGGCTGATTTGCCGCAGCATCAAATGACATTTTTTCCTCTGTTAGTGTAAACACTTGACACACACAGCTCGTAAAATGTCTCATTGTGTGGCTGTAGAGTCAGTGAGCGAGCGAGCGGCTGAGTGTGTCACGTCCGTCACTGACCCCAGCTATTTGATTTTTCTCATTTCTGACTGTAAAGCTTCGGAGACGACGTTTTAAAGTGGAGTTTTCTCAACAAACAAGCACAATTACAGGGAGTGGAATGTGGTTTTAATTTATATTTTAACAGTGGAAATGCACGGAGCTGCGGTGGTTCCTGTAGAGTAAATCTGAGCTCATTTGGCTGATGCACAGCTCTGGTGGAGGACAAACACCATTCACTCATGGACAGTGAGAATGGCGACCATTAAATCTATAACAATCCCATTGAAACTGCATTTCTGCAGCAAATTTCTCCATATCCGCTGCTGAAATGTGAGTTTGTAAATGGCAGCCCCCCTTTTGAAACGTTGGCCACGTTTCCAAGTCACGAAAATAACTAATCAACTGCTCGGCTGCAGCGCAGACTTTTAATACACATATTATTGTGCTTCATTAAGATATTTCCAGCACTAACAGAGGCTGTGTGCGTGTGTGTGTGTGTTGGCATGTGTGTGTTTTCCAATTCATCTGCCAGATGTCTCTTGTAAAAGCAGCGTTTGTTAAATAAAGTCAGGGTCGTTACACAGCGTTCGGTGAAAAAACTTTTAAGTGTTGCAGTGTTTTAAATTAACAAGAGGGAAAAAAAACACTTTGAGTGTTGTTTATTACAGATTTCTGCAAAATTAAATAAAAAAAGATTAAATAAAGGGTGAGAAATATGGTTAGTTTTTTCTTCTCCTGCTCATTTGTTGCTGCAGATTGAAACACAGCAGCCTGTGAAAATACTTGAATAACCGTTCCTCAAATCTGATCGGGATTCTCTTTAATCCAGTTGCTTAAATAGGAATTAAAAGAAGTCAGTAGTCTCTGAAATGATTTATTACTTAACTTAAAGACGAGACATCATCTTTTCGCAGTGCTTAACTCATCGTGTCTGAAGCAAATTAGATAAATGTTCATATAAACGAAAAAAACTATTTTCGTTGAAGTAAAATGGGATTTTATTCATGCCTAAACCAAGTCATGTGTTTACTTTGTTTTAATTGTAGCTGCAAATATTCTACAAATAGAAATATGTCTCTACTAAATAATTTATTTGATACATTAGGAGAGCTTTATAATTTGTACAAAAAAAGAAAATTTTCTTGCTTTAGATTTTAAGTCAGGGGATTTTCCTTCTCTGCTGCATTTTATTGGACAAAACTACTTAGCAAGAGACAACATATAAATATTAAATTATTATTATCAACGGCCAACAACGGCATTTTTAAATTTACTTTGCAAAAAAATCTAAATGTTAAAATTTTGAACATTTTTTGGAGTCTTTAAATTGGATCCACTACAATAACAAACTGAGGTTGAATCCATTTTTTTTTTTTTTAATTAGTACACAGTGTGTGTGTGTGTGAGATCACCCTACCTGTAACTGCTCAGTAGAAACGTGGATCAGGTGCGACGGCCTCTCGGCGTGATGCTGCTGCTGACCCGCGCTGCTCTCCTGCTCATAGATGGCGTCACGCTCCACCTGCGACAGACTCAGGAAGCGTCGAATCATGGAGAGGTTCTCCCACAGCGTCCGGTTCTCAGGAGATGGATCCTCCTTCCAGCGAAGCAGCTCACAGAGCCAACCCTGTGGAGAGAGAGTGATCCAGTCGAGTTAAACCTGACTCAACATGTGTCTGAGTTTGAACTATTCTTCCATCATTTAAGCCTAAACTTCAGTCCTGGAGCGGACGTTAAACACTCTGAGGTTACACCTTTGGTAAACTGAAACAAACAGAGCATTTCTGGAAGTTATTTATCCTGTATTCATCATCACACACACAAGAATAGAAGCGAGTCCACCTTTAGAAACACTTGATGTCATTAGTACTGTTTGTGGAACCCAGAAGTGGGTCACAAGACAAACACGGAGAGATAATAGTTTTCTCCATGTCTACGGCACGAATCACAAATAAATCACGTTTACATTTAGGTTTATTGAGTTTCTTTAAGAATCACACACAAAAAAAACCCTTTAGAATAATAATAATCTTATGTCATCAAATGCATGAAGAACAAAAGTGTAAATTACAAAGTTGAAAGCTCGTAGATAATCGGAAGAATTAGCTACTTCTACATTATACTTGTACATATAAGCCAATTCAAGAACAATTAACTCAGCTTTAGAAAGAAGTTTATTAAAAGAAATCCATATATTTATGAAGTATATTTGAAGCTCCGTCATACACACACAAACACCATACACGAGTAATGAGGCACCTGTTTGATGGAATAGTTTTATCTTACACCATACACGAGTAATGAGGTCTGCACCTGTTTGATGGAATAGTTTTATCTTTTGATTGAAGCCTTTAGGACTAAATTTGGGCCTAATTTGACGAGAAATTACATACACATAAATTAATCTGAATATCACTGATATTATAGTTTTTAGTTATACTGCATATTTCTAGTTTATTTTTTACCTTTTCCTTCTGCCTTGGCTTGTCTTTTTCATCTAGCTTTATTCATTTATTATTTGGCTTACATAAGTTTAAAATTAAATTTTTTTCTGTCCTTTTTCTTTTTCAATAATGTTGATTATACAACATCAAAAAAAGCAAACACTTTGGAATTAGCATGCCCTAATAATTTCTGACCCCAGTGGGTGTGTGTACATGCGCTCAGTTGACCACTCTGCGCTGGCGGAGTGTCAGAGCACTGCTGTAATCTTCCAGGCCAGTGTGTGGCAGCACCTTATATTTCCAGAGGATTACACCGGGCTACTGGTCTGCTCACACACACACACACACACACACACAGACACAAACATGGTGGGCAGAGCCACATCTTCACGCTGCATGCGAGAGATAACTCAGCAGTTTGGACGTTCCCTGGCAAGACTTCTCCCAGAAGACTCATGAAACCCAGGAGGGCTTCTGGAAGAAGTCAGGACCAGGCAGAGTGAGGCAAAAAAAAAACCAGAGACAAAGAGATAGAAAGTGCGAGGAAGGAAGAGAGAGAGAGACGTGAGGAACGAGGGGGTCGTAAAGCTGTAGCGAGCCCGTGAGCCCACCTTGTTCCTCTGCCATGTTTATTGTTGCGTTTTTAATTTGCATGCAGAGGGATTTGGACTGCGATTGAGTTGGGGGCTGTCTGAGGTTTTCAGCTGATTTGTTCGAGAGGGAGAACACCGAAGCAAACACACACACACACACACACACTCACACAGTGTCTTGTCATAGCCAGGGAAACAGTACCGAGGCCCAACACTGGAGTAATCCAACTCAAACACTCCCCAAACCAGCAGGATTAAACCCAGAGTAGCAGAGCCAATCAAACAAAGGCATGACGTGAACTTCATTACGATCAACGCCAAGAAGAGCGTTGACTGAAGTTAAGTAGACTTTATTAGTTCATGACTTCAAATCTGCGCTTGTCCGTGCCGTGGCCTTTTACACAGAGCAGCTAACTTTGTCTTTTTGTCTCTTTAAATGTGTGCGTACGTGTGTTGGTGAAACAACGGTTGGCGTTGCTGCTGCTGGACGGCTCTGTGGACAGTGGACAGTGGACAGTCAGCGTTTTCCATGGTGGTTTGGAGAGCTTTGTTTGTGTCTGTCTAATTGCATTGCTTCCACAGGCCGGTCACAGGAAGCACTGGGTGAGACGAGGAGCCACAGAATGTAGCAAAGGAAATGAGCAAGGATTAAAATAAAATAATAAAAAAAAAACAAGGATTGTCTCAGGTATTTAAATAACAGGGTTTCACATGTCCCTTCAAAATATACTGTTAATTTTCAGATTATGAAAATGTGTCTTTTATGTAAAAAAACATACCCCCAAAAAAGCAAGGAAAGAATAGGCAAAAATAATTTTAAACGATGGTCAAGCCACCAAGAACTGTAAATTAGACATTATAATAGAGTTAGTTCAATAATAGCACAGTGTAATGAACTATTATGAAAACACTCAGTCAATGTATCACTAAAAGTGAACCAAAAAGTAGGCTAAAAATGGTAAGCTCATCAAACGATGATTGTTAGTCAAAATGGAAGGTGCTTAAATCTCAATAAAGAACTACATTTTGACAGAAAAATAGCTAAGAAATATGACGGAGAATCAAAAATGCCCTTGAACGACGAATACGTTTCCTATCCCAGTCTATACAAACTCTAAAACACCGTGGCAGCTGAACGAAAATCGAGAAATGTAACTGTAGACAGATATGTAGACGTAGCCAAATAGCCAGTAGAATGCTGTAGAAAAACAGAAAGGGGAAAAATGCTGCTGTGAAGCTTAAAATATTTGAGAAACTTTAAACCAGTGCATATCATTTATTGATGCTTAATCCCCCTAAGAATCACAGATTGGATGTACGGCTCACTCGTTTATCAGCTATTTGGTTCAAAAGTACTAAATCGACATTTAATGTCGAACGTTCCCTCACTCTGCTGCTATGACGGTACTGTTGCTAATCTCCTTTCCCCTCCTTTATTGTTTAATGTGATTTGTTGAGCCTCTCCACCGCCTCTGACAAGCACCAGCCGCTCTTGATTGGATCATGAAAGTCGCTGCCCCCTGCTGCTGGAGTGCTCCAACGCGAACCACAAAACAAGGAAAAAAAAAGAAAAAAAAAGAGAGAGAGAGAGAAAATCTAGGGCTCTTCAATGCAGTGTGCTCGGGTGTTAGGTTGAAGATCACTGGAGGACTCTCTATAAATAAAATAGCACAGGTAGCTGAGAACAGGCCCTTGTGTTCTCAGTGTGTTTCAGCACAGCTGGTCTTCAGTCAAGATGGATTCAATAATGTCAAACCAGAAACTTGACTTTAACAGACAAGATAAATGGTAAACTCTCTCTACAAACCTCGTGCTTTTGTTAGAAGTAGCATACATTTGTCACGTAAACACCCGAGGATTTAGACTGTGGGTTCAACTGCTGCCTTGGCCAGCAGTGGTATGTTGCTCGATCCCCACCATCCTACACCCTGATTTCACCAGGACCACTTGCACACTAGCATCTCGCCCAAGGCATGTAAACTACTTGGAACTTGCAAAGGTTCTTAGCTGCACATTAAAATGACACGTACACTATAGAAACGTTCACCTCCGTGTGAGTTTAGGATAAAAATCAGAATGTTCAACTGATGTGACACCATGATGATTGCGTGGTGTAACCTGTTACTCTTAACCTGTTATTTTCCAGGAACAGTTCTAGTGTCTTTCAGTAGTACCATCCAGCCTTTGCACCAACCCTTAGTTTCACTCAAAACCGTGATACGCTCTACGACGTGTCTGGAAATAAAATGGGGATTACACTCAATATTTTGCTCCAGCGTCTCCTCTATCTCTGTAAGCGGCACAGATACTGGATTGCAGGCTGGATGAATTGACGTCAGGGATTGTTTGTTTAGACGATCACAGCATGACACCCTCATGAAACTGCTCAAGAATCTCTGGAAAAGCTTTGATTTGAAATCACATTTACTCAGCGCCCTCCACCCCATTCACCGCCGCTTTAAGAACATTTAGACCAACAGCAAAAGCTGTTGCGATTTAAATCGCAGCGTTTTAAAGCTCTTCTGCTTTGGTCTACAGTGTGTTACAGGAGAGTCAGTTCATGTTGATGCTGAATAAATCTCTGCATCCGCAACCACAGATGCTGCACACAGGTTCATCCGAGCAATAAGTACCAACAGGCAGAGGATTATCTTGCTACGTTGGCACAAACACCTGCGACAATATTGCCCAATAATCCTTTGCCTGTAGGTCATTGTTGCCCGATTATTAATTAGTTTCAAACAACGTCGCGAGCAACAGAGAACCAGCAGCCTTTTAGTCATTTTTTTGTCTCACAGCAGACACGGCGCTGACCAGGGAATTGTGGGTCTTTCGGGTCATAAGGTGGCAAATTAAAAAGGGTAATAAACTCTTCAGCAGCTCCATTGTACATCCCCTGGTATAAATAGCAGCCGGTTGTTCTGATAAAGAATGTTTTTCCTCCTAACACAATAGTTGGATTCATGTGCGGGATTCACCCAGTTATGCCAATGTGCTGCTACTGTGGAAGTGAGTGGCTGCAGTCACAGGCTGCCAATGCGAGGACAGGGCTGATCCGTCAGAGTAGAGACTGGTCATCAACCCC
>NC_024319.1:7723813-7740487 GCF_000523025.1 Cynoglossus semilaevis | reverse complement strand
TTGGAGAGCTTTGTTTGTGTCTGTCTAATTGCATTGCTTCCACAGGCCGGTCACAGGAAGCACTGGGTGAGACGAGGAGCCACAGAATGTAGCAAAGGAAATGAGCAAGGATTAAAATAAAATAATAAAAAAAAAACAAGGATTGTCTCAGGTATTTAAATAACAGGGTTTCACATGTCCCTTCAAAATATACTGTTAATTTTCAGATTATGAAAATGTGTCTTTTATGTAAAAAAACATACCCCCAAAAAAGCAAGGAAAGAATAGGCAAAAATAATTTTAAACGATGGTCAAGCCACCAAGAACTGTAAATTAGACATTATAATAGAGTTAGTTCAATAATAGCACAGTGTAATGAACTATTATGAGGTCAAAACACTCAGTCAATGTATCACTAAAAGTGAACCAAAAAGTAGGCTAAAAATGGTAAGCTCATCAAACGATGATTGTTAGTCAAAATGGAAGGTGCTTAAATCTCAATAAAGAACTACATTTTGACAGAAAAATAGCTAAGAAATATGACGGAGAATCAAAAATGCCCTTGAACGACGAATACGTTTCCTATCCCAGTCTATACAAACTCTAAAACACCGTGGCAGCTGAACGAAAATCGAGAAATGTAACTGTAGACAGATATGTAGACGTAGCCAAATAGCCAGTAGAATGCTGTAGAAAAACAGAAAGGGGAAAAATGCTGCTGTGAAGCTTAAAATATTTGAGAAACTTTAAACCAGTGCATATCATTTATTGATGCTTAATCCCCCTAAGAATCACAGATTGGATGTACGGCTCACTCGTTTATCAGCTATTTGGTTCAAAAGTACTAAATCGACATTTAATGTCGAACGTTCCCTCACTCTGCTGCTATGACGGTACTGTTGCTAATCTCCTTTCCCCTCCTTTATTGTTTAATGTGATTTGTTGAGCCTCTCCACCGCCTCTGACAAGCACCAGCCGCTCTTGATTGGATCATGAAAGTCGCTGCCCCCTGCTGCTGGAGTGCTCCAACGCGAACCACAAAACAAGGAAAAAAAAAGAAAAAAAAAGAGAGAGAGAGAAAATCTAGGGCTCTTCAATGCAGTGTGCTCGGGTGTTAGGTTGAAGATCACTGGAGGACTCTCTATAAATAAAATAGCACAGGTAGCTGAGAACAGGCCCTTGTGTTCTCAGTGTGTTTCAGCACAGCTGGTCTTCAGTCAAGATGGATTCAATAATGTCAAACCAGAAACTTGACTTTAACAGACAAGATAAATGGTAAACTCTCTCTACAAACCTCGTGCTTTTGTTAGAAGTAGCATACATTTGTCACGTAAACACCCGAGGATTTAGACTGTGGGTTCAACTGCTGCCTTGGCCAGCAGTGGTATGTTGCTCGATCCCCACCATCCTACACCCTGATTTCACCAGGACCACTTGCACACTAGCATCTCGCCCAAGGCATGTAAACTACTTGGAACTTGCAAAGGTTCTTAGCTGCACATTAAAATGACACGTACACTATAGAAACGTTCACCTCCGTGTGAGTTTAGGATAAAAATCAGAATGTTCAACTGATGTGACACCATGATGATTGCGTGGTGTAACCTGTTACTCTTAACCTGTTATTTTCCAGGAACAGTTCTAGTGTCTTTCAGTAGTACCATCCAGCCTTTGCACCAACCCTTAGTTTCACTCAAAACCGTGATACGCTCTACGACGTGTCTGGAAATAAAATGGGGATTACACTCAATATTTTGCTCCAGCGTCTCCTCTATCTCTGTAAGCGGCACAGATACTGGATTGCAGGCTGGATGAATTGACGTCAGGGATTGTTTGTTTAGACGATCACAGCATGACACCCTCATGAAACTGCTCAAGAATCTCTGGAAAAGCTTTGATTTGAAATCACATTTACTCAGCGCCCTCCACCCCATTCACCGCCGCTTTAAGAACATTTAGACCAACAGCAAAAGCTGTTGCGATTTAAATCGCAGCGTTTTAAAGCTCTTCTGCTTTGGTCTACAGTGTGTTACAGGAGAGTCAGTTCATGTTGATGCTGAATAAATCTCTGCATCCGCAACCACAGATGCTGCACACAGGTTCATCCGAGCAATAAGTACCAACAGGCAGAGGATTATCTTGCTACGTTGGCACAAACACCTGCGACAATATTGCCCAATAATCCTTTGCCTGTAGGTCATTGTTGCCCGATTATTAATTAGTTTCAAACAACGTCGCGAGCAACAGAGAACCAGCAGCCTTTTAGTCATTTTTTTGTCTCACAGCAGACACGGCGCTGACCAGGGAATTGTGGGTCTTTCGGGTCATAAGGTGGCAAATTAAAAAGGGTAATAAACTCTTCAGCAGCTCCATTGTACATCCCCTGGTATAAATAGCAGCCGGTTGTTCTGATAAAGAATGTTTTTCCTCCTAACACAATAGTTGGATTCATGTGCGGGATTCACCCAGTTATGCCAATGTGCTGCTACTGTGGAAGTGAGTGGCTGCAGTCACAGGCTGCCAATGTGAGGACAGGCCTGCTCTGTCAGAGAACAGCCTGGTATTCACCGCCCCAACAACCACCCACCCATTCACCCATTCACCACCAACTACACCCCCAACATGGAGGCTCACAGAGGCATTAATGAGCAACTGGGCCACACTGTGAGATGGGGATGAGCAGAGAGGGAGAGAGAGAGAGAGAGAGAGAGAGAGAGAGAGAGAGAGAGAGAGAGAGAGAGGTGTGTCACAGGTCCGGGCCAACACCTTCCTTTAATCTCATTTGCTTGTTATCAGTCCCATCAGGCTGACCTCGGCCACGGCTGAAATAAATAAATGAAATAAGCCAACAGATGTCCATCAATTTGCTGGTTGTGGATGTGTTTTTCTCTCGATCCATTAGAAAAGCATTTGGGTTCTCCTCTTATTTCCACACCCACTTTTTAACTTCTAATGGTTTATAAAGGCCAGGATATAATATTTTTGTTTCATTTCAAATCATTTACCTTTTTTTTCCAGAAGATTTAATAAAGAAATAATGATATTTTTTTTTTGATTCTGTTGATAATTAATTCTTGTTAATGTGTCTTGTGGAACTGGACGTTTCCCAGATTCTAGTTGCCAGATTGTGTGACTGGGTGTCTGGGGCTGACCTACAGAAGTGACACAGAGAGAATTTGCCAGTCTGAGTCAGAAGTGCCAAACAATTAATCTCTTCTCCGAGCTGCAGCGCGGAGCAGCCTTTGCCAAACACTGAGCATTTTCTGAAGAGAGGGTTTTGACCTCTGCAGATACAATGAACGGGTTGACAACACTTACAGACTGACAGCTAACACCACCCGCACTGTGGAGGCGAGACATGACTGTGCACTGCAGGAAACACAACTCCCTCCCTCTTTGTGTGTGTCAGCACTTGCGTCTGAAACAATACTCAGTACCGATTATGTGTGTTTTTATTTAATTCTTGTGTGTGTGTTTGTGTGTGTGAGACAGTTTACGTCATGGTTGGCAAAACCAATAAAGTGTGCAGGGAAATTTCAAGCGACCAAACAGAGGCAGATGGAGCATAAAAGAATAACCAAAGGCAAATGACCAGTCCATCTAAAATGGAGCACATTAAACATCTGTGTGGTTGCTGCTCTTTTTTCTAGCCCCCACATTTTGATCCTCTGCTAAAAGTTCTTTCTCATACACACAACTGCACAAATATAATGCCAACAATTGTGCGACTGACATATTTGTCAGATTAAAACTGTCGAGAAAAGGCAGTAAATATTTCTGTATTTTATTTTTATTTCTGTTAAATGGGCAGAAATCTCATAACTAAAAATAGCTGATGAAGAAATTCATGGTAAATCGATATTTTCCTGCATCGAGTTTTGGGTTTGAAAACTTTTAGTGCACAAATTTCGTCCTGTTGAAAATGGAATACTTTAAAATAATCGGTATCTGAGACCCAAACAAACAAACAAACAAAAAAAAAACTACAGGCAGGTAGAACAAAAATCCAGCTACCTTTCTGATAAAGTTATGACCCTTTCAATACAGACGCATAAAATACACAAGTAAAAAATGAAGTAAAAACAGAAGCTGCAAAAGGAACTCATATCTAGTCACTCCTCATAAGCACTTCTGGTTTTTCGTAATAACTACATTTACCTCGAAAAGCTAAACTATTAAAGATTAAAAGAAAAAAGAAATTTAAAGAACTACATTTTTGCTCAAATATAAAATGCAGCTGACAATACTGTCACTTTTCTACTGTAGAAGGAAGCCTAGTTTATATTACAAATGGTTAAAAAAATTAATTAAATATAGTTTGTTTAGAGTGACATTTTGTTCTCTTTGCCTTGAGATTGTGCACGTGTAGAAAATGGCAGCAGACCAAGTCCCTGCTGATGCTACAGCACACACAGCCTCTCTGTATTAAATATTAGTACAGTTGAAATTGCAGCCTAATCTGCTTTTGCCTGGTGGTGGGCTGATATTGGTGCTGGTGTTCAAACACTGCTCTCCCACCAATAATTTACTCCTTGTTTATAATCTTGTGTGTTGGATGCTGCTGGGGCAGATGGAGGATGAATGCACAGAAGACAACAAACACACCCAGGATGAACGACCGCAGATAAACAACGACGAGGACGAGGACGAGGACGACGGCTGCGGCGACTACAGCGAGCACCTACGTGAAGTCGGATTTCATCAATTATAAGAGCCTGATTGAGATTTAATTCAAAGCTGGGGTTTAATTGCTAATATCAAAGCATAATTAAGCTGATAAATCATGACTGATCTTATTGAATTAGGGATTGAAATAGCAGAGAAGCTGCAAATTGTCTGTGTCAGCTAAATAAGTGTTTTTAATTGGACTACAAGTTTGCTTCAGATAGTGATGAAAACACAAACAATATTTCCATCACCAAGAAGTGCTGTGAAATAAAAAGTTCAAAGCTTCATTGGCCACTACTGTACGGCGGGAGTAAACCTCTCTCCTGCACGTGTTAAAAGACATTCTTAGTTAGAAACTTGAAGATATTACCTGGATATGTAGGAGGTTAGGAAAGTATAGCAACAGGGTTGGAAAGTGTTGATTTTTTTACACCCTTGCAAATGGTGTCAGGGTGAATTGTGAATCAGTGGTAGGTTTTTATTTAGTAATGTATAAAAGTTTTTGCACTTATATTTGTGGAGTCCCCTTCACATAGGATCGGACTTGTAAGTGTGCCCTTTTGTGCCTATTTTTGTCCATCGTTACTACCTTTAGCTTTTCTTTAGCTAACTGTTAGTTTGATTGTTTAATCTTTTTGATCTTCACTACCTTTAGCTTTTCTTTAGCTAACTTTTTATTTCAGGCGCACGCGTTTCCAAATTAATTTATTCATGCTTATTGTATTTTATCGTTTTTGTCACAGTTTATTATTTGAAAGTCCTGTCGCTAACTGATTCTGAATACAGACACGCCATGGGTCACAGAGAGATGATGAACAATATTAGACTGGGACAGCTGTCATCACACATCTTAACCAATGGGAGCAGTTGGGGTGTTATGCTCACTTGAATTTGGAGATTTATTTTGCAAATAAATCAATGTTTACACCACGGGTCAACAACTATATATAAAATTCACATTTTGGTCTTTTGGTTTATTTTGGAATCCAGTTGCAGACCGGATTGAACGGCTCGCTGGGCCGTTTACAGCCCGCGGGCCACCAGTTGACGATCACTGGTTTATGCCTTGGCATAACTTTATATAAAATCCTAGGATGAGGGATATTTAAGTAAGAGTAAGAGCAAACACTGTAGCAAAACAAATCACATACACCCAGCAGTACTTGGATAGATCCTAATATCTCCCTATGTCATTTGTACTCTCTTAGACACACATCCCTGTATATGCACACACTTAGCTGTACGCACACACTCAGACTACAGCTGCTTGAGCTAGTGGCTGCAGTTAAATTGAAATATTTCCCGGCATGTGTCAGAAGCATGCAGAATGGTAATTATGACAGATCTGATTAGGCGGGCCGAGTCGGGCGGCTCCGGGCTGCAGGTGCGACCTTGTGCATTCCAGCGTGTGTAAATAAAATTAATTACAAGCGTAGGGGGCGCGCAGCGCGTGACATCAGCACCGCGCACGGTTGGTGGGAAGAGAAGAAGGGGGGGAGGGAGGGACTCCCACGGGGGGCACCCTAATGGAATATTTTCCCCGAGTCTAATAATACAGTTGGTATTGACTTGAGGTAATTAGGGGGATCATTAAAGCGCTTTTCCCGGCGTATTTGCCTGCCTGATCAGATTAGTGAGAATGGGCCTCAGAACAAGCCCTGTGTGGTCTGTCAGGAGGAGCACAGATAGTGGGAGAAGGGTTAGCGAGCTAATGTTTGAAGGAGAAGAAGAAAGGCACCAGTGAGTGGTAGTGGTGCTTGTCACTGGAACAGCAGTACCATAACTAGGACTGCAAGCATAAATAACCAGGCCTGATTATCTTATAGCACACGATGTGATTCATTTGAACCAGTGCTCGGGTCTTAAAGGAAAATGTTTCTTAGGACGAGACGAGAATGTTTAGAAATGAGGGCGATGCATGCACGCTGTTAGCACAAACAGTAACCACTACATGGCACTGTGACATAGGCACTATTTTGCAGTATTCACACTAATTTACACAAATCAGGATGAACTAGTTATTGTCTAACTTAAACATTAAACATTATTTTTTATTTATTTATTGTTTTATTATCTTCCTTACAATTAGCTATTCTATTGGGATTTTGTATTTTTGTTTGCTACAGTACATTTGTCTCATCACGTGTCCTATAGTTTTTTTGTCAAACTAAACAAATAATTCATTTTTAATTCATCTTTATCCATTTTGTATATATAGGCGGTCCTCGACTTGTGTTGGAGTTCTGTTCCTACGCTGCGACGTACCTGGATTTGGTACTTTACTGTACATAAGTACCTATGTCACCCACCTACACTGATACAGTGGTAACGTATCGTAATTTAGGACATTAAAAACATCAGAAACGTCTAATGTACACTTGGGAGCCATAACTCAGGGTAAAAAAAACAACACAAATGAAAGAAGGCAAATGTAACTCACTCCGATGTAATGCGTATCGTACGTGTGACAATGCATTCGTCCAGACTCGTATTCGGCAACTAGTTCCTGTGCAAATTAGTTCGCGAGTTTTAACGTTGTACGTCAGAATGATGGAACAAGACTTTGGTGATGCAGCCACAAAATACTGTAGGTCGAGAACGTCCTAAAGCGAGGACCCCCGTACTTTTATTCCATTAGGCCCACCTTAAATATTTGTAATTCCGAAGCATTGGCCTACATTCAGAGTAAAGGCTTTTTGCCCTTTTAAGGTAAATAAGTTCAAATTAGTTGGGCTTCCCTTAACCTGTCTTTAGTTGTTCTTAGGCTACCTCTTTTTACTGTGGGCCTTACATTAGTATCAGTATCAGTATCAGTATTTATCGTTGAGAATAGATTGAGTAGGTAGAAGAAGAGAAAACAGGAGAGGAGAGGGAGAAGGAGGGAACGAGAGTGAGCTCTACAGTCAGAGACAGATGGGGTGAGAGGTGGCGTGTAAAGTGTAAGTGAGAGAGATGGCAGCAGACACACTAAGTGATCTGGGCATGCTCAGTGAGGACACCCTGTGAGCTGTTGCTAAAAAAAAAAATGAAAATGAAAAACCAGAGGAAAAAAAAAGAGGACAAAGCTGACTGGAGGGAATTCCACTGTCCATTAAACAATAAGAGAAAGGCTTGTTTCAGAGGGAGGCTGAGGACTTTAACCGTTTGCCTGATAATTTATTGGCTAAATTAATTATTCAGACAGCTCCGTCTCCACTTCAAGAAATTGTGTCTTCAATAATAGAGAAGATCTGGCCTCGGCCTGTTTCCCATAGCAACCTAATAACTAAGCAGGCACCGGAGATAAATAAATAAATCAATTAATAAACAGTCATGGCCCTTTTTGCACCCCCGGGGTTTAGATACACTTGCTATGATCTGACTAATTTAAAGGAGAGACTGGTGTGAGGGAACTGAAGGGGTCCACAGACCAAACAGAAACCAAGGGTTTGGTGTCTTTATGGCCATAAAATCCAGAAAACATAATAACATGATCTCCTGCTTAGAAGAGATTTGTCTCCAAACCTTGGTGTTCCTCATTTTTGATATAATTATCTTTCTTTAGATGGGACCAAAATGAAGATAATTTACACTATGTCCTATTTAAATAGCTTTGGTTAATCATTTCAGCTTTCACGTCTTTCACGAAAGACTAAATTACCTTTAGACCAGACAGAAAATCCTAAATTTAAGTCAGTAATTTAAGACAGTCTAGTTCCTCTGTATGTAATCTGTTGAGAAACATATTTTGAACATTTCCGTTCTCTGTTTGTGGTTAAATCAAGCTAAAAGTTAGCTGAAATGTTTAGCTCTTTATTGAGTTGGAAAAAGAGCAATACATGTTCACACTAAGGTTTGTCAAAGGATGAGCCCAGCGTAGCCCATGTTCATCACAGTCAAGAAGAAGAAAGACTTCTGAGTGAATTCTAAACTCCTTTTGGCTAAAAAAATTTGCATCAGGTGCTTTTAAAGACCACCTGAAACAAGAACTGGAGGAAGAATCTCACTGATTCTGAATACTATTAATAGGATTTACATTTTTCAAAAAATGCATATCATTATTTAAAAAAGAAGTATTGATATCCACAATAATATTCCAAGTACTAGGAGGCTCTGGATGTCTTTAAAAAACATTCTTCATTGATACTTTAAGGTTTTTTTTGGTAAATTAAGATGTAATTATCAACAAAAGTTAATCTGATCACACGGCTGTGACATATTAGAGTAACTTAATGGTACCAATTTGTCTATTCAACATCGGTGTCACTTAGTGTCCTCAGAGACAGACAGAGCACAGTGACAATCGACCATCAGACACCTTAAAGGTCAGCCATCTGGTCATCCTGTTGAGTGACTGTTACATGTATGTTTCATTTTGGTTGGGGGTGTGGATTAAACATGTTCGATTCAGGCCTACATACAAGGGCTGAAGAAGGTTTGGAAAACATGACAGCACCTGTTTCTATCAGTAATACTGATTTTACATGCTCCTCTTAAAAATTCCACATATTAAATATAAACAAAATATATATAATAATATAATATTTACTCATACTTTTGTCAGTTTCCTTATTTTCCCAACACAACAAATGAACAAACGTTAATTTCTCTCCAGCAGCCGCAGCCATGAGAATTTAAAGGGCAACTGCGGCTTTTCCACGTGCATTTACCAAACCCGATTCCGGTCAGTCATCACTGTCCTTGTAAGTTGCTTGTGGACATGAAACTGATTCAAAATTCAACCAGGATAAAAGTCTGTATCTGTAAAAAGGGAAGCAGTTTGTCCTTTCCCCGTTCTTATCGTCCCCACCCTCACTGCCCTATCAATACCCCCAACCAGCCTCTCTCCTCCGAGGACTACTGTGCCAGGAGGGTGCAGGGTGACAGATGGCATACACCAACCTCCCCCAATACTACCGCTTACTGCTCTTCTCTCTCTCCCCTGCTACACCAGCAGGCTACCACCCCCAACTTCGATCACAACCCCCTCCATCGGCACAGGATAGATCAGATCGGTGCCATTCTGTCTCATTAGAGCCTGGCTAATTAGTGCAGCCTCTTCTATAAGAGAATAAGCAAATGAGAGAGGGGCCTGGTGGATGTCGTTGGCCTGGACCGCATTCTCTGCCGGTCACTGAGGAGTCAGAGGGCTTTGGGGCCCATGCTGGGCCTACAAGACACTCCCTGTGAGCTTTTTTTTAAACAACAGCAGGTGCTCTGATTCCAGTTCATTGCCTGATTTTTTTCAGGATGTGTCCAAAGATGTTGAGATACAAAAGTTGTGTCAAAGGATATGTCCTTGTTCCCTGAGCAGATCCACCGAGTTCCCCATCGCACAACGAACTAACATGTTGCTGAAAAAGCACTGCTGTCCTACCTAACATGATATAGTGTTTGTATTGGACATGTTAAAAGGGTTCAGGCTTAGCAACCAGGCTAACTAGTTGTTACCTTTCTTTTAACATTTTTGACCAATGCTTAGTTAACTTAATTTTTCGGATATAAACATTATTCATCCTTTAATTCTATTTAAGCTTTTTTGGAATATTTTTCGTGTTTTGTCTGTTTATTCCACTCTAATAGATTAATAACATTTGAGGGATTAACACCAAATCTTTATAAAATCAAAACACTTTTTTTTTTCTTTCCAGTATTACAAAAAGTCCACAAGCTACCGATATTACTATTTGTCATTGACAACTGCAGTTCAAGCATCTTCTAAAACCTTGCAGCATCAGGACTGTGTACTGTTTATAAAAATATTAATATAGTCTACATTATATGCTTAGGCTTGGAGTGAATAGCGGCCATTAATCTGACAAAGTGATGCAGCTCTGGATAGAGTCGCTGCTCTGTAGTTACTACTATGGCAGTAAAAGTGTGATTGAAATGCAACATTGAATATGTGAGAGGAGCAGGAGGAAGAAGAGGCGGGGGATGAGGAGCAGTAAAAGGCTGGCAGAGGCCCACTGTGGTTACGAGTCCTGGGAGAGGACGGGATGGCGGAGGTCCAGGAACCAACCCACCCGAAAAACGCACGCAGCCACCACTGAAGACATGCAATAACCGATATTTGATGCTCTGACAAACACAACCACCTGAGCAAATCACAATCCTGTTTCCTGCTTTTATTTCTCAAAATCATCTCCGGCTGCCGCTGACCTCCTTCAACTCCTGAGACCTCTTTTATTCTCAGTTTTGTCTTTCCTTCCTACATCGTCCCTGCACCTGCTTAACGCCAGCACCAGACACCCAGAGTACCACGACAGAATGAACAAACACAAACTACGAACCAGGATAGTGAACGTGTGGTCACATTTCCGCGTGCTTGCATTTATAACGCTGAGAAATCCTGACTCGGAGTCAAAGAGGCTGAGGTTGAGCCCATGTATGACAGCAGCATATGTGATAAGAGGTCTCCTCTCGCTCCTCCTCCTCGCCCAGTGATTATTTTCCTGGACCCCATTTGGGCATCCTGCCAGTCCTGCCCATCCTCCATTCTCCTTCTCCTCCACACGAACCACAGTCACTGTTGCTGCTGCAGCAGCTCCAGAGCACCAACCCTTTCTGTGGGGAATAATGGCGACTATTTCCTTTTCTCTTTGCTCTCTGGGCCTCAAATATCAGATTACTGGCTTCAAAGAAAATCTAGTTTCTATATACTGATATTATTTTTTCAGCTGTGAACGATATATAATATTAACATCTCTCAAAATAAAAATGTATAGGTTTTCCTTTCTCTCTCATCTGTCTGTCTGTGCTGTTGAATTTGGGGAATTTTAAGAATAAAACTGACAAGTTATTTATAAAAATTAACAAATATTTTCTGAAGGTTTCAATTGACCAAAGTCACTAAAATAGTTAGGAAATATGCAAATAAGGGAAAAACTGAAAAAAAAATTGATAAAAATGCCAATGCATTAATTTAATAAGAAAATTAATTGAAATGCTTAGAAAAAAAACATGGAATTTTAATACACAAAATATTGTAGGACTGACAAATGTTGAATGTGACAAGATTGTAAATAAGATGGGTTAACATCTAATTTACATTTAATATCAATGGTCTAAAGATTTATAAAAATGCTAAGGTTGATTATTTTCTATTATAAATGCAACATAAAAAGTATGGTATGGAATACTTGTATGTATAAAATAAATACATTATGTTAAACAATATTTAAAATGTTCGACCTAAGTATGTATAAAATAAATACCTTATGTTAAACAATATTTAAAATGTTCGGACGTAATTAACAGTTACAAAAACTTTCTCTAAATAAAAAACTCCAAAATGTAGTTCTTCTGTCAAACTTCTTTTGTTGATTTACTGTCTAAAGTAGCTGTAGATTGAATTGAATGGCATGCGAGGTTCAGAGATGGTGACAGGGAGCAGGACGAGCTACAGCCTCTGGACTGGCAGCACTAGATGATGAGGGCTGGGTGGTAAAGTACGGGGAGGGGTGCGTGAAGGGGACCAGCTGCCCGGGGAGCGCCCATTACGAGATGGAGCCAGAGATAAGTGCTCTCCCAGGCCTCCTTTCACCGGCATAATTAGCACAATTCTTATCTGCTGCTCGATTTCCATTCACACACGTCTGCCGTGAATGGAAACGTTAGAAAAAGGGAGGCAGAAAGTGAGGGGGAAAAAAAGGTAGAGAGAGATACAGAAACACAGGAGTGAGAAACAGTTAACAGTGGAAACGTACTGAGACGAATCTTTTTACAATTAATGCTCATGCTTTTACCTACTCCATCTCGCTCTTTTCTCATTCCCCGTCCTTTAAAAAAAAGTCTTTGAACTTCTCCACAAAAACAGTGGTTTGTGCATCAAACTGCAATTTGCTTAAAACAAAGCAATCTGGGTCTGTAATCATCCTAATCAGCAAGAAAAAAATAAAGCCTTCGCAGATATTTCCCAGATTATTCTGGCTTGGCTGAGCTTTATCCTCTTCTTCTTCTTCTTCATCAAGAACAATTGACGAAAAAAAGGCTGTCTCCAAAAGACAGAAGAAAACCTTTAATAACAGCTCCTGCGCTGATTCAGGTTTAAATTGCTTTTAATAAAGACTTCAACTGTGTCCCCACCAAAATGCCCACACACACACACACACACACACACACACACACACACACAGAGGAAGGTATTGTGTGATTCGGCGGCTCTATAAGAGCAGATAACAGGGACCTTCTTCTTCATCATAGTATTACTGAGCTCATACAAACACCTTTGTTTGGTGTTGAAACAGCGTCGACTGGTTGAAAAAAAACCAAAAAACTCCAAACCCATAATACCAGGGACGTGTGTCCGTAAGACATAATGTGAGTGCAGCGATGCTCAGAAGTAGGATTCCCACCTATTTAGACTGATTTTTGAAGTAAACTTTGTCATCATCTCGGCTCATGGATCATACATACGAGCTGGACTGAGTCCCCCAGCCTCCCAAAGCTCCGGAAAATAAATCAAAATAAAATGAGGGCAAAGCTTACTAATGCTTAAATAACCATTTTACTTAAAACATTACTAAACTAAGATGCTGCTTAATCCAACAGGTGAGGGACTGTGGGTGGAAACCAGTGTCTCTCCCCCATTCTCAACCTCCTATACACATACGGAGAGAATAACCAAATACTACCATAGAATACTACATAAAAAGACTGGGGATCGAACCAGTGAACCATGCTAACCACATCTGCCACCATGTGTCCCACGTCACCAACGTAAGTTAGACAGGATGAATGTACAGCCTGTACAGTACTGTATGTGAGCAACCTATAGTATGTGTGAAGGTTGAACTGTCCAGGGTTGGACCACATGAAGTTGTGTTATGGAAGCCTAGCTGGACATTTCTCACCCTGGAGATCAACCTGCAGTCTCCCAAAAACACATGACATCATAGCATATCTCACTACTGTCTTGTAAACATTTGCTTTTACTTCTGATAGCAAGCCTACTGGCAACTATGAACTATGAAAACCATGTTTTTATTAGGTTTGGCTTTTGTTGGTGAATGAACTGAATACAAAAATAACGGAAATGTATTTAAATGTTAATTTTGTTGTGTTATCACACATTCCAGTACCTGGCTCTTGGAAGCAGCCACTTTAGCGAACAGAGCCTGGGAGACTTTGGCCCTTTTCATCTCCTGCTGGATCTCATCGTAGATGGTGGAGTTGATGTTGAGGATGCAGCTCTCCGTCTTCCCGTTCCACTCGCTTGGCAGAGGCGATGGTTTCACCTGAGAGGAAAATCCGGGTGAGACAAATGAGACAAATTAAGTTTGTAAATGACAATTTTGGTTGAAATTGTTTGCGTAGTTCACTACGTTGAAAATAAAAGGTGAGTCATTTGTAAAGCTTTTAGTTCACAATAAAAGGTGAGTCATTTGTAAAGCTTGTTGATAGGTTAGCTGTAATATACACTATCCATAAAGGTAGAAACATCAATAATCAAAAATGTGCAAAAACGTTAGCAGTAATAACATGTTAAGCATCAATAATAACTGATAAAAAAGGAGTACGATTTAAATGAAGTCCAAAAATAGCGTGATGTGATTCAAAATGATCAGAAAATGTCCTGAATGAAAGTTCACTGGGACAAAAATAACCCCAGTTAAATATGTAGATAATAATGAATTTCTTCCTCTGTTCTTAGCCACTGATCTTTTCTTCTATGTTTTTTAATTATAAAGCTCGTGTGTGACTACATACCACGTTTCAGCACGTGCTGAGTAACTGAGCAACAGATTATCTATGTTTATCATGACTTTTTGACACGGACAAGACCTAAACACAAACACAGTTTAAAAAAGTGGGGAAAATGTAGTTATTAATCTGTTAAGAAAAAAAAAGATATAATTAGCTTAAACTTTGTGTGGGCTTTAAATTGTGCGTTGACGAGCCTTGACACTTGGAATCGCAGGAAATAATTATTTCCACAAACATGAACCGATCCAAATGCAAATATTAGGAGTGCACTTTGGTTTGAATATAATGCTCTTTTCCTGCTACTGAAACACAAAAAATAAAGGTAACTATTAACTTAATGATACTCCTGAATGTAAATGGACTATTGCTGTATTCATAGATTATGTAATGTAACTAATGTGATGTAACTTATGTAACTAATATTTATGGAGATATGTTTTAATAACATTAATTAAAAAAATAAAACATTGAATAATTCCCAAAACATGTCTTGGAAACATCTGTTGATGATTTCCAAATATTAAAACTTGTTAAAGAAATGCTAAATTATGCACTGTACTTGCTCCTAAGCTCATCTAGAATACTCTGAACTGGGTCATGGTAGTTTGTCAGTTTTAGAAAGTGGGTCTCTGTGTGAAAAAGGCTCCAACAGCCACTGGTCTAAAAAGAGTAGGAGTTCAGGGAGGCGGACAGGGGGTCATGGTGGTGCAGCGGTGAAGACAGTGGAGGTGTTTGCTCACAGGTGAAATGCCCACAGGGATCCGGGGATTCCAGTCCTCGGGCCTGACACTGTTACAGTCCTCCCTCCTGGGCTGTGATGTCATGGAAAAACACAAAAAGAAAATACTTGTTATTATTCTTATTGTGAAAAAAATAAAAGAGGTGTGTCATTTCATGACCTCACAAAATATTCAGTAGCTGTTCAAGGAAACTTTAAGGGCAAAATCTTGACAGGAATCAATAGCAAATGTATCTGCATTACTAAACAATTCTGAATCAGAAACCAAAAATGAAAACGCTGGGCATAGTCCTCACACTATTAAGTATACGGCAGCAAATTTCATGAAGACACGGGAAAATCCTAAGTTTGAGGTTGACCCATAAACTGCTCAGGCATAGTACTATGTTCACTAGATTTGTACTGAAAATGTTCCCAAGTTTTCCACTGGGAAAAAATGATTCAGTTAAAGGGACAAGGAACATTCATGTCGGAATATACCCCCCCTCCCCCCACACACACACACACACACACTATGGCTGTTTTTCTCAAGAAGAAAAAAAAATACTCGAGGAGTCCTATGTGAAATGTTATTTTTCCTCATGTCAAGGCAGTGATTAAAAAATAAATGCCAGTGAAATGAAATCAAATCATCGTCATTGAGCGTCTTGTTGCATCTTGACAAAAATCTTTTGACGAGGTAACAAGTGCCCTAATAAAAGCATTAGCCGAAAGCCATTAGCATATGAATCACTCCATACCAGCCACTTTTGAAAGGAGCCATCGACAGGGATGATGGGTAGGAGAGAGAGAGAGTGTGTGTGTGTGTGTGTGTGTGTGTGTGAGCGTGTAGTATGCAAATAAAGCCTTAATAACACCAACAGCCAGTAAACTCAGGAGAGAGTCCCATGATCAAAAAGCATGGATACAGATCCAATTATTTCTCTTTTTATGTGTAAACGCAGATCACACGAGGCTAAATCTGTGGTTGAAAGTGGAATGTCTAAGTATTTCTGCAGCGTCGTCCCCTGCAGGTCTTGATGATGACACCCAACAAGTTTAAAGGGAGGGTTACTATCATGTCGAGCTAATTGTTAAGGTCGAGACGTGCACTAACTGGCTTTTGGAGACGATGGGTGAGTGTGTGTGTGTGTGTGTGTGTGTGTGTGTGGTTTCTGGAAGTAGTTGTTGAGTGGATGCATCAGTACACGTGAGAGAAACATACCTCTGCATCTGTTTTTATGAGGCCAATAAAAAACCTTCTCTGTCTCGGGCTCAATTGCCACCCTGGCTGATTTATGTTCTTAAATTCACACCGCATTGCTCCATTGCAGAGGCTGGCAGATGGCCAGATGTGTGTGTGTGTGTGTTTGCGTGTGTGCGAGTGTGTGTCTGAGAAATAGAGAGAGAGAGAGTGTGAGAGAGGGAGAGAGAGAGGGAGAACTGCCGTGAATAGGAACAGGTCTGACATGATAAATGTCTGACATGATAAATGTTAACAGGTTAAAGTCGTACAGGTAAGGTATTCTTGGCACAAAAAAAGGCACAACTAAGAGGGTTTTTGTCTGGTTGTGTTCATGTGTAACAAATATTACAGTGTAATAAAGGCGTGAAGCATGACT
>NC_024319.1:7718607-7723781 GCF_000523025.1 Cynoglossus semilaevis | reverse complement strand
TAAAGGAAGAGAAGCACACGACACATAAACGAGAGGTAGATAGAGAAAAGACGGACTGACGCAAAAGCTAGCATGCTAGCTATTGTTAGAAACCTTAAGCTAAATAACTAGTGGATGGTGCTAGACCAGAAAAATGAAAAATATCGGAAAGAATTATTAGATAAAACATAGTTACTATTTTTGCTAGCTATGGATTTATAGACTAACACCAGTGCAGGTAAGTTAACCTTAACAGCTAAAATAGAAAAAAAAAGATAAATAATGTAATAGGACTCCATAGCTGTTTTTGTGGTTAACACCTAATTCAGATTAGATATAATTTTACTAATTGAAGAACGTCTTTACGTGTACTAAAAACTACAGTTTTCTCTGTATATCGAGAAAGAAGTAAACACACAGTCTTTCAAAGTGTACTTGTTTTAACTTAGCAATAGATAATGGAAGCCTCCTCTGAAAGAAACTTTTAGTTTGGTCACTCTAAAATGAATTCATCAATGTCTCACAATTAATGGTTAAACAAGCACTGCTCTAGTTGACTGCTCCAGGATAAGACCTTTTCAGTTAAATTAAGAAAAAGCAACTGCAGGGGAGGCTCCATGTTTGAGCTTCCTGGGTCTGTCTTACGCTCCTCACTTTAATCCAAATCATCACCAAGGAGAGAAGCCGACAGAGGAGACCTTTGTCTGTCCCTGTTCCTTCCTTGACGCAGCTGACTGCACTTTAAATGGACCGTACTGCCAGAAACTTTCTAGTTTTCCATTTACAGTTTGTTCTGTGGAACCAAGTGTTTCTAAAAGGAAGTTCTGATAAAACAATGTCTTCTCTTTACTTTGCTCGTTATCACTGAATAAAATAATTCACTAACGCTGCCTAATATATTTGAAAGGTCAAAAAAAAGCCCGTCATTTGTGCTAGTGAGAAGAAAACATAAAGGATCATTTTTCTCCTTGCTTGGGAAAATACAATTAATTCTCTATGTACTGACTTTATTAGACATATAAGATAAAGAGTAATACAATGGAGGGGAATGTGAAGCATGTGGACAAACAACATGCAGGCGTGGCCCCGCTGCACATACTTACTGTTGTTTACTCTTGTAAATACTGTGTTTGAACTAATGAGTACGTGTGTGTTGCTGTGTTTGTTGTTTGTGCCGTACAAATTCTCCTCCTCCACCGAAGAGCAGTTCATAAGTTCACTGTTAAATGTTGGATGTTTTTCTTTTTGGCGTAATTCTATTACCACACATTAAAATGTTTTTAAAGGGCATTTGTTTCTTTGAATTCTAAATTTATGTAACTTTCCACTGAACCTTGTCCTAAAACGTACCTTCAGGTTTTCTTTTCTCTGTGGTAACCTTTTATTTGAAAACTTTTACCTTTGTTTTAAAAACCTCTCATTTAAGTATGAAATATGCAGAACGGTTGGTGGTATAAAGCAGCATCATTTAGAATAACATTTAGCTAACGTTCACCCTTTTGTCACTGTTGGGCAAACATTTTAATTTAATTAATAAATTAATAATTTTATTTAATTACTTTTAGCTATTTTAGCTAGCTTTTGGCTAACCTTGGCTATTGTTATATTTGGATAAGTTTAACATCTTTTTGGTCTTCCTTTGGTAATCTTTTTGTTTGTTTTTTTGAAATATTTACCAATATCTTGACCTTCTTTGACTCATGGTGTGCAAATTATTGTCTAACACGCACATTACTGCAGTATTGTTAGGTACTTTGATCTCTCTTGTTATAGTAATCCAACAAACCTCAAAATGAACTGGCACGTGTTACAAAGACAAACTCTGAATCCCCTTCAGCCTTAAACCTCATTCCATCAAGTTAACAAGAGTTTTCCTAAATCTCTAGTTCAATCTTTAAGTTTATCTCAAAACCACACAGTTATTCAGAGTGTTTCACCTGCACAGGACGACTGGGTGGAGTGCTAATGAGTGGAGCAGAGCCCATGGCAGAGGCGGCCGTCAGGCTTCGCTCCCGCTCCTCCTGATAAATGCGGTCGCGCTCAGCTTCAGGCAGCTGCAGGAAGTTCTGCATGGCTCTCAGGTTGACCAACAGTGACTGGGATGCCGTCTTGGGATCTTCTTCTTTGCGCAGAATCTCGGACAACAAGCCCTGACACATTGAAACCAGAGAACAAAGGAAAGCCAAAGGGTGTCAGTAAGAAGAAAAAAGCTTCCAGGGATGAGTGGGCTCAGAGAGTAGACTGGACAGAGAATCACTGCATGAGAGGACGCTTAAATAAGACAGTAAAAGAGCCATAAGAGTAAATGAAGACGCTAATGGCACTGGAGATGTGACAGCGTCTTACACCCACTTAAACTCCAGAGGAATATTAAAGCTGTTTAAAAAAAAATCAGGATTTATTTATTTTGCTTTTTTAACCTGTCGATGTAGAACACTGTCAAATGTTTTTTTGTTTTTTAAATTTTTTAGGTACCTTTTAGGTACTTTAAATTTATTTTCAGGACATTTTAATCATTATCATTTAATCTAATACTGTTATCATAAAGTTAAGATTTGTGTTTAGGCTATTGTTTGGACCAACTGCTGCTGCATCCTGAGACACACACAGAGAGAGAGAGAGATTGCTGCTGCATCCTGAGACACAGAGAGAGAGAGAGAGAGAGAGAGAGAGAGAGAGGAGAGAGATTCTCTTGGTGTCTGCAGCTCCTTTAGCTGAGTTTAAGAATATGTGTGTACTGTTGATACTTTTTGTACTGTCTGATTTCTATGTGGAATCTCTTAGGCGTCATCTTGGTCTGGTCTCACTTGTAAAAGAGATCTTAATCTCAGTGAGACGTTTAACCTGGTTAAATAAGTTAGTGAACATTTGGAAAATCTTTGTCTATTCCTTTAAATGTCCGGCATACATTTTGCTGTTACAGGAAAATCATTAGTCATCATTCTGACTGCCACACCACTTATCTTTAATTGGACAAGTTTTTCTTTTGAAACATTACGCCCTAAATCTCACCCCACTTAGTTCCTGCAGAACATCCAACGCTCTTAGATTAATCAAACTGCGTCTTTAAACCTACTGATGTCCTCTGACCTCGGCAGACTTGATCGGTCAAACATGTAGATCTTGGACACTTATCAGATCAGTTTCTCTGCCCTGCTCAAGAGCCGTCTCTGCTTCTACACTCCCCCGTCTGAGTAAATGTGAGAGTCTTAGTGCGCTGAGCAATCAGTGAATCCTCTGTTTACTTTTTCAATAGCGTTCAATTCCATCATTAAGAGACGCCGATGACTCCATTATGGCAGACGTGTGATTGGGTCTTTTCATCGGCTCTTGGCCACACACTGTGCTCACCATCACTTCACTTCTCTCGCTATCAATAGGTGTGATTTGGCAATAAAACAAGGTGATGGAGGGGGGGGGGAGAAGCATGAGCTCCCAGGAAAATTAGATAACGCTGCAAATATGTGCTTGACGTGACTCGAGTGGCTATTAAAATGTATGCAAGTGCATGTGTCATACATAAATAGGCAGGTTTGTGGCATTCAGAGACAAGTGTGGACAGATATGCAGTCACACTCCCAGAGAGGTGTCTTTGATGAGGAGGGAGACGGTGCTCTCGACATAAACAAGTATACAGCGGAGAGATTAGTGACCTTTCTCTTGAATGTTTGCACAGTGTGTTGTTGTCTGTGAGTGTGCGCTTAACTCCCGTTGTCAACAAACATGCTGTTTCTCTGTGGGTTTCTGGTTTAAACGTGAATCAAAGACTGTGTAAGAGGGACAAACCGTGTAGACGTGTCAGACTGTCCACATGTCAGAGGACACTGATTCTGCCTAGGTTTGATCATTTGGGTAAAAATTAAAAAAAAAGATTTTCCAGCCTATTGTCGGGTGACTTTTTATATAGCGTACTAGGTCAATTTTCAGAAGTTATAATGACACGTGGACTTGATGGAAATGATTATCGTCGGTTACTAAGAATGACAAAAGAGACGGACAAAGACAGTTGCAACTGAAAAAAAAAGTAATCACTGACTGTCAATTATAAAGATGGCCATTGTCAGCAAGGTTCACTTTGGCCAATTTCTTTTTTGATGATCTAGCTGTCAATCATGCACGGCGTCCAACACGGTCGTCCAAAGTTGTGACTCATCAAAAGCCATAAGAATATGTATTCATTTATTTCTCCTAATTCTCTCAGCCACAGATAGTGCACAAGAACACCACTGCTCGACTGGACTCTACCATACACACACACACACACACACACACACACACACACACAACTGTGCACTCACTAATCGATCCCTATCGTCCTTGGCTCTGTTTTTTTCCTGGTCCATGCACACTTGCCTTCAGACTGAATGAAGTCTTAATGAGGTTTGCTGTCATCTCCTCTAACCTCCCTCTAATACAGCAGTACATCTTAGGCCATTATTACTCCTCTGTGTGTGTGTGAGTGTATGTGTGTGTGTGTGTGTGGTCTTTGTCTTTGATGTGAAACCACATCTTTTGGCAGAGAAAGAGAAAAGAGAGGGAGACCGAGGAGCTGGACCCAGTCTGTGTCTTTCAAGGTGGCACTCCGCCAGCTGTCGACAAGTCAGCGAAGGAGCTCTCAGACTCACTGGAGTGTGTGTTGGAATTATGAATGAGAGTGGAAACGTGGACGTGGAGAAAATCATTCAGAAGATGCTTCTGAGAAAAGTCCAGTCAAGCGACATTCTTCTGGCCTTCAGTTAAGGAACGTACTGCAAGTTCAAGGAGCGTTTCTACACAGGGAACCCAAAAACTCAGTGTTTGATCCCAAAACTCTTTCAGCTGGAAAATTAGCACTTAGAGCAAGTAAATAAGCTCTTGCAAAAAAAGGTTGACGCCCACACGCAGTCACAAAGTCTTTCAGTTTTAAAAGCATATAAGGCTGGAAGTTTGGATGCACAGCGTATCTGTTGTGTTTCCTGTGTGCTCCAGCACGGAAAAGGAGGGGGGATAAGATATTCTTCAAGATACTCTTTGTACCTAAAGCATTATACTACCCTGTGAATATCTGCATTAGCCCGAGGCATAAATTTAAAGAAAATGAAACGAGACTAGTGCTAACTTACATTAAAAAATAATCAATTCAATTCAACCTGAGATGGTGCATTAAACACCACTAAAGTGCATATAGTAATTCCTGCATTTATCACTTGTCAGGT
>NC_024319.1:7685020-7718580 GCF_000523025.1 Cynoglossus semilaevis | reverse complement strand
TCTGTGCATCAAGTGATTTTAGAGCTTTTTGTACATGATTTTATCCAAACTGTTTGTTTGTTATTCCGCGGCTCTTTAAATATGGACTTGAATTGGTAGTTAAAAAAAATGGCACGTCTCGAAAAACCCGATAAATAAAAATGACATAAAATGATTTAGTTTTCTTACAAATTTGAATTTACATTGTCAATCATTTTGATAGATAGTCATATTTCTCATATAGACATTAACTGTTAACCAATTACAAGAACTGGTTAAAGATTGGCCCTTATTAAAAATCACTTCATTCCAATATTTTGGAAGAAATATTCCCATTTTCTTGTGTATTTATTTAAACTAAGAAATCATGGTTGTATTAAACTTTCTATGACATTAATTTATATTTATTAAATATATTTATTTATTTCATTTAGCGATTGACTGATGCGATTAATTTATATTTATTAAAATATTATTTATATGAACAAGGGAACTTTTTATTTCATTTAGCGATTGACTGATGCAGCTGAAAAAGAACCTCAGGAAATAATCGGGGTTGGCACAAAATATCCAACAAAGCCAGGAAATATAAGAATCTTTGAGAAATAAAAAGTGAGGCAGAAAAGGACTTGAGTTGACAGACATCAAACAGCTAAAGGTCAGCCCACAGACTATTGTTGGCAAACAATAGCAAAGAAAGACAGAAGTTACATAACAAAACCCTAAAAATATATCTGGAATTTACAAAATAATAAACTAAAGGCAAAAAAACAGTAAGAAGTTAAAAGATTATTGATATATACAATTGTATATAATTTAATAATAACTAATATATAATAATATATTATATTATTTATATATTGTAATATAAAATAATTTTATCTATATACATTTTTACATTTTGAAATGATCCTTTCCTCACCTGGGTTCTGTTGAAAGCCACGCGAGCAAACACCGCCTGAGAGATTCCCGCTCTCTTCAGCTCGTCTCTGACCCACTGGTAGATCTCGGAGGACACCTCTGTGTTGGAGGACACCTGCGGTTCCAGGGGTTTGTTGTGGGAGTTGCGGCTGACGGGCGGATGGTTAAGATACTGCTGCGACAGCGACTGCTGCGCCAGCAGCCGGTTGACTGCGTACTGCTGGTTGAGAATCTGAGCCATCACTAGCTGCTGGTTGACCAGCTGTGGGCTGATGGGCGTAGACACCAGGCCGGGGTGGTGCAGGCCAGGGAGCTGCGGCTGTCGACTTCCTGCCTGACCACCGTGCGTGGGAGGACCGTGGGGCAGAGGCGGCACTTGTGAGGAGGGGGTCTGCTCCGCCGTGCTGCCGGGAATGGGCTGCTGCTGCTGGGAGAAGCCCAGATGATTGTGGTTGTGATTGGAATTGGGTGGGGACAGGTCAGAGAGACCGTCGATGTCTGCTGAAGGACGAAAGAACAAACGAAGAGAAGGAAACCATTATTTTATAAAGAGCTTGAGTCGGGCAACAATCGAAAATCAGAAAATCCAATCAAACTAAGGGCTGAATCAGAAGTGAAAGACAGATATAAAAAAGACTGCCGGAAAAGGGCTTCGTTGTGTTTGACCTGCATCTGCCTGACTGAAAATTAGCTTCAGGACGTCGTGAAGTATCTCATGAGAAAACACAAGTCTTAGGAAAACATTGGTGGTTGTATAAGTTTGTTAAAAGTGTGGGAGTGTGTGTGTGTGTACACAGAAGCAGAACCAGTGCTGATAAATCGGATTCTCTCTTTATGTCCTTAATTCTAAAACTAGGAACACAAGTCCAACAATGCAGGGTCTAGGAAGGGGAAATAGAGAAAATCACATAACGTCCTCAATTCAAACACTTTCCAAATATAAGCTTATAAATTCCAAGCGTTCCAAGCCCTTCAGCGGGATTTTTGTTGTTTCAGAATCACAGTTTAACAAAGTGCAAACAAATTGTATGTCTTTTGTTTCATGATTTGCAAGTATCCAAAAGACAAACTAAATATCGCAGTTGTTTTTCAATTTTTGAGTTTATTTTAACAACAATTTGATCTATTTTATTTCTTCATCCAAAGTCAGACGATTATTTCCTCAATGATCATTTTCCAGCCCTTCGTTTTTAAGCACATTTCCGATAAATCCCAACACTTTCAGGTGTTTCAAACCCACCGGTACAGACACTGACATTATCACGGGTCTTTAACTCCTTTTAAGACAACTCTCTACAGTCTGCAATTTGAAAGATTTTTAAAAGTATTTAAAAGCTATTTATGGCCTCAAATGTTGTGGCAATCTCTAATTCCATAATGACTGCTGAGGAGCATTTGAAGAAAAGGTTTAAATGATGTGCTAAGAAGATGAAAACAATAATTTAACGTTAAGGGCACTGCTCACAATGAAGTGTACATTTCTCTTTTTGCGTGTGTGTTTAAGGGCGACGTTACAGTCAGTACGTGCCGCGGCCTCCACATCTGCAGGAAAGCTCCGTTAAAACACTGTGCAAAATAAGTAAGTAGTTGAAATAGTAATGCTGATGCGGATATGTTGTTCAATAAGATAATTCTTTTCAATAGATGACAGATCAGGAGCGTGGAAGCTTTCCAAATAAACAATAAATACGTAGATGTTGTTGTTTTTTGTTTTGTTTTTTTTCCTGACTGACATGACACTCAGCCAAAACGGTTCTTATTGAGTGTTTGTGGAAAACAAATGATGTGGGGTGGGAGTAGTGGAGGTGGTGTCAGAGGTGTGGGGGGACTGTGGGAAAAGAACAAAAAGAAAAAAAAAAATCTGGGTAATAATCACATCTCTCTTCCCATAATCCCTGGCATTCCCTGGCTCTGGCAGTCCTATGGCGTGTCTATTCATTCATATGTGAAAGTGTGCATAGACTGCTGGGGGGCATACACGCAAAACATACACACACACGCACGCATACACACACACACACACACACGCGCGGAGGCATTTCCATGCAAATTGAATAGAGAAGGGGTGACAGAAGAGAACATGGCAGGCCCTGGGAGAAAAACAGGGGGCTGCCACAGAAGTGGGAGTCCTCGTGTGGAATCCTGCCACAAAAGAGCCCCCCGGATTAAACACACAATGGCAATGGGATGTGGTGAGCAGAGGGAGGGAGTGAAGAGGGAATACGGGAATGAGAGACGTACAAAGTGACCTCACTCTCTCTCTCTCTCTCTTGTACTGTTATGTCAAAACACAGGGAGATGTGGCTGGCTGTGGCCTCAGATGCTGCAGCAGCAGCAGTGGCAGCAGTAGCAGCAGTAGCAGCAGCCTCAGTGTCAGCTGGCAGGGCAGCTGTAGAAGACACTGCCAGATACATGTGTGACCAGGTGCCTATGTCCTCTTGACGTAAGACTCCAAGTGCCTGCTGTGTCAAGAGGTCTGGGGAGTCAGTTCAACCCCAGTGCAGTACTGTTCTGCAGCGACTACTTGAAACTCATTCTTGTTGCAGAACGATTTATTTTTAGGAATCTAAAAGTTTTAAACAACGTTCTTAACATAACTGAACCTTCATTTGTTGTTTTTTTCAATTGCTTAAAACATATGTTTTGGGGCAACTCCCACGTTTATGATGCTGGTTCAGAAACAAAACATACTTAAAATAAGGTTTAACAGTTTGTAAAAAGTCTGAAATGACCAGATAGGACTCCATTGCAAACACATTTTTCTCCTGAAAAACCTTAGGCAGGGGTCTTAAACTCCTGGCCAGGGGGCCACATTCCAGCCACGACCAAATGTCTATAATGATTAAATATTGCTGTTTAGGAAATATTTTTAATATAAATTTCTTCTTTGAATGTGTGAAAATTTTGTGCATTCATTAAAATCTGATTTAGGAACGGGGGAAAAAATAATTGTTAGCATTTGTACAATTTAATTATACATTATTTATAGTGCTGAATAAAAATATATTTGTGTTTTTTTTTACACATTTTTTACCCTTGCTTTATTGAGCAGTGGACCTCAGCTCATTTGTGTTTAAGACCTGACCTAAGGTATTATTTAGCTAGGGTCTATCTGCTGCCACTGCCATCTTTTGCCCATCCATCACCCTCACTCAGTAAAGGGTGGAGAAGTTCTGAATGAGGAGATTGAGATTTGCTCATTTGGATACAATAAATGTGTGTGTGTGTGTGCATATTTGTGTGTATTTATATGTGTCTACGTAGCGACATACCTAGTGCATTGGAGCGTGGGCTCTCCCGCAGGACACACGTGCCAAGGTAGCCCTCCAGCTGGGATGTTTGGCGCATGCCTGCAGTATTTGGAATCACACAAAAAAAAAAACACAATCACACACAAACAGAAGGAAACACATAGGTAACGTTACAATGCAACAGATTTGTATCAGAATCATCATTGATCATTGTCACGAAGAACATGTGCTGTGGAATACATGGACTACATCTGTTTGAACTGAATACACAGTTGTACTGAAGTAATAATCTCTCACTTGTACGTATAAAAAAACCTCGTGATCTGAGATAAGATGTGATTAAAACATGCTGTTAGCATGGATACTATATATCTGTGTCATCGCTGCAGCGTCACGAAAAGTAAGAGAAAAAAAAAAGATTGTTCAACAGATTGTTAAAGATTTAATCTGGAAATCAAAGTTACCGGCTCGGTAACACTAAGGAATTGTTCTTAATCGAAATGCATCATCTATCAGGATTAGATCTTCAGCTGTGGTGAAGGCTGCTCCCTTCATATGACCTCATTTCCTGGCAGGTCAAAGGCACTGGTAATTTTTTTTTTTTTTTTTTAAGATAATATTGAGCATGTTTTGGTCAAGGATTTTTAAGGATGTAATTGAATTTCAGACAAGGCGGTGGACAACAAGATTAAATAGTCGCTTTTTGATCAGGGTTTTAAGCACTTTGCAAGCACTCACAACATTTTCCAGGATGAAGCTTTTTCTTTATTTTCTAGAAAAAAAAATCCTTATTTTGAAAACTTTGGTGTTGAATTTAAAAATGCTGGTTTCAAGATTTAAAAAAAGCTCTCATGATTTTGTTTTTACATTGGAAAACATGGACAAAATATTGAGAGTGAAAAAGCAGGCCGTATATATTGCAGACCATTAATAACTTGTGTCATCTGTCAAATGTGAAATATAAATGTCTGATATTCCAGAATGATAGAAATGTCTTAGTAACATGTATCACAGAGTCAAAAATGCGAGAACGTCTACTTCCAGCCTGGTTTAAGGACGACTTAATTCTAGCTTAGTTAATGCAACGCTGAATAAATCAGTGTAACTCTGAGCTCAATGGAGCGATGTGGAATTATTAGATAACTGGACAAAAATGTGTTTCTGCTTCACACAGCAGCCGTGGCTGCGGCAGCGGTGGAAAGACAAAAACGTTGGACAGTAAGGGAAAGAATTGTAGTGGTGACTGCTGTGTGTGTGTGTGTGACGTGCAGCCCTAAGTTTTGCTTACCCATCATATCTTTTGTCTTCTTGAAATGTTTATACCAGCGCCCGAATTCCTGACACTTTGCCGCCGACACATTTGCATAGTAAGTGCTGTTCACAATGGAGGAAATCATACTCTAAAAGAGAGAGAAAGGAGGGGGGGGGGGATGAAGAAAGGCAGAGAATTTAGATTCTAATTGTGTCAAAATGAAAACATTATATTAAAGCATGTGAAACCTGCAGTAAGACTGTAGCGCGTCAATACAAATAGGAGGCAGGGAGAACGTGAAATGTAGAAAAGCATCAGACCTGCGGAAATGTCCAATTCATTTCTTTTTGTTTAGATGAGACAATACTGAGGTCTGAAGATGGGAATATGTAAGAATTTGTCAGTATTGGGAAAGAAAATAAAAAGTGAAGGAATATCAACATCAGTTAAATTAGCTAATGGCCACAGACGAATCTCTATTAAAGCCCCATCTCTTTATGCACTCTGAAAGATGAAACGACAATAAGCAGTCAGATGAGGCCGGGCTCAGCGGAGATGTCATTGTCGGCTGTACGTCTGCTGCCCACCTCCATCCCAAGAGAAATGCAGCTGGAGTGTATTAGCAGCTACGAGGATTTCAAGGAGGTCGGAGAAAGCAAGGACTCATTAATAGGGACTCTCACTGAAATTGTCTACGATTATGTCATTTGAGGAGTTTTTGATGCAAAAAGCCAAAAACGGAGTTGTGGTATTACAGGTTAGACAAGACGTATCCATCAGGTAAAAGATTAATGTAAAGTGACAGGCTGCAGGGGCTCCATGTGAACGATCAATTGCTGTGTGAATTGAAGAGTAGGATGAGAAAAATAGCTACAATAGCAAAATTGGCAAATACACATGTTAGTTGAGTAAAGGCACACATTCAAAAGTAAAATATAAAGCAGACAGAGCAGAAACATTAGTATACATGCTAAAAATTAAAATAAAAAGTGATGAGCTAAAATAACATTCAGTTGTGTAAATTACCCAAAGAACCCAAAGCACCCAAGATGTGGTAGTGTATGCAAAAGCGTCATAAATAAATTAATAATAATAATAATAACATTAATAATAATAATAATAATAATAATACAAAATTTGCTGTTTTAATATTTGCCAAAAAATTTGGAAAAAGCCAGTGTTATGGAAGGTGAATAATCAAACACCAATGCAGCGATTTTTATGTTTTCCATTTACAGTAGAAAAAAAAAGGAAGAGAGAGGTGATTAAATATCAGCATCTGTGGAGTCGACTGATGCACAGACACAAATCTCGTTTATTTATTAACACAATCTGTTGAAGACTAAAGGACTGTGAGCAGATTGAGGCGGGTGTAATGTTCATCTGCTACCATCTTTACCTTCACACTCGACTTTTTGCCCTCTCTACTTTTACTTTAACCTTCCTCTTTTTGCCTCAGAAAAACACAGGATTTTTTTTTTTTTTTTTCTCAGCTTCCAGTTTCATTAAAATGAATGTTTTAACACCTCGGCGGCCTGGGGGCAAACAGTGAAGATGGTGCAGGAGAAATTGTTTTTGATTGTTATAAATATTCAAAAGAAGCATACCATCTGTTTTCAAATTACAGGTATGCCATCTTTATCATTTTCTATAATGTATGCACCAGGAGGAGGGCTGGGGAGCTCCTGGCTGAGCGGCACAACATCGTCTGCCGTGACAGTAGTGATGGTGGTACGGACGTTGAGACACTCTGGTTCCCTGACTGTTTTTCAGGGTCAGACTTTACCGCAGTTCAGGAGAAACTCTGGTTCTCTGACTGTTTTTCAGGGTCAGACTTTACTACTAAGTTTGGTGCAATAAAAAAATGCTAAAGTAAGTTTGGAAAAAGGAAATTGTCAACAATGTATCTAAAAGGTAAAAGAAAGTACAATTATCTTTTAAAATGTAGGTCAGAAATGATTTAGGTTAAAAAATGACGCCAAACAGAAGTGAAGCTAAAATGTAGCCTAGAAATAGAAATACAAGTTTAAAGTCAGCTTCAAATAGCACATTAGTTTATTACGAGATAAAAAATAGAGCTCAATGTTAAAAAGATTTAAGATTTAATTTAATATGCTAAAATAAATAAAACAGCCAACATGTAGAAATGGCAAAATGTGTCATAAATTAAAGCCCACTTTCGCCAACTTCTCTGATTTTTCTTTGAGCCACAAGCTCGTCATAAACTTTTTCCAATGGTACATTTGTTAATTTGGCAAACGTTTTTATCCAAATTAACTTACAAGGGGAGCATAAAGTTCATGGCTTCACTGGGGCTCAAACGCACAACCTTCTGCGTGTAAAGCAACAACCACTAGTAGACCAAGAAAACTCCAAAAATAGTAAGGCACTGGCATAGAGCGTGTCAACATTGCTCACTGCTTTGTCATCAGTCCAGTCTCTCACAGCTTTACACCAACTGCTCGGTCCAACTTACACACAGCAAACACAGGTTGTCAGAAATGCCGGCTGTGTTACCTCACTGTACAGGCATTACAGGGGAAACAAAAGTGCTTGCGTAATAATGTTGATAAGTAGTGGCTCTTTGTTTCCCTGTCAGTTTGACTGATTTAACAAAAGGACTCCAGCTACAACCACTAATCACTGCAGACGTCAGCCGACCCGCCCGCACCAGGTAGAGTCTGTTTGGCTACTTTCTTTTTGTCACGCTAATTCTTTTTTTTTTTTTTTCTGAATAGTCACAGGGAGCAGAGAGCAGGAGTCACACTGGCGGCTGGGCTCGGTGGGTGCCAACTACACTGTGGTGCATCACGCTGGAAGGGTGGGAAAACAAATAGAAGCAGTGCAAGCAGACATGCAAAACAGTCATTTCCAGGTTGATAATTAGGAGCTGGAGCCAGGCTTTCACTGAAATCCTATAGATTTCTTCTTTTTTTTTCAAGCAATCCAATATTTTGAGGCTTACGCAAACACAACTATGCTGCACGAAGTTAACACAATGAAGAATTGTGAACACTGTCATTTTACTGACTGTGTGAACACGCCAGCAGCGCTGTATGTAGGGCAGGGGTCACCAACTCTGGGTCGGAATTTTATCTGGACAGACACCTTGGGAGCCGGACACTCAAATCAAATCAGTTGGTTTAATAGTGGAGAACACACAATATTTTCTCCTTGATCCCCACAATTTTGGAATCTAGTCACGGGCCAGACTGGACAGTGTGGCCAGTGACCAGTTGATAATCACTGGCCTAGTGTACTAATAACACACGCCATCTCGCAGGTGACCTAGCCCATAATATTCCAGCCCTGGCTTGTGTCCAGGCATCATACAAAGAGCGCCAGGACAGTACAGAATACGTTGTACAGATAACTTTAGGCCCAAAAAGGTCTCCTAAAAAGGTGGGCATATTCAGTAGGTCCTACTCCTCAGACAACAGCCACAGGGCCATGAATGAATAATGAATGCAGTGTTTCTATTTATTTCTGGAACATCTGCTGTGTAAAGGTTTGTTGTTGGCTGCAGGTACCTGGAGTTATTTAATGAATAGATCAGGCCCTAAAAGAGTCTGAAGAACTTAGCCACGGTCCGAACAGATCAAACTAATAAACTCTTCGGGCAAGGACTAAAGAAATACTCCGGTGGAGAACTGGCAATATTTTAAGTCAGCCAAGTTCAACTATGTTTTCATGGTACCTGTGTTTACTGACGCATGATTCATGGCATTAAATGAAATGCACATCATGTGTTCAGATATTAAACTATTTCATTTGACACATGCTGCCTGCAGTTCAAGTTCACTGCCACAGTTCAAGTCTGGGAAAAAGAGAATTAAACCTCGATTCGATCTGTTAATGTCACCTTTTGGATTAACGTGGATACAAAGAAACAAGTGCAACCAGGATCAACTCCTGCTTGTGCCTCTGCGTGTGCAAGAGCCACTGCACGTCAGAAAAGGGTGGTTTTACTATTGATTTACAGCCTTGAAGGGGGAGAAAAATATTTGTGAATATTTGGGATGACTATTGGTAAAGCAGCAAACCACACATTCCTGTTTAACTGGGTTGGAAGAAGCCAACTCCCGAAACAAAAATCCATCTGACGACCATATATTAACACGCAGAGAATTCCCCCTCTTTAAGTAGAGGAGGATAATGAACTCCTCTCCTCCTGCCTCCTGTCTTCTTTTATTTACAGTATATCTAGGCTAAAGCAGCTCCAGGCAACAAACAGAACAAGCTCTACCTCTTTTTTTCCCTCTTTCTTCTCCTATCTTACCCTCCTTATCTCCCTCGCTCCCCTCTTCCTCCGCCATCTTTGACACAGATGTTCTAATAAACGCTCCTCATTAATCAGCGCTCTCCCTCAATACATCACTCTACCTCTCACAGGGGGCCGCCATGCGTGTATGTGTGAAATAAGGAGCCCGCGCACACCCATACACACATTCGCATGCACGGACACACACACACACACACACACACACGTACCCTCTCACCCCCCCTCATTCCTTGCCTGCCTCTTCCCTCTCACCCCCCCCTCATTCCTTGCCTGCCTCTTCCCAGTGCTCTGTCACACACACATGCATCGGCACTAAGTGAAATCAAGCAAATAAGCAGAGGCTCTGCTGCCATTACAGTGCCAGCCGCAGGACTCTGTGTGTGTCTGTGTGTGTCTGTGTGTGTGTGTGTCTGTGTGTGTGTCAACAGGTAGCATGGCTCTGAGACTGTGTACCTGCACGTGCAGACGCATGTGGGTGTGCACGTGTGTGGAGCCTTTAAGTGATAGCCATCTGCAGCACTGGGAGCTTATCAGCAGGACCAGGAAGTGGCACTGGGTAACTATCAGTGCCCAACATCTTCTCTACAAACCATCACAAGACAGGAAGAGAGAACGGCTGTGTGTGAGTGTGGTTGTGTGTACAGAAGAAAGGTTACTGTAGCCACTGCACATGGTACACCACGTACAGGCCCCCCTGCAGTTCCACACAGATTGCACACTTACACACAACAACCATATTCCAACTTGTCTTGAATCAGCTGTGGATTTTGCAATCCCTTTTCCTTGCATTTTAGCAGCGATCACCTATTACACACACACACACACACACACTCCCACACGCCCACACTCGGGCAGACAGGTTGAGAGCAGAGTTGGTGGAAAGGCCTGAGAAGATGGCACTTTGCTGACGATTTTGCTGCTACGCAACACAGCAGCGAGTGAAGGATGCCCAGGAGGGGGGGATGCCCAGTGAGAGAGAGGTGATGATGGAGCTGGATGGGGCGAGGGTGGTGCTGTTGAAGGTGGTAGGGAGAACACCGTGTGTTGCCATAGTTTCGCCAAAGCTGGGCAAAAGGGAGGTTACTAAGCTTGGTTGCAGGCGCAGCATTTGTAACCTATCAAATACTATTTGAGTGGCTGACTGATGGTGAGAGGAAAGGGTCTGGTGGGCAGGTAATTTTTACGTTTTTTTTTTTTTTCTCCTAATATTTGAGTTGAATCTGTGAGAAGCTTTTAGCCTTTTGTATTGGAATTAACGTAGCTGTACTTTTAGATGCTCCGTACTGGTCGCCTTTATTACCATTTAGTTTTTTTATAGCGAGACATATAACAGAAAGGTGTAATAGAGAACAACCGTAGTTGTAAAATTTGGACAGAATTGGACATTTGAATTTGAGTATAAAAAATGGGACATTAAAAGCCAAATATTCAGTGCCTCATTTCTCAGCTTCGATCTGGGTGATCCTGGTTTTCGTTGGTTACAACTGTCAGTTAAAAAGTCAGCCTTCGTGTGTAGGAAATTCTGCTCCAATCAAACAACAATAGGCACGGGTGGAAACTTTCTCCTCTGAGTTTCTTTGTGCAAACCGCAGGCCAAATACGACAAAGGAATGAAACTAAATGTTTGAAAAGGCACCAGACAAAAGCGGCATTTCACCAAAAACACCCCCTCCTCGCGTCTGTGTTCAGAGGTGGGCTAATTCTCTTTTACTCCCTCACTGTAATTCTCTCTCATCCGTTTCACCTCTCTCTTTTCGGATCGGGATTATGCCGCGGAATATCAGCAAAACACTAATCCGGAATATAAAGGTGCCAAACTAGGGACTCGCTATGGTGACGCCCCCTTTCTCTGCCCACTGCTTTTACTTTTGTGGCGCCTGAGAGGAACTCAGTGAGTTTGGTCAAACACTGCTCTGAATCTCACCTCCACCTCCTCAGACTAAAGGCGAAGATGGAAGGAGCAGAGCGACACAGGGAGAACCCCTTAAATATGGCAGGGAGACCCAGGAGCCAGTTGGATTTTAGAGGAATAAATCTCCACGGCGGGGGTGTAGCAGGACACGCAGCATCACACTGAGGAACAGATGTCAAGCGCCATTACGGTGGCCATGTCTGAACAGGACAGGCACAGATAGATATGTGGAATACAGATATGTGGAATCAATCTGGATAGCAAGTGGCAACAGGGAGCAGAGCTGCCCAGTTAGCACACTAAATGTAGATGAAAAAAAAGAAGATATTTTGATTGAAAATATATCTAAATATCCACTGTAAAAATACTATTTTTGGGATTTAACTTTTGCCTAAATTATAGTCAAAAACGTTGTCAAAATACTACCTGTACTACAGTGTGACATACTGTAGCTAGAACTTAGCAAAACCATATCAATGTCAAAGAAACTCCAGAGGTTGTCTGGGTAATAGATTAAATACTGTAGCAAGAAGATATCTAAAAAAATGTATTTAAATGTTATTTACAACATTTAATAAAAATTACCCAAAATGCCCCTGAAACATACTTTACAGGGGCAACAAAAGCCTCTAATAAAAAAGCTAATCTCATAACCTTGTGTGTACGTGAGAATAAAGTGTCTGTGGGTGAGATGGATAACTGTGTGTGTGTGTGTGTGTGTGTGTCTGTGTGTAAGTGTGTACTCGCTCTCTTCTGAGCCGTCTTCACATATGGACCGTAAACAGGGTGATTACCAGACCGGGCTGAGCTCTGCCTGAATGCCATCCTGGGACTCTTTACATCATCAGTGCGCTGCTCATGCCCGGCTAAACACACAAACACACACACACACACACGCAAGCAGACTGTACAGATACATACACCCACACAGACACACACAGAAGCTGCAAATGAGGGTCTCCGGGTGACCATGCGGTGGCCTAGAAGGAGTTCTGGCTCCTACGCACATGTTTCAAACTAAACACACACGAAGACACATGTATACGTGGGTTTGATATACGGTGAAGAAAAATCACACACACACTTACTCAGACATACAGACATTATTGGCCCCGGTGAGCGATATACTGCCGTTTCATTCCATTCACTCCAGAGCTGCCTGTGTGATTTACTGACTGCACCTCCTACTAATACAATATCCAAGCTACTGCTGCTGCTTCCACACAACCTCCCTGGAAGCACAAACCTCATAATATATAACAGCTAACCATGTGAGTGAGCCTGTCTCCCACCTGATGTCAAGATTTGGTGAGTGTAACATAAAAACACCTAAATTTAGACAATGATATTTAACATAGACTCGTAGTATCAGCGTCAAATTATTCAAATATATAAGACCAAAAAAAAGCTAGAATCCGTTTAAAAAAAAACAGCGGAGGGTTAAAAGCAGACCAGAATAAGACAAGAAAAAAGTAAGGATTGCAATATAGAAAAATAATTAAAGATTACCCCACAACTGCAGTAAATGTGGCAGGCCTAGATGTTTTTATATGAAGTCAAACACACAAAAGCTACGAAAACAAATATTATATGAAATATATCAAATATTATTTATATTTGACTAGAAATTCAAATCAAAGTAGGCTGAAATATATATAGAAAGTTGTTTAAAATGTCCTGAGAAATAAAAAAAAACTGAAACATTCCAAAGAAATATTAGTAACACATGAGCCCTGGTATATCACTAAAAAAGACCAAACTGTTACAAAAGTAATAAACATTTGAACAATCTACCTGGAAAGATATAATTTATCCAAAGCTGCAAAATCCCATAATAAAACATACAACACTAAGTATTTTTCTGTTTGCGATAGATTTGGATATTCTGTCCTAATTTTTGTTTGTTTGATTTGGAATAAGCAGACTGGTCTTCAGCACCTGTGATAAGGGACATTCTTTAGCCAGAGAGCTCTGATTCATGTCTTTGAGTAACTCCTTGAGGGCGTTTCTTACTGTAGAGTGGCTCCACTGCTCGGGTGGAAGGTCCTCCAGCTTAGGACAACTGTGGAGACACACACAGACAGAGGCCGAGACGGAGAGAGGGTCAGTGAAGGAAATAGAAAAGAAAGAGCAAAGACTTGAGAAACAACAGTTTAACTGCAAATGGAGAAAACAGTCAAACCTGTTGTTGACAATAATACCAGAAAATCACATTGTTGATATATATTTAGTATGTATTTAATATTTCAGCTTTTTGTAAAATTACTTGTATACACCTTTTTTATTACCTTGGCACTTTGGGAATACTTTCGAGCTATTAAGGCTAACATGAGTTTTGTCCATGCTAATCTTTACCTATTTTTGAACCTAACCAGTTCAATGTGTATCTTCAGTTATGTGTGTTGACTGCTAGTTGGAACTAAAATATATATATTTATGCTAAATATGTACTAAGTGAAGTTATCTTTTGCCTACCTTTTAGTTGATTTTAGGCTAGCATTGTTAGCTATTTCTTTTTTCTTACATATATACATATAGAATATATATATATATATATTTATATAAATGTATTAGCTGGTATAGTATTTATTAGCCTTTTGTTCATCATTTCTTTATGTCATCTCTAGCAGCCACGTTGCTATTTCTAGCGAGCATCAATGTTTTCTGCTGGTATTCAGCAAGAACCTCTGCCACACCTTTGTTTTTTCATCAAATAATTGTTCTTAAAATGATGACACAAAATGAAGGTACATTTTAGAACAATTTAGCGTCGCTCAGAACAAAGGCGTAAATGGGTTGTCGTGTTGTTTAAAGTATGTATTGATTAATTAGCTAAATTAGCAACTAATGATCTGATCAGGTAGAGCGGCACCCATAGAAGAAAAGAAAGAGAAAGAGAAACAAGGAGAGAAGATGAACACACATGGTGTCTCGCTCTTGTTGTTTTTTTTTTTTTTTGTTTTTTTGTTTTTTCCGCTGCAAGCTTCCCTTCAAGACAGACAGATTTCATTTGGTGCATCAAGCAGATGCATCTGGAGATTGCACTTTCTCTCTCCGTTTCTCTCTCTCACTCCCACTTATTCTTATTCTCTCTTTCTACCATTCGTCCTTCATCTCTCTTTCTCTCTCTCTCTCTCTCTCTCTCTCCTGATGTTTCTGATTAGTTAATTACTTTATACAACACATCTGCTGGATTGATGCATGAATTATACATTAGATGCATGTGGCGACTATTATTTTGTGTGTTACTTCTACCTTCCTGCCTCCTTCTGCATGGAAAAAAACAATTTAAGGGGTTAGCGGCTGGATTTCTGTTGGGAGGCCGGGTTTTGGTGATGTGGAAAGAAATGGTAAAAAGATGCTGTTATCTGCCATTCTTGCCAGATAAAACAGTGAGTGGCCACTGCCGCCTGATTCTTCTCTTTATAGTGTGCCAGGTGTTCAGTAGGAGCCGTAACTGGACCACAGACCGTCCAATCAACAAAGACAATGTTTTTAAATGTTTTGACCAGAAGACCATCTTGCGAAATTTTAATTACCAGCCTCTGCATCCCTCATACCTTCACAATTATAAAGGTACATTTTATGAAAACATTATGTTAGGTTTAAGCGCCGTAGGAATTCAGGGTTGCAGAATCAGATTTTTGTGTTACTGGCTTCGGATTTTATAGAGGAGAGAGAGAGATGAGAAATCAAGCACTAGGTGGAAGAGTGCCCACTGTATGTGCACGTGTCGTACACGTGCACTACCATAAATCTGTCAGCTGTTGTGGTGAAAAACATTATGAGCAAGGAGAGAAGGTGGATAAGAAAAAAGGGATGTGCATAACTTTCCAGGGTAACATCTGCTTGTTGGAAAATGCACAAGCATCCGCACGCACACACACACACACACACACACATATATACAATACACAAAAACAATGTATTTTCCAGAACACCCTAAACTGCTCCAGCAACCAGAAAACCTCTAGGGAGAAGGTTTTGAGTTGAGTGGAGGAATAGAGGGAAAGACAGGAGTGGAGGGAGGCAGAAAGAGAGAAAAAGAAGGTTTGTAGGACATAAGGAGCTGCGTACACCTGTTAGTGACTGATATCAGCTGGTCTTCCTGGGGTTTAGGACCAGGGTGAACTTGGTAATGAAGTGAGTCCGAGCAGAAAGACAACATTACCAGCAGTGACAGAGTTGCACTGGATGCTGTGCTGCGTGTTTTTCTTTTGTCAACTGAAGTAAAAAGATTGTATTTGAACAAAGGAAGATAAGAATAGAAATGCATTCACAGTTTCAGAACTTCTGTTTGTTTAGTGCCCCATAAGTCCATCAGGATCTACCAGTACAACACAGAGGGAGCGCTGATAGATCATGAGCCACTAAAATAAAAAAATATAAATATGAATGTAATTCTTCCCCAACATATAAATATAACGTATGTTCTGTTTACATGAGTTAATATATATTTAATGTAGGTAGATCACTTTAGCCTAGAGCTTCCAGGCCAAAACAATTGTGTGGAATGCTCTGGATTAACTGTATTTTAGTCACACGGACAAGAGCAGACAGAATCTTTGGGTCGTTGATCAATCATCCAGGTTTCGGTTGGCTAATTCTGTCAGACAATTTGGTTAAAAAAACAATAATGCTTCTTTGGCTCTCTGTTGCAATCACACAAGGCCAATCCTGCTTTTAAGTTTTGATATTGTAAAATGGGGGTAAATCATTTTATCTATGCACTGCAGGGTACTTTGACTTTATCGAATATGTTGATAAAAACCCAGAATAACATTTATCTATTTGCTTTATTCTGGTTTCAGTAAGATGGCATGTAGACAGATAGATGTAGTGAAGAATAAGGGCCATTACACGCTTTCAGGGCCAGTGTTCAAGAAATAAACACAACCTTTTGTGTTCTAGGTGGTGGATGCATCAATGAGTGTTTGTGTGTGTGTGTGTGTGTGTGTCCGTGTCTAGTGGAGAAGAAAGACTGAGAAAGGGAGAGGTAGAAGGGGTAGAGAGAGGTAGGAAAAGAGTAGGAACAGCTCTCCAGAGGGTTTGCAGAACACTGGGTTTATCGTGCATCTGGCAGACACACACACACACACACACACACACACACAGACATTAAGCTTCTGAGTGTGTCCACATCTATAAATGCTGGTGTGCTCTCTCACAGTGTGTATAAATACAGCGCAGGCTCACACCTACAGAGCAGCAGTTAGCAACAATATGTCCACTGATGGCAGGAGACCGTTAAGTGACGCTTACTGAGCAAAACACTGACTTTTACTTTCTTCTTTCTTTTTCTTTATTTTTCTTAACATATCATCGTCATAAAAATAGCACACTGAAAATAGCCACTGCAGTCCACTGCAGTTTATTTATACTAGTATTTTTGGGGAAAATTACCTCATACTCATGTTGGTTCAGAGTCAATTTTAGCAGCGACCTGCACCACTTTCCATTTTTCATGAAAAAATAGAACACAGTTATTGTATATTAACGCTCATGTTTTATAAACCTAAGAGCCGAATCATTAGTTGTTGTTTTGTTGTTTTTCTATGTTAAATAATTTTCCTCAGGTCCTCTGGTTAGGTGTCCAACAACATTATGTCTAGGTTGTAATATCTTTGGTCATTCATTTTGGATCATTGTGAGCTATTTTTCATTGGTGTTTGTGTATGTTCTTTGTTACTTTACCTCAAACTTGTTTTGTTTTTTTTTACTGAAATTGAGGAGATTTTAATAATTTTAGCAACTTTATTTGTTGTTTTGTGCTAAAAAGACAAACGATATATATATATATATATATGATTTTTTTTTTTTTTATTCGCTTAAAGCTGTAGTTTGGTTTCGGTTTTGAGACTTTGTCTCACCTGTGCAGCTGGATCTTGAGCGTGACCACGTGGTAGACGTCCTGCAGCATGTCCGCCACTGTGGCGTCTGGAGCATCTGTAACGTACGACAGGGGGACAGGGTTCCACTTCCCCACCTGAATCATGCCTGGAACAAGCACAGAACAAATAACAAACATTAACAGTGATAGATTTATTAAGGCACAAGGTCCCAACAACACAGACTTGAACGCAGCATTAAAATGATGACGAATCAAGCCTCATGTATTTGTCTGTTGAAGAATGATCTCATCTGATGGACTTCATTTCAACGTTGAGACTTCTCCTGAGAATATACCTTAAATAAGCCGCGGCCCACACAGCAGGAAGTGTGAAGGAATATTGCTCATGGGAGGAGCCAAACAGGATGTGTGTTTGTGTGTGTGTGCGCACGCTCATGTGTGAGTGTATATTGGAGTGTGATGGGCAGGCTATAATAAAAAGCATGCTAAGAGGCACCTAGAAACAGCCACCCTCGGCCTGTGTGTGCTCAAGTGCAATTAGCCGACCCTTTCCTCCAACGACCCCACCCACCTACTGAGTCACAGAGTGGATCTGTGTATAAATATATACAGAGTGTGTGTGTATCTGTGTGTGTTTTCCACCTGCTGAGGATGTGAGTGCACATGGATGGAAGCACTTGAGTGAATAAGCTTCTGTGGGAATGTGTGTGTTTTCTCTAGGATCAGTGTCAGGTTGTGTTACTGCAGCTTTAGATCTCCTCCCTGTACCATCTCACGGTCACAGGCCGCGTGTGTGTGACTGAACGTGTGTGAGAACAACGGCTACGGCAAGAAAAGCTTAAAAGAGTGGAGTCTGATTGGTATTTGCCCATGTGTACTTGACCAGAAGAGGAAAAGAATGCAGCCAGACACTGTAAGTTTGTGAGGGTGCCCACTTCCAGCCTCGAGTTATCGTTACGACATCTGCTGCTGAAAGATTTACTGTCTGTCAGGATCTAATAGAGCTGAGATTAATGTGCATTAGAGAGAAAAAATGGAGATAATAAAGATGGTGGTTTACCTTTGGCCTGGGCCGCTGAGCTGTGAGAGTAGCCCAGAGACAGCAGGGCCATTTCTATCAGCTGGTTGAAGAGCATGTCCTTACGCACCAGCACAAACTCAGCATGCTCCTCCTTGCTGTCAAAGTCCAGGGGGTTCTCGTAGTGCTCCACCACACAGAACACTGGCAGCATGTTACCTGAGGTCAGTAGGACACAAATGTTAGTGGAGAAGTCGAAATACACTCAATACATTTTTATTCACATCTGTGGTGTGAAATATTGTGCGTCTGTGCAAAGACATAAGGTTAAGAATACGTTTGGATGCTTAAGTTACGGGGAGGTTATGAGGTTTTTAAAGCAAATTCAGTCTTTTTACATTTTGGAGTTGACACCACAGTCTCTCATTAAAACAAGGAATAAAACTCTGTCGGTGCAGGAAAAAAGTGTTGAGTCACATCTCGGGACATTTAGGTGTAATTTGTGACAAATTTTAAAAATTTTAAATCACAACAACTTAATAATGAAGAACATGGGTGTGACTCTTACTGCAAATGACAAATTTTAACAACTTAATAATGAAGGACATGGGTGTGACTCTTACTGCAAATGATCTATGCTGTTCTTCGCATTTTTTTTCGCAACTTCTTTCAGTACTGTAGCTTCTCTAGAATAGAATATTGTGAGATGGTATTTTGTGTCCAAGTACATATAGATGTGGTTCATGATGTGGAACTTCATGTTTTGACTCTACTGTGTCTGCTGTGGGGTGAAGTGAGCCATCCTGGTTCACAGACGGCAAACGTGCAAATATCAAGCGATTTACAGTTTTTAGCTGAAAAATGCGTCCATGAAAGTCTACACAAATGAGCATAACTTGCCACATTAGAAACTCAGCTCAGCTCAGCCCTTCAACCACAGGAAACATAACCCTGATTTAATCTTCCGTGTAAAAAATATACATTCACACGTCCTAACATTTTCCAACTCCAGAATTCTGGAATATACAGACAGCTCAGCAAAACAATCAATTAGCCAACAGATGCCAGGGAATGTGCTGAAAGTGCTGCTTTTCCCCTCCCCTAGTTTTAATAGATAAAGATCTAACAATAAAGACTGCTGTGTAGGTTCATTTGGGGGATCAATACCGGCTTTGTTTGCGTGGAGCCCAGAGAGGGCTGCTGTAAATATTGTTTCGGGCCCAGACACAATGACCACTGTGGGCCCTGACCGAGGAAAAAAAAAAAAAACAACTTGAACCGCCCACTTCCATCAAGAGCTTTACCCTTTACCCAGGAAGAAACTTGAAATTGCAAAAAAAGTGATAGGGAGACGGGAGCACCAACATGGTAGGAGGCCAAGAAAAGCTGAGATGATGAAGGTGAAAAATTAGGTTCTCTCAGCTGGAATGCAACACCTAGATTAAAGACGCAAATAATAGGAAAAAACCCATCTGAGGACACTGGCCCAGCCACATTCCAAGAGTTCCTCAGTCCCTCTGGCCCAGAGAAACTCAAGCAGCCAAAAATAAAAAACACAAACAGTCAAGCCTTACTGCTTTAACGGCTCCAAAACCTGCAGGTTTTCATACATTTTTCCAAACACGCACTCACACGACTGCAACGCTGTTTAGGTTGTAAACAGCCCATCTTTTTCAACAGACGCACCAGTTATATTAAAAAGCTATGTCATAATCTCAAAGTAAAGACTCCCTCTGAACTGCAATGGCTCTTAAAGGACACAAACTTTCCCTTCGCAAACAAATGCTGCTGCACAGGAGGTTCTGCAGTTACAGCAGTGACACAGCACAACAACAGCAGCAGCGATGGCAGAAACACTGGAACCATTCTCACAGTCATTCTGTTAGCTATTGTCTGGGCAAATTACTGGGAGTGTGTGCGTCTGTTTGTGTGTGTGAGTGTGTTCACACACTAGGAGAGAATCACTGCAGGATGTTTTAATGTCATGTCATGTCATGTAGGTACTAGTTGAAGGAATTGTGGACAGAAGCAGGAACATGTGTGTGTATTTTTCCTGCAGGATTCATAAACTAAAAGAAACCACATGATTGGTTGTTATCCCCTTAATGGATATTTCAGCTTAGGTATTGGACTAGGGACAAAGTACAGTACTAGAAACTGTGAGGGGACAAAATAAAAGATGATAAAGGTTTGACACTGACTGGTTTACTGCGGCACTGTGTTACGATTGACTGATTATAATCATCTTCAAACAGAAAGTTTTGCTCTTTTCTTTAAATGACAGACTTTTTTAGAATTTATAGACCTCAGGGGTCATAAAGTGACCGAAGTTGAGTATTTACGTGATCACTACTGCAAGGTAAAAATTCATTTTTTGTGTCAAATTTAAACATCCGAGCTTCCTCTTACCTCTCTTGTGGCAGGACTTCAGTAGGTGGCTGGTGGGTTTGTACGGAACTCCAGCAAGTTTTGCTCCTGTGCTGCCCAGCCTCACTCGGCTAAGGGGGCTGCCATTCTGCTCCAGCCGGGGCAGCTTGGCCGGTGGGGCCTTGGCTTCGGCCAAACTGTTGACCAGGTCAGAGTTTTCTTTGCCTAAACAGGCCTCGCTGAGATGTTCCATCATTCTCAGCACCTCAGCTCACTATCACCTGCAGAAGAGAGCAAACGACAGAAGAACACAAGTTCATTCAGTGGCAAAAAAAAGTGCAAATGTGGCAAGAAAAGAAGCCCAACAGCTGTTTGTGTTGATATCCCTGACATGTGAAGACATATGGGGACATTTTTACAGAGCAAAAAAATAGAAAGTGCTTTAAGTAATTGAGACCTTTGAGAACAGACCCATTACAGTAGTAGCTGTCAATTCGCCTCTGTAATGACAACTCCAGGGCCACAGTGACGTTTCCGTGCCACTGTAATGTTCCCATTTTTCAGTGCATGTATTATGAATGGGTGTCCCGCCAGAGACTCCCTTCCAAGGCAAGGGAAGGGAGCAAAACAAGAAGGTTTTTTTTATAGAGAATGTGTTTATTTGCCTGGAAATTCCGGTCGAATGAATGCAGTGCAGTTCAAGGAGAAAGTTGTGCCGCAGTACATCTATAGATAAGTGGTTGAGGGTTACCAGAGATCAACTCCTGTGGGTTTACATTCACAAAGTAGCCCGAGAAAAAAGGTCACCAACTGGTGTTACTGTGACCAAAACTGCACGATGTTTAGTCTTTATTTTTTGATGAGGAGTGTCATGTGGTGCGAAACATTAGAAGGCACCTCGGGCAAATGGAAGAAATGTCTGAAATTCACCATCAGATTGACAGCATTTGAAAAACATACATATTCCTCACTACTAAAAGGAGAAATTGAGCAGCTAGATATCACATGACACAATACAAATCCTGAATGTTACTGCTCTGTTGCATACCACAATATGATAGGGATCCTCTCATTTTGACTTCCCCGTGTTGCATTTCAAGTTAGAAGCAGGAAGTGGCTGGACGACCTGCAGATACTGCATGTACCACTGATGTACATACAGTACAGTATGTACAGTGCAGTATGTACTGTATGTACAACTGATGCTAAGGCTGATATTTAAATTTTACAGAGACACACACTCCTGACTTGGTCTTCACTGTTGAATTTTACAACAAAAACTTTCAGCAGTATAATAGCAGCAATGATATTCTGTACAAAAACAAGTGCTGCTTATATAGAGTGTGTTCGACTGGCTGGTCTTCCTGCAGCCCCAATTGGTTCGATGAAATTAAAATGTTTGGGACAGGACTGTAAAGAAGTATCACATTTGTATACAGGACAAGTTTTTGCTTTGAATTGTCTGATAAAATTTCTAAAAATAAAACAAAGGGTTATGATGATGTTAAAATTGACTCCAATCCTTCCATAACCACGCTAGCACAGACACTACCCAACAATAACTAAAGATTTTCAGACAAGTTCAAAATTTGGAGGACTTTGTTTTACTGTAGTCCACAGAAAAAAAAATTAAAAGCCACTGACTGATGCTGATGGTGACCTTAATCACAGTACTTAAACCTGCATGAGTAAACTTTTTACATGCAGACACTGGGATTATTCAACATTTGACTCAGAGGAGAAGTGTTACTTTGTAAAACACTATTAGAAAAGAAAATACCACAGAAGATGTACAAGAAAGAAACAAAATGAAAACGTAAAAAAAAAGTTCACAAACTCCTTCAGTCATAACATCCAATGAGGCAAATAATCCCCCTACAGATTCAGGGGTGAAGGAATCCAGAACCGGATACAGACCTGATCCAGGTCAGGATTTTTTAATGACCCTCTGAAGTGACCCTCCACAGACACACATGTTATACAAAAGCCAAAGTCCAAACAGACACTCTGAGTGACCCTGAAGGAGAGCGAGAGTCAAAAGAGGACACGAGAAAATGCACCACTACATCACTAAGTTCAATTGAACCTTGGATACTTTTAAACTGTTCAAGGACATTTAGCTAACACATAAATTTATGCTATGTGGCTAATTTTAACGTGGTTAACATTTACTAATTTTTCCTTATCTTTGATCATTTCTGTGCCGTGAATTTATTCCCTATTTTTTCGTAATTCATAGATATTTTTTAGCTTTTCCAGGCCAACTTTAAGTTATCTTGACTTTCAATAAACTTCCTGGCTATGTTAGCTTTTTGCTAAAGCCTAGGTAGTTACTAATAGACTATATTGTTGTATTTTTGGTCTTTTTTATTCTACTTACACATCATATTTAGCCCTTTTATCAAGTATTTAGAAACATTTCACAATAAGAACTAAATTGGGACTCTTTCACCATATTTATAAAAAGTTTTTGTTTTTGGGCTAAACTTTCCATCTTTTTATATATTAACTGACTTTAAGTAATGTTTGTTTAACTACATTAAACTTGCAATACTGATCTAATAAAACAGTTTCTAAATTTCAGTTATTGTAGTCTTTTTTTTTTTTCTAGTTTAAAGTTGTTCCTTTACACATCGCATCTGCCAACTTGTGTTTTTTATGTTTGTTAACTTTTCGACATAGTTTTACTCCTTTGGAACAGTTTCTGGACTAATCTTAAGTTATCGTTTTTTAATAACTTTTTGCTATCACTGTAACGCTAACAAATACACATATAAACATAGTCGGTCCTTAAAATGGGTGCACTGACTGACCATAAAGTTGGAAGTCAAAGGAGGACACGTGAATAGAAGAAGAAATCAGATTCTCTGAAATTCCCAACTCACCTTAAACGCACCACTTCAGCACTGGAGAGCATAGGCTAAAAACGTGTCTTCTTCAAGTTTAACACCAGGAGGAAAATAGAAAAATACATTTAAAAAAGAAAATAAAAATTAAAACAGGGATCGCTGACGCCTTACGTGTGCATGACAACGAAAAAAACTTATAAAAGAAGCTTCCTCCTGGAGGCAGCGTCGGGTGAAAACAACAGCCCGGCTGAAGCGGCGGCAGCGACAGACGCGGCGGAGGATAGCAGGTCGAGATGGACGGTGACAGGCGAACATTGGTGTGCCAGCCGTTCAACCTGTGTGTACGTGCGTGTGTGTATGTTTTGGTGGTGTCCGGGAATGTTAGCTAATTCCGTCCAACAGGACAGCGCAGAAGCAGAGAGGCAGCGGACGGCAGAGCCGGCGACATTTAGCCCCAGCGAAGTGAGCGGTCTTCGGTGACTGCTGCTGCTGCCGCCGCCGCGGCCAAGCGAAGGCGACCTGCGCGCCGGGCTCGCCGCACGACGCGGCGGAGGATAGCAGGTCGAGATGGACGGTGACAGGCGAACATTGGTGTGCCAGCCGTTCAACCTGTGTGTACGTGCGTGTGTGTATGTTTTGGTGGTGTCCGGGAATGTTAGCTAATTCCGTCCAACAGGACAGCGCAGAAGCAGAGAGGCAGCGGACGGCAGAGCCGGCGACATTTAGCCCCAGCGAAGTGAGCGGTCTTCGGTGACTGCTGCTGCTGCTGCTGCCGCCGCCGCGGACAAGCGAAGGCGACCTGTGCGCTGAGTTCGCCGCACGACATCCACACACAACAGACGCCGGCGAACGTCAACACACAGAAAGAAGCACACGCGTACGTGTACACACACGAGTGCACTACAGTTCTAATAACAACAAGGAACCCCAGCCAATATAAACCAATATGCTGTGTTCAGAGAGGTGGAAGAAAATAGTGCCAAAACGTCGCCGGAGCTGCCGAACACAGAGGTGAAAAATACCAAAAAATTAATAGAAGATATAATAAAAACAACAGCGGCGACAGCAATGTAAACAAAACGGTTAGAGTCGCGATGAAGAGCTCCGTAAAATTAAACAAAAGAAGAATGGTAAAAATGGAGGGTCAAAAAGTGCGGTTTACTTTCCGATGTCGAGCAGCAATGAAGCTTCGCTGTGGACGCAGAGAGAGGGAGCGAGAGAGAGAGAGAGCAGCCTCCTGCTGCTGCTGTGATAGTAAAGGGGGAGGAGGAGGTGTCCTGGCGTCCGGACCAGCTCTTCTCCTCTCTTCTATCTCTCCCCCTCTCCCTCTGTGTCCCCATTAAATTATTAGTTGTATTGACTCATCACTCCCCCTCTCTCTTTCCTCCTTACTGCTGCTGCTGTTGCTCCTTGCCTATTTCTAATGGAGAGAAAAAATACATAATAAATGCTGGTCTGATAATAAAAAAACAAGAAAGCAAAGTATGTGAGAGAAATAAAAAAAAAAAATCTGCAGTCGGTAATCATTGGAAATGTTTGTGCGTTCTACATTGCAAAATATGTTTAAGAAAACATGTTTTTGTTGTATTTTGGGGGCTTTTGGGCTAACTTAAAATAATGATGTCTACGATTTTTATTTTGTTGTTTTGTTTGACTTTCAGGTTACTTCAATTGCTCATCTTAAGTAACTTTGAACTTAACCTTTACAGTTAAGTTTGACCTGTTCATTAAATTGATTTAGTCTTTAACTTTAACTTTTAATCAAATGTAAAGAATTAGGTGAGCTTTAGCTCATTAGGAGAATCACCATTTTGTGATGTTTTGTCAACTCGCACATCTCATTCACCAAGCTTCCTGTTGTGAGTTAAAGTATGCTCTCATCTATCTCTTAGAAAACGTAAAATTGACATTTATTGACGTTTGTTTGACAAAATTTAAGCCGTTAGCTGAGGTCGTCCAAAGCACGTATTGACAGAGGATTTCATCATTAAAATGTTGTCCCTAATCTTCTGTTTTCTCTTAGGTTATAATTGGCTTTAGGTCAAAATGTTTGGATCTTGTGGCCTTAAATAAAGTTAACAGGAAATTAATCTTCACGTTTACATAACAGAAACCCCAATCTTCTGTCACCCTTGGAGTCTTTTACCTGATTTCCTTGTGGTCACTATAGTTTTAGAGCCCTTACTGATTATGCTAGAGAGAATAAAAACACTTCATAAAGCACTTTTTTTTTACCAATTTGGCTAAAATTTTCTACATAGAAGAAACCCTGTGGGCATGTTTTGTGCATGTGTGTATGTGCGTGTCTCCACTTTCTCTACTTTATTCTCCCTGTTTTATTTTTTATTTCTATGGTTTCAGCTTATTAGCATCTCTGTCTTTCTCTGTGTCTCTCTGTCTGTCTATCTGTCTCTCTGTCTCTCTGTCTCTGTCTTCCTCTCTCTTACACACACACATACATAGGCAAAGACCAGAGAAATGAGTATAGTGTAGTTGTGATTTCCGGCTGAGCACGAAGGAATTTTTAATCAGCTTGATTAGAGTGAGGCGGTCCTCTTGCATTTATTATGGGCCAACACAGATGCTCTTACACACACACACACACAAAGAGGTATTGTATATTTTGTTTGCAAGGCTGGTCGTGGTATTACTACATGACAAAGTGATACAAAAGTGTGTCTGATGAAAACTGCTGATCGTGAGCAATGAGGGTTTTATTCTTCACAGGTCCCTGACTGTTATGTCAAACATGTGGACTAATAATAATGGTCATGGTGCTCTGTTGATATTCAACCAAGAACAAAAGGATGTTCGAGGCTTGAAATATACATGATCCCTGCAAAAGCTCTCTGGTGAATGTCTTGGGTTGAAATATTAATATTTAGGGATGGTTTCCATGAACCTTTTTTTGTCCTCTGAGGGTTTGTCCCTCTGTGGCAAACCGAGTGGAAAAAAAAAGTTGGGCAAGCTCCTCTTTGTTGACATTGTCAATAAAGTATTGAGACGCTGTTGGTTGCTGACCTTTGGGCGTCCAAATAAGGTTTAAGTCTGTGAACAAGGGCCAGGCTAATATAGACACACAAACACAGACACAGACCAAACAGAAAACACACACTTACACATGTCTGACCCACAAATACACTCGATCAAATACAGACCAAAGACAAACATTGGCAGCTCAAGAAATTCTACTGGGTGCAACGACCAGAGCTGGATTTGAAATGACTAAAAGTGTGAGTAGCTACACCTCTGGAAGACTATTTAAATTTAGTTTGTAAAAATGTCGAGAAACAACAACAACAACAGAAACAGACAACAATAAGATTTAAAAGAAAATCATACGACCAGATATATATAAATAAAACCTGCAGGGTTATAGCATGTAGTTTAACCAAAAGTAATCAATGTTGTTTGCAAATGTTTGTTAACCCTCATTCAAAGACAAAAGAAATCACAAAGTGACAAGACAGCCTTTGCCAAAAATGAAGTTAGGCTACAAAACGGATTAGAGCGTGTGGTCTACACACAACTTTCACTATTACACAATGTAAAAGAAGAGTAAACGTGGGGCAGAGGTGAAGGGTGGATTTAAGGAAACAAGATGCTGACATGCTGCATCCTTGTTGCATTCAACCAAAAAATCCAAAACCGAGAAATATGTATTTGTAGTAAAAAAAAAACAAATCTTTTAAATGTCAGGCCAGACTTTGAACTGCACAAAAACAGGAAACAAAGACAAAACAGGAAGTGTGTAGATATTCAGTGATGACAGAGACTGAGGTTTGAGCCATGCATGGACGTCGGGCGGTTTTATATGCTATACCAAAACAGTTTGTTGCATTTCGGATACACACCACATATTTACCATTTTTGTCAACAAAGCATAAACCTCATCAGCTCAGCAACAGTGAGCAGTGAGAGGGAAAAATATTCACAGCAGGACCGCAAGAAACCGCAAGAGACGAGACGATACAGTTGCTCAGTCTTTTATTCTTCCCCTGCTTCTGAAACCGAATGATTGTTTATCCACCACCTACCTATGTGGGGTCAAAAGTTGCTCACTTTGCTCAACACACTCCCGCATTAGTGCAGCAAAGAGGCTGAAGCAGCTCAGAGCTGAGATGGAACAACATAGCGTCTGAACCAGGTTTACGTCGGGTGTGTAAAGTAACATTCAAATATGACTTTTTATTTACCAGGTTATGACCAACAGAAAACTGAAGGATCCCTGCGTTCGTTGATTTATTGGTTACAGATTTGTATCAGGATTGAGCATAAAAGGAGCATTCACCACAGAGTTAGACTTTAAATGAATTACATTTGTCAGACAATTACGATTCGTAATGTAATTTATCGCGTAGCTGCGGAAGCTAATTAGGGATGATTAATCAAAATTAATCCAAATTCATCAATAGTCCTAAATATGACCAAAACCTTCCTGTTTGTCGCAGGAAGAGAAGTATAAATAACAACGGGGAAGACGTTTGTGTTTCACACCTGTTATTATTTGTGACTAATTCAAATGACGAAATAATAAACAAGGGAAAATGTCAAGAGAATTTGGCTTAAGTATAACTTCAGATTTAGCTGCTGGAGTGTGTTGGTGGATTTTAACAGTAACAGGTAGAGAGTTGCGTCAGTCGTCGGCTACGTTCAGTGATGCTGGTCTGACCAGCGGTTCACGTCTCCACAGACACACGCTGGGTGGAGACACGGTGTTTTAAGATCGAGATGCTTTGTGAAAGAAAAACGTTTTTCCAGCAGTCTGTGCAAATAACAAGCAGCGATAACTGGATGGACGGTGGGAATTATGGGATACTCAGTGCTTGTCATTCTGCCCGTGCTTTGAAATATGTTAAAATTTTCATCTAGTCACAAATTAATACCTCGTTAATTTTGACAGCCCTGAAATGGATAATAAATAAATACTAGCTTCAGAGTGGACGAGCCGGAGAAGGTTTTGCTCTAACCGCTAATCTGTATATGCCAAACGGGAAACAAAAGATTTTTTCGTTGTAACTGTCGACGCATGACCCCCAAGATGATGGAATTCGAAATGTTGCTGCGCAGAATCAGTGACCTATTCTATCCTGATCCGTTCTCTGGACGCTGGCCAGAGAGTGTCCAACACAGTGAACCAGATCAGAAGTCACAGCTGCAGTGAGCAGTGCAGATAAAATGAAAAACAGAAACAAAAAATGACAACCATCTTTTTATATTTATTCTCCAAAACATCTGACGTTGTAGATCTGTGTGATATTTGATGAATTGCACTGATTTTCTGTTGGTCCTTAAGGATTATATTGTGTATCACAATAGTGATACACAATATAATCCTATGATGGGTTACTGATGTATTTACAAGGAGAATTGATGGGAACTGGGGAATTTCATGTCGTGTCAATGGCCACTGTGTTGCAGACTGTTACTGTTGATCTGATCTTTTGCACAACACTGTTGACATTTACATGTTTTTCTTGAATCCCGATACGTTCAACACGAGGTTTGCTGCAGTTCCTGTTGCTGTGCTGCAGGTTCTTTCCTAGCTGTCGTTTGCTGTGTTTTCGGGGGAAAAACAGGAGCGATCGCTGTTGTCGACTAATGCTCTTTTTTCTTTCTCTCTTTCTGTCTCTCATTGGCATGACGCAAGCAGCCGCAGTCATATCCACCGTGATTGTCGGGCGCCATCAGAGAGCATGGATAACCCCTGCCAGGCCTTGGCAGAGCCAACAGGTGGGGGCGCTGCCAGCGAGCTTGGCACTGACGTGGCTGTGAAAACCCTCTGACATCCAGAAGGGCACAGATTTGCACTGAATGCACCACTGAATCAACACTGCTGATTATCAATTAACATATACCGTTTTGTGTCGACAAAGAAGAAACAGAGAGAGAGGAGGGAAAAAACACATGCCTGTTTAAAAAACTGTTATAATCAGTAGGTTTAGCTGTGGATTTTTACAAGCCTCTGTGCAGCTTTGTGTGGCGCAGATACAGCGTGCTGGTTGTTACGTGCCGTACGTGCACATGAGTAATTGTTGGCTGTGATTTGTGCTGGGTTTTTTTTTTTTTTTGTATGTTTTAGCTTTGTTTGTGAGAGGAAACATGGAAAAAAACGATGCAACAAGAGGCTTGTGAACAAAAAAAGCCTGCCGTTTAAATGTCAGGAGCGAGTGCAGCGACACCGCAGGTACGTTTCACCTCCTGTGTATGTGTGATCATAATCACCACCACCACAGGTAACGTATGGCTTCACCAAATCACAGTTTTATCTGAAAACAATCACAAAAGAACAACTGCTTTTCAAACCACAGGTTTGTGTTGGAGCAGGAACGGCGTAAAATGTCAAAAGCACGCTAAAAAGACACACTCTGCACTTTGTGACCACAGACGCCCCTTGTTCACCGTGTAGAATGCTTCGCAAAAGTACTAATGTAGATTCCTGCAATCAGATAATGAAGAAAAGTTCAACCAGGAATGGCTACAGCCAAATTATCTAGAAAATCTCAAAAATGTCGCAGAGATGAAGTCAAAATAAAAAAATAAAAAATGGCGGGAATTATAGATAGTAGATAATATATACAGACAATTTAACGAAATTTTAACAAAAATCAACAACGACTAAAGGTTAAGCGACTTAGAATACAAACTTCAAGAAAACCAAAAAAGTTATCCAAAAAAGTACTAGTACCTACAATGTATCACAAAAGAAATTGTACATCAACAAAGTATTGCTGAAAATAGCCAAGAGGTGCATCAGTATAATAAATAGCTACGGTGTTAGCCAAATAAATGAGAGGATTCGCCAGAAAATTCCAAAATATTTAAGATAGTAACGGGGGTGTTAAAAACGCACCAAATAAGAACAGCCTGTGTAAAACTTCTAAAACCTCTTCTTTCTAATGAGTCACGGAGACAACATTACACCATTTACTCTCCACAATATAACATTCCATTTATCCGTGTTTTTCCTGCATTTCAAACCTCAGTGTATCATTGTTCCCACCAGGGTAAGAATGAAAAAACCAAGGAAATATGCTTTGTACTTCATGTACGTAGGTGTTTTGAAGCGTCTTCATTTTCCCGCGTGTGACACGTCTAATGGACATTAATGGGATTATTAGGATTACTCACGTACGAATTAGTCTGCGCGTCAAAGTCAAACAACGCAGGCGTCGTTGTCACTGTTTGAACTCTGAGCCTCTTTTGTTTTAACGTCTGATCCCACATTAAAAACAACAGACGCAAACGTACAACGATACACACAATGTGAACATAATGCTGTTATTAGAGGCTGCGGGTGGGATTAAATAATCTGCGTCGGAGCCCACCCGCATCAGTGTGGGATCAGAGACAGTGAAGGAGGAGATCATACAACCAAAGAGCGAACAGTCCGTTCAAACAGGACTGAATTTAAAATATATTTACACGATTTTTGGCGTTGTTGAACCTGAAGGAATTGTTTTGACATTTAGATATTTAAATATCAGAAATATTATCAAAGGCAAGTAAGGAACGGTAACAGCGGGTGTAAAACAACACATATGAAAGAAACATCTCAAATTATAAAAATGTATGTTTATAAATATTTTCTGTTCCATCCGTTGTGTTTTCCTCCTCTGACTGTACAAAAGTTCAGTTGTGTCCATGGTTAAAGTGTCAAACCTTATACCTTCTGGGATGTTTTTTTGAGGATGTTATTGTATCAAAATCACGTACGTACAACAAAGGCAGTGCGTCATCACTTTTTCTGCCACACACAGGTTTCGCTTGGCCCGTCATTTTCTCTAAAATGTGAGTGTTTGTTTGCCACCAACACCTTTTTTTTCCCCCCGCAACTGTTGTGTAAGAACTTTCAGGGTTTCAATAACGTGCCTTCCTTTCCCCAACCAGAAGAACATCTGAGGAACCGTAAAAAAAACCCAGCATAATCAGGGGTGATGAGGTAAAACCCAGATAGGGAGAATATTCCTAAATGAACAAGTCAACTGAATCACATTAGTTGTGTGTGTGTGTGAGTGTGAGAGAGAGAGAGAAAGAGAGAGAGAGAGCCTCTAATACAGCGAGCGTGACTTTCAATTACCGATGAAATACAGTGATTTCTAGATTTCTCATAAGGAGCGCCGGCTGAGTACATGTGGGAGGATGCCTAAAACACAGGGGGGTGGTGGGGGGGTGTAATGAACTCAGAGTCGGCCACTTAAGTGCCTTCATTGGTTTCCTAATTACATGAAGTGGACAGGAATAGAAGCAGCCTTTACCTAGGGAAGAGGCCGCGACCTCTTCACTTTCAATTCTCATCGCAGCTACCGACCCCGACCTGTGGCCATCTGTGAGAGGATCGCAACCTGCACAACCCGGGAGCGGACCGAACGTCTCTGCCCGTGTCGGACATGGCCCCCTGTTGGCCAGAGTTCAGGACCTCAGGGTGAACTCTGACGTTACAACAGTCAGGTCATTATCTGAGCCACGAGCCAGAGTTCTGCTGAGGAATGTTTGTTAATGGACTTGGACTCGCCAAGAGAGGCTTTTATCCAGTTCATGAAAACGAAACTGGTCAGATAACAAGCGTCCAATCAGTAGTCCTAGAAGTCCTAAAAAGATAATGACTTTTCTGTCACCTCTGCAGGACCTCGGGTCATCGCATGACTGAAGAATTACATTCCTGATTCCTGTCTCATGGATCACAAGAAACTACTTGACACACACACATGTACAGTAGTATGTGTGTATGTTTTGTATATGTGTTTAGGTATACCTTAAAAAAGAATTACGTTTGTCCTTGCGGGGACATCTCGCAGGTTTCAAGGTTGAAGATTTAGTTTGGAGTTAGGATTAGAATCATTGTCAGAACGGAGCTGAGTTAAGGCTTAAGATTAGAGGAAGGGACCGGGAAACAAAAACACAAAAGCCAGTGTTAGCGTGTGTGTGAAGGGACCTTCTGTCTTTTTTTTTTTTTTTTTTTTTGCAGATGTTTTGCCAACCTTCTTATGGAATATAACTCCATATTTCCTTTGTTGTAGTGATAAGAGACGATTCGTTTTAATTGGGTCAAGTCACAGCTCTGAGTTAGGTTACGTTTGCAGCTCAAAGTCATGACTTATCGTTGTGTCCTAAAGCCAAACCAGACAGAACTTCACTCTTGAGGTTCCTGGCTATTTTCTAAAATAACATTATTGAAACAAACTCATTTTTTTAGATGCTTCAGTGTCACAATTATCTAAGACCAAGTGGGCTTCAAGATTTTAGGACCTGAAGAGCTTCGAGGCTAGGTAGTTTCAAAGTTCGGATTGACATTTCTTTTTTAAATGCCGTGTTGCTTAATGGAACAGACGGAGGTCAGACTGAAGGAGTGTGGAAAAGTGCCCACATCTCTGTGGTCCGAGGTGAGGAAAGACAAGGTTGCCCTTGGCCTCCTGGGGTGAGGTTCTGTGGAAGTGTGGCGTAAATGGAGGCAGGTGAAGACGAGGTGTTGCTGCTCCAGCTCAGAGGACAAACACTGCACGAAGGCATTGATAAAGTAAAGGTGAAAAAAAAAAAAACCACCCCTCTGATATTAAGTCTTAAAGGAAAGGGTTCAAATTTAGGTTGTTTTTTTTTTTCGGTATCGTTGTTTTTTATCTAACACCTTTTTTTCCCACTCAGTTTTTCACATTTAATCCCTTGTCAAAAGATTCGTCACCCATCCGAGGAACAAAACAATTGATAAGGGGTGTGTGTGTGCGTGTGTGTGTGTGTGTGTGACAGCAGAGGAAAGAAATCGGTATGTGGGTTTGATGAAATTGTTTCATTGCAGAACTGTATGTGGGCGAGTATTAAAAGCCCGATCTTAGCAGCGTGTGCCTCCTTCCTTCTATTTCTCCGTCGCCTGAACAAAGGCT
>NC_024319.1:7573968-7684178 GCF_000523025.1 Cynoglossus semilaevis | reverse complement strand
GGTGACTGCTGCTGCTGCCGCCGCCGCGGACAAGCGAAGGCGACCTGTGCGCTGAGTTCGCCGCACGACATCCACACACAACAGACGCCGGCGAACGTCAACACACAGAAAGAAGCACACGCGTACGTGTACACACACGAGTGCACTACAGTTCTAATAACAACAAGGAACCCCAGCCAATATAAACCAATATGCTGTGTTCAGAGAGGTGGAAGAAAATAGTGCCAAAACGTCGCCGGAGCTGCCGAACACAGAGGTGAAAAATACCAAAAAATTAATAGAAGATATAATAAAAACAACAGCGGCGACAGCAATGTAAACAAAACGGTTAGAGTCGCGATGAAGAGCTCCGTAAAATTAAACAAAAGAAGAATGGTAAAAATGGAGGGTCAAAAAGTGCGGTTTACTTTCCGATGTCGAGCAGCAATGAAGCTTCGCTGTGGACGCAGAGAGAGGGAGCGAGAGAGAGAGAGAGCAGCCTCCTGCTGCTGCTGTGATAGTAAAGGGGGAGGAGGAGGTGTCCTGGCGTCCGGACCAGCTCTTCTCCTCTCTTCTATCTCTCCCCCTCTCCCTCTGTGTCCCCATTAAATTATTAGTTGTATTGACTCATCACTCCCCCTCTCTCTTTCCTCCTTACTGCTGCTGCTGTTGCTCCTTGCCTATTTCTAATGGAGAGAAAAAATACATAATAAATGCTGGTCTGATAATAAAAAAACAAGAAAGCAAGTATGTGAGAGAAATAAAATAAAAAAAATCTGCAGTCGGTAATCATTGGAAATGTTTGTGCGTTCTACATTGCAAAATATGTTTAAGAAAACATGTTTTTGTTGTATTTTGGGGGCTTTTGGGCTAACTTAAAATAATGATGTCTACGATTTTTATTTTGTTGTTTTGTTTGACTTTCAGGTTACTTCAATTGCTCATCTTAAGTAACTTTGAACTTAACCTTTACAGTTAAGTTTGACCTGTTCATTAAATTGATTTAGTCTTTAACTTTAACTTTTAATCAAATGTAAAGAATTAGGTGAGCTTTAGCTCATTAGGAGAATCACCATTTTGTGATGTTTTGTCAACTCGCACATCTCATTCACCAAGCTTCCTGTTGTGAGTTAAAGTATGCTCTCATCTATCTCTTAGAAAACGTAAAATTGACATTTATTGACGTTTGTTTGACAAAATTTAAGCCGTTAGCTGAGGTCGTCCAAAGCACGTATTGACAGAGGATTTCATCATTAAAATGTTGTCCCTAATCTTCTGTTTTCTCTTAGGTTATAATTGGCTTTAGGTCAAAATGTTTGGATCTTGTGGCCTTAAATAAAGTTAACAGGAAATTAATCTTCACGTTTACATAACAGAAACCCCAATCTTCTGTCACCCTTGGAGTCTTTTACCTGATTTCCTTGTGGTCACTATAGTTTTAGAGCCCTTACTGATTATGCTAGAGAGAATAAAAACACTTCATAAAGCACTTTTTTTTTACCAATTTGGCTAAAATTTTCTACATAGAAGAAACCCTGTGGGCATGTTTTGTGCATGTGTGTATGTGCGTGTCTCCACTTTCTCTACTTTATTCTCCCTGTTTTATTTTTTATTTCTATGGTTTCAGCTTATTAGCATCTCTGTCTTTCTCTGTGTCTCTCTGTCTGTCTATCTGTCTCTCTGTCTCTCTGTCTCTGTCTTCCTCTCTCTTACACACACACATACATAGGCAAAGACCAGAGAAATGAGTATAGTGTAGTTGTGATTTCCGGCTGAGCACGAAGGAATTTTTAATCAGCTTGATTAGAGTGAGGCGGTCCTCTTGCATTTATTATGGGCCAACACAGATGCTCTTACACACACACACACACAAAGAGGTATTGTATATTTTGTTTGCAAGGCTGGTCGTGGTATTACTACATGACAAAGTGATACAAAAGTGTGTCTGATGAAAACTGCTGATCGTGAGCAATGAGGGTTTTATTCTTCACAGGTCCCTGACTGTTATGTCAAACATGTGGACTAATAATAATGGTCATGGTGCTCTGTTGATATTCAACCAAGAACAAAAGGATGTTCGAGGCTTGAAATATACATGATCCCTGCAAAAGCTCTCTGGTGAATGTCTTGGGTTGAAATATTAATATTTAGGGATGGTTTCCATGAACCTTTTTTTGTCCTCTGAGGGTTTGTCCCTCTGTGGCAAACCGAGTGGAAAAAAAAAGTTGGGCAAGCTCCTCTTTGTTGACATTGTCAATAAAGTATTGAGACGCTGTTGGTTGCTGACCTTTGGGCGTCCAAATAAGGTTTAAGTCTGTGAACAAGGGCCAGGCTAATATAGACACACAAACACAGACACAGACCAAACAGAAAACACACACTTACACATGTCTGACCCACAAATACACTCGATCAAATACAGACCAAAGACAAACATTGGCAGCTCAAGAAATTCTACTGGGTGCAACGACCAGAGCTGGATTTGAAATGACTAAAAGTGTGAGTAGCTACACCTCTGGAAGACTATTTAAATTTAGTTTGTAAAAATGTCGAGAAACAACAACAACAACAGAAACAGACAACAATAAGATTTAAAAGAAAATCATACGACCAGATATATATAAATAAAACCTGCAGGGTTATAGCATGTAGTTTAACCAAAAGTAATCAATGTTGTTTGCAAATGTTTGTTAACCCTCATTCAAAGACAAAAGAAATCACAAAGTGACAAGACAGCCTTTGCCAAAAATGAAGTTAGGCTACAAAACGGATTAGAGCGTGTGGTCTACACACAACTTTCACTATTACACAATGTAAAAGAAGAGTAAACGTGGGGCAGAGGTGAAGGGTGGATTTAAGGAAACAAGATGCTGACATGCTGCATCCTTGTTGCATTCAACCAAAAAATCCAAAACCGAGAAATATGTATTTGTAGTAAAAAAAAAACAAATCTTTTAAATGTCAGGCCAGACTTTGAACTGCACAAAAACAGGAAACAAAGACAAAACAGGAAGTGTGTAGATATTCAGTGATGACAGAGACTGAGGTTTGAGCCATGCATGGACGTCGGGCGGTTTTATATGCTATACCAAAACAGTTTGTTGCATTTCGGATACACACCACATATTTACCATTTTTGTCAACAAAGCATAAACCTCATCAGCTCAGCAACAGTGAGCAGTGAGAGGGAAAAATATTCACAGCAGGACCGCAAGAAACCGCAAGAGACGAGACGATACAGTTGCTCAGTCTTTTATTCTTCCCCTGCTTCTGAAACCGAATGATTGTTTATCCACCACCTACCTATGTGGGGTCAAAAGTTGCTCACTTTGCTCAACACACTCCCGCATTAGTGCAGCAAAGAGGCTGAAGCAGCTCAGAGCTGAGATGGAACAACATAGCGTCTGAACCAGGTTTACGTCGGGTGTGTAAAGTAACATTCAAATATGACTTTTTATTTACCAGGTTATGACCAACAGAAAACTGAAGGATCCCTGCGTTCGTTGATTTATTGGTTACAGATTTGTATCAGGATTGAGCATAAAAGGAGCATTCACCACAGAGTTAGACTTTAAATGAATTACATTTGTCAGACAATTACGATTCGTAATGTAATTTATCGCGTAGCTGCGGAAGCTAATTAGGGATGATTAATCAAAATTAATCCAAATTCATCAATAGTCCTAAATATGACCAAAACCTTCCTGTTTGTCGCAGGAAGAGAAGTATAAATAACAACGGGGAAGACGTTTGTGTTTCACACCTGTTATTATTTGTGACTAATTCAAATGACGAAATAATAAACAAGGGAAAATGTCAAGAGAATTTGGCTTAAGTATAACTTCAGATTTAGCTGCTGGAGTGTGTTGGTGGATTTTAACAGTAACAGGTAGAGAGTTGCGTCAGTCGTCGGCTACGTTCAGTGATGCTGGTCTGACCAGCGGTTCACGTCTCCACAGACACACGCTGGGTGGAGACACGGTGTTTTAAGATCGAGATGCTTTGTGAAAGAAAAACGTTTTTCCAGCAGTCTGTGCAAATAACAAGCAGCGATAACTGGATGGACGGTGGGAATTATGGGATACTCAGTGCTTGTCATTCTGCCCGTGCTTTGAAATATGTTAAAATTTTCATCTAGTCACAAATTAATACCTCGTTAATTTTGACAGCCCTGAAATGGATAATAAATAAATACTAGCTTCAGAGTGGACGAGCCGGAGAAGGTTTTGCTCTAACCGCTAATCTGTATATGCCAAACGGGAAACAAAAGATTTTTTCGTTGTAACTGTCGACGCATGACCCCCAAGATGATGGAATTCGAAATGTTGCTGCGCAGAATCAGTGACCTATTCTATCCTGATCCGTTCTCTGGACGCTGGCCAGAGAGTGTCCAACACAGTGAACCAGATCAGAAGTCACAGCTGCAGTGAGCAGTGCAGATAAAATGAAAAACAGAAACAAAAAATGACAACCATCTTTTTATATTTATTCTCCAAAACATCTGACGTTGTAGATCTGTGTGATATTTGATGAATTGCACTGATTTTCTGTTGGTCCTTAAGGATTATATTGTGTATCACAATAGTGATACACAATATAATCCTATGATGGGTTACTGATGTATTTACAAGGAGAATTGATGGGAACTGGGGAATTTCATGTCGTGTCAATGGCCACTGTGTTGCAGACTGTTACTGTTGATCTGATCTTTTGCACAACACTGTTGACATTTACATGTTTTTCTTGAATCCCGATACGTTCAACATGAGGTTTGCTGCAGTTCCTGTTGCTGTGCTGCAGGTTCTTTCCTAGCTGTCGTTTTCGGGGGAAAAACAGGAGCGATCGCTGTTGTCGACTAATGCTCTTTTTTCTTTCTCTCTTTCTGTCTCTCATTGGCATGACGCAAGCAGCCGCAGTCATATCCACCGTGATTGTCGGGCGCCATCAGAGAGCATGGATAACCCCTGCCAGGCCTTGGCAGAGCCAACAGGTGGGGGCGCTGCCAGCGAGCTTGGCACTGACGTGGCTGTGAAAACCCTCTGACATCCAGAAGGGCACAGATTTGCACTGAATGCACCACTGAATCAACACTGCTGATTATCAATTAACATATACCGTTTTGTGTCGACAAAGAAGAAACAGAGAGAGAGGAGGGAAAAAACACATGCCTGTTTAAAAAACTGTTATAATCAGTAGGTTTAGCTGTGGATTTTTACAAGCCTCTGTGCAGCTTTGTGTGGCGCAGATACAGCGTGCTGGTTGTTACGTGCCGTACGTGCACATGAGTAATTGTTGGCTGTGATTTGTGCTGGGTTTTTTTTTTTTTTTGTATGTTTTAGCTTTGTTTGTGAGAGGAAACATGGAAAAAAACGATGCAACAAGAGGCTTGTGAACAAAAAAAGCCTGCCGTTTAAATGTCAGGAGCGAGTGCAGCGACACCGCAGGTACGTTTCACCTCCTGTGTATGTGTGATCATAATCACCACCACCACAGGTAACGTATGGCTTCACCAAATCACAGTTTTATCTGAAAACAATCACAAAAGAACAACTGCTTTTCAAACCACAGGTTTGTGTTGGAGCAGGAACGGCGTAAAATGTCAAAAGCACGCTAAAAAGACACACTCTGCACTTTGTGACCACAGACGCCCCTTGTTCACCGTGTAGAATGCTTCGCAAAAGTACTAATGTAGATTCCTGCAATCAGATAATGAAGAAAAGTTCAACCAGGAATGGCTACAGCCAAATTATCTAGAAAATCTCAAAAATGTCGCAGAGATGAAGTCAAAATAGAAAAATAAAAAATGGCGGGAATTATAGATAGTAGATAATATATACAGACAATTTAACGAAATTTTAACAAAAATCAACAACGACTAAAGGTTAAGCGACTTAGAATACAAACTTCAAGAAAACCAAAAAAGTTATCCAAAAAAGTACTAGTACCTACAATGTATCACAAAAGAAATTGTACATCAACAAAGTATTGCTGAAAATAGCCAAGAGGTGCATCAGTATAATAAATAGCTACGGTGTTAGCCAAATAAATGAGAGGATTCGCCAGAAAATTCCAAAATATTTAAGATAGTAACGGGGGTGTTAAAAACGCATCAAATAAGAACAGCCTGTGTAAAACTTCTAAAACCTCTTCTTTCTAATGAGTCACGGAGACAACATTACACCATTTACTCTCCACAATATAACATTCCATTTATCCGTGCTTTTCCTGCATTTCAAACCTCAGTGTATTATTGTTCCCACCAGGGTAAGAATGAAAAAACCAAAGAAATATGCTTTGTACTTCATGTACGTAGGTGTTTTGAAGCGTCTTCATTTTCCCGCGTGTGACACGTCTAATGGACATTAATGGGATTATTAGGATTACTCACGTACGAATTAGTCTGCGCGTCAAAGTCAAACAACGCAGGCGTCGTTGTCACTGTTTGAACTCTGAGCCTCTTTTGTTTTAACGTCTGATCCCACATTAAAAACAACAGACGCAAACGTACAACGATACACACAATGTGAACATAATGCTGTTATTAGAGGCTGCGGGTGGGATTAAATAATCTGCGTCGGAGCCCGCCCGCATCAGTGTGGGATCAGAGACAGTGAAGGAGGAGATCATACAACCAAAGAGCGAACAGTCCGTTCAAACAGGACTGAATTTAAAATATATTTACACGATTTTTGGCGTTGTTGAACCTGAAGGAATTGTTTTGACATTTAGATATTTAAATATCAGAAATATTATCAAAGGCAAGTAAGGAACGGTAACAGCGGGTGTAAAACAACACATATGAAAGAAACATCTCAAATTATAAAAATGTATGTTTATAAATATTTTCTGTTCCATCCGTTGTGTTTTCCTCCTCTGACTGTACAAAAGTTCAGTTGTGTCCATGGTTAAAGTGTCAAACCTTATACCTTCTGGGATGTTTTTTTGAGGATGTTATTGTATCAAAATCACGTACGTACAACAAAGGCAGTGCGTCATCACTTTTTCTGCCACACACAGGTTTCGCTTGGCCCGTCATTTTCTCTAAAATGTGAGTGTTTGTTTGCCACCAACACCTTTTTTTTCCCCCCGCAACTGTTGTGTAAGAACTTTCAGGGTTTCAATAACGTGCCTTCCTTTCCCCAACCAGAAGAACATCTGAGGAACCGTAAAAAAAACCCAGCATAATCAGGGGTGATGAGGTAAAACCCAGATAGGGAGAATATTCCTAAATGAACAAGTCAACTGAATCACATTAGTTGTGTGTGTGTGTGAGTGTGAGAGAGAGAGAGAAAGAGAGAGAGAGAGCCTCTAATACAGTGAGCGTGACTTTCAATTACCGATGAAATACAGTGATTTCTAGATTTCTCATAAGGAGCGCCGGCTGAGTACATGTGGGAGGATGCCTAAAACACAGGGGGGTGGTGGGGGGGTGTAATGAACTCAGAGTCGGCCACTTAAGTGCCTTCATTGGTTTCCTAATTACATGAAGTGGACAGGAATAGAAGCAGCCTTTACCTAGGGAAGAGGCCGCGACCTCTTCACTTTCAATTCTCATCGCAGCTACCGACCCCGACCTGTGGCCATCTGTGAGAGGATCGCAACCTGCACAACCCGGGAGCGGACCGAACGTCTCTGCCCGTGTCGGACATGGCCCCCTGTTGGCCAGAGTTCAGGACCTCAGGGTGAACTCTGACGTTACAACAGTCAGGTCATTATCTGAGCCACGAGCCAGAGTTCTGCTGAGGAATGTTTGTTAATGGACTTGGACTCGCCAAGAGAGGCTTTTATCCAGTTCATGAAAACGAAACTGGTCAGATAACAAGCGTCCAATCAGTAGTCCTAGAAGTCCTAAAAAGATAATGACTTTTCTGTCACCTCTGCAGGACCTCGGGTCATCGCATGACTGAAGAATTACATTCCTGATTCCTGTCTCATGGATCACAAGAAACTACTTGACACACACACATGTACAGTAGTATGTGTGTATGTTTTGTATATGTGTTTAGGTATACCTTAAAAAAAATTACGTTTGTCCTTGCGGGGACATCTCGCAGGTTTCAAGGTTGAAGATTTAGTTTGGAGTTAGGATTAGAATCATTGTCAGAACGGAGCTGAGTTAAGGCTTAAGATTAGAGGAAGGGACCGGGAAACAAAAACACAAAAGCCAGTGTTAGCATGTGTGTGAAGGGACCTTCTGTCTTTTTTTTTTTTTTTTTTTTTTTTTTGCAGATGTTTTGCCAACCTTCTTATGGAATATCGTTGGTTAAACTCCATATTTCCTTTGTTGTAGTGATAAGAGACGATTCGTTTTAATTGGGTCAAGTCACAGCTCTGAGTTAGGTTACGTTTGCAGCTCAAAGTCATGACTTATCGTTGTGTCCTAAAGCCAAACCAGACAGAACTTCACTCTTGAGGTTCCTGGCTATTTTCTAAAATAACATTATTGAAACAAACTCATTTTTTTTAGATGCTTCAGTGTCACAATTATCTAAGACCAAGTGGGCTTCAAGATTTTAGGACCTGAAGAGCTTCGAGGCTAGGTAGTTTCAAAGTTCGGATTGACATTTCTTTTTTAAATGCCGTGTTGCTTAATGGAACAGACGGAGGTCAGACTGAAGGAGTGTGGAAAAGTGCCCACATCTCTGTGGTCCGAGGTGAGGAAAGACAAGGTTGCCCTTGGCCTCCTGGGGTGAGGTTCTGTGGAAGTGTGGCGTAAATGGAGGCAGGTGAAGACGAGGTGTTGCTGCTCCAGCTCAGAGGACAAACACTGCACGAAGGCATTGATAAAGTAAAGGTGAAAAAAAAAAAAACCACCCCTCTGATATTAAGTCTTAAAGGAAAGGGTTCAAATTTAGGTTGTTTTTTTTTTTCGGTATCGTTGTTTTTTATCTAACACCTTTTTTTCCCACTCAGTTTTTCACATTTAATCCCTTGTCAAAAGATTTGTCACCCATCCAAGGAACAAAACAATTGATAAGGGGTGTGTGTGTGCGTGTGTGTGTGTGTGTGTGACAGCAGAAGAAAGAAAACGGTATGTGTGTTTGATGAAATTGTTTCATTGCAGAACTGTATGTGGGCGAGTATTAAAAGCCCGATCTTAGCAGCGTGTGCCTCCTTCCTTCTATTTCTCCGTCGCCTGAACAAAGGCTTCAGAAAAAGAAAAGAAAAAAAAAAAACAAAAACACATGAGATTGAAAGAAGACAAACGACAAAGAGATGATTTTCTGTTATTGCCCCCGTGTAGTGTTTCAGGGGAGTCGTGGATCACCGAAAAACTTTTTGTTTTACTCTTAAGTATCTTTGGAGCTAGGACTTTGCTATTCTTTGCTAAGTTTTACCGATATTGCCAATCAACTTGGTTTTTCTTTTTTTGGGGGGCGGGGGTTGTTTTGCATTTTTTAATGAGGCTAACGTTGTTTTGTTTTAGATTTCTTTTTTCTTTTCACCATCTTTTAGCAGTCTCCCTTGTTTGCCCTTTCCTTGCTTCGTCTGTCTCGTCTTCTTGCTGAATAAAAAGCTAATTAGAGGTTGCACTCAACTTACGATCACGACAATCAAAGTGCACTTTTACCACCCCCTACAGGAAGGAAAATGGAGCTACATGCTCAATTTTACATGTGCGTAACGTATCTTTCGGCTACATTAGCTAAGTGATGGCTTAAATGCGACTTTAGGCTAACGTTATCATTTAGCTTTTTTAAACTTTTCATTTCATTTATTGACCAGGTGTGGGATTATTTTTACGTTTATTGGGCTATATTTCATTATTTCTCTGCTAACTTGAAGCATTTCATTCTTTTTTTTTTCACTTCCTCTACGTCAGTGATAATCAACTGCTGGGCTACGGGGCCAATCCGGCCCACGACTGGATTCCAAAATAAACATCAAATAATAATTTTAGTGTCCAGAAAAATTCTGGCCCTCCGACAAGTATAGTCGGCGACCCCTGCTAACTTCTATATCGTCAGTTCCTAAAAAACATTATTTCACTTCTGACACAGCTAGACACGGTTCATTCAGATATTTCCCCCAAATGTTAGAAGTAAATCCCAGACCTGATGTAAAGCAACATAAATCACTGTCTGTCTCTCGTGTCGTTTCTCCTTTCTCTCTCCCCATGACTTAAAATGAGCTGTAACACTGGAGTCACACACCCAGGGTGGTATGTCTGTAACTGTCAGAGTGCAGGGGGAGGGGAGGGTGGGGGGTGAGAGGGGGGACTTACATTTTTCTGTCCTGGAATGCAACGCTGCAGTCGTTATTAACACATCAAAACAAGCTGCAACATGTCATTCAAAGAGAATAAAACACAGGGAATCATTGTTATCTGTCTCCACTATTAGCAATTATTTCATACGGGGGGCGGGGGGCGGGAGGGGGATGAGAAAGAGGGAGTTGGATTCCCCCGATGAGCCACACGTTAAATTAAAAAAACGAAAAGAAGAAGACGAGACAGGCCTCTTATTTACTGGCGACAGTCTAATAAATACATTTGCTGGCAGCTAAACAGGTATTTACTGTGCTGCCTACCACAGGTATAATTTCACTGTTTGCTGAGCTGTTATTTTTGCTGATAATTATCGAGGTGGTAAAAGGAAGACGATTAATGGTTTTAGCCCAGATATCAGTCTCAGCAAATAGGTAAGCCAGGCGCTGCCTCCAACGTCTGAACTCCTGCTACTCAACATCAGTGGGAGGTTTTCTCTGGTGGTTTATTATCTGAAATGATCGCATTGTTTAGGAATAGGAAGAAGAAAAAAAAAACTATTTTGTAAAAAAAAACCTGTAGCTTTTTTAGGGGCAATACGATCCTTTTGACTTTTTTTTTTTTCTGAAAGCAGTAAAGCTGATTATGCAGATCACATCACTCAATTTGAGAGCACAGAGAGGAAGGCAATAAAATGATTCCGCTTCCTATCGTCTCTGAACAGAAGAGACGGCGCGAACAACAAGAAAGAAGCAGAAAATTAAAATAAATCACCAGAACTTGTCTCCGCGGTGCAGCATAATTGGTCTCTGAGGGTTCAACCTGACCTGGTCTTCATCGCACATTAACCTGACCAACGAGTCCAAGCACTGGCTCCAGTCCCATTTCTATTCTCCTTCTGCTCTAATAAACCTACACTTGATGATTCTCTGATCATTTTCTGACTCTTTCTTTCTTGCTCCACAAGCGGAGCCAGAGGACGTTGGTCTGACGTAGCCTCCTTTGGTGAGTTTTTGTAAGTGATGTGATTAGAAATGATGATTTTTATGGTCATTTATTAAACAAAAAAAAATATTATGGTGAATAATCTTATCTTGAAAATAAACCTGTCAATTTCTTATACTAATCTTATAATCATTCTAGTTCTATTTTGGCTGATGTTAAGCTACTATTTGATCTAATGATTGTCACTAAAAAACAGTTGCTGTGAGTTAATGGCGAATATTTTATCATTTATTAGTTGATGTCAAATATTTGTCAATTTTTTGGCTTGTTATGTGATAACTTGAGTTATTACTGCATGTGTTTTAGCTTTATTTTTAAACTTATTTGAGGTGTTCTTTAGATTTTCTTTTCAGGCAAACATCAATTATTATTGTGCTATGATCTTCAGTTATATTTTGTAGTTTTTCATTAGCTTTTTACATTTTCGCTATTATTTTTTAATATACTTTCAATATATATTTACATATATTTTTTTAAATATATTTTCATTATATTTTTATATATTTGTATATATATTTACATATATATTTGTAATATATTTTCATTATATTTTTATATATTTCTCTTGGAACTATCTCAAGATTATTTTTTAGTTAGCCAATTTATGTTGACTGTGTTTTTTCATCTGATCCGTATGTTTTTAATCAGACCTTGAATCTACTTCGGCTAACTGTTAACCATTTCTAGACAAACGTTTTGAAGTCATACCGAAACTTTGCTTCATCCTGTTTCCCTTCCTTTTCTTTTTTTAAGGAAATATTAAGCTTTCTGCTAAAATAACTGCTGTGAAAATATATCTGTCACCACCGTGCCTTTTTGGCACTAGTGACGCAGAAGCAACACTGCTATTTGAAATCGAAAATACACGGAGGCGGAGACACACCTGACTCTGTTTGTGACTCCGGTTTCCTGCCCCTTCACTACTACGGTACAGTAAGTGCTGCATGCGCTAGTTTCACTGAGTTGTAATGAAAACAAAAGAAGAGTGGTGCAGCAGCAGCAGCAGCAGCAGCAGCAGAGAGCAGTTGAAGTGTGTTTATGTAGACATGACCAAAGGTGGATCCACTGTAGGTGTTTTCCCAGATTGTAAACCACAGCAGGGTTTATTGTAAGAACACGACAGAACACATTCAAATGAATAAATTACACTCTAATAAGCTGTGACAGATGTGTGGGCTTTAGTGCTGGATCTGTGTGTGTGTGTGTGTGTGTAATCTGTCCAACTCTAATTCTGCTGATAACACTGCTGCTCCTGCTGCTGCTGCTGCTGCTGCTGCTCTGATTCTTATCATCCACCATCCAGACCAAGTTCTGGTCCAAAATATGTTTTTCCAGAATCAGACAGTGGATGAAGTCCTGGCTCTGCTCTCTGTCAAATCGTGACACTTTCACAACAACAACCTGAGACAAAAGCGGCTTCAACTGTAAGGCTTCAGACTCAGACCACGACATCTTCCAACTGCCATTCAGCCAAGTCTCTGAAAACGTTCTTACAAGAAGTGACGCCCGACGCAGGCTGGAAAGCGGTTCTTACACTGACCAGATAAGCCACATGTGCCTGTTCCATACATCAAGAACAAAAAAAAAACAATAAAGAAAAGCCAAAAACACATCCTGTGATGTGCATGTGTGCCGTTCCAGTGACCTGCTTATTCTTTTTCCCTTCCTCCCTGGAGGTGAGGTGCCACATGCTTGACCTCGTAAATAAGATGTGAGCATCACAACCTGGCAACCGCAGCAGCGGCAACAACAGCAGCAGCCGCAGCAGGATGTACAGGAGATGACAATGACACCAGTGAAGACTTGTGATTTAAGGAGGACCAGCGGCCGATGTTTCTGTTTCAGAGCTCTGACCTCAGGTATAAACCTAGACTTTGTCTTGTCATCGGGTTGTTTTTTTTTATATATATATAATTACATCTTATTCAAATGTATTAACAAACTAACAACAAACAGAACCAAATTGTATGTATTTTTTTCAGTGAAAATGTTGCATTTTTTTATATTTTTTTTTATATATTACAGAGCTGCTCTCAGTGGACTCAGATTGTTTGCTGATCCATTATTATTATTTGGATTTTTTTAATACATAAAGTCTGTCTGGTCTCAGTAACAACAGTAACATTTAACCACTGTTGAAACCACTCTGAAATTTTGGTTGTAACAGAGCAGGATGTCTTATAATAACCCTGGTAAATACGGCGGCTGAAGAAAAATAGGAGAGATGAAATTGGTTTACGTCACAGTGTTGTTCATCTTTTAGAGAATCTTTTTTTTTTTTTGGATTTTCTTTTTATGCTTCTTAACAGACTATGTCCACATTTCCCACCATGCTTTTTAACAGACTATGTCCACATTTCCCACCTGCTTGTTTGGTGATGTGATGAAGAGACAGATATAGAGTCATAATGAGCCTGTATATATGTTTTCAAAACAACAAATAAAATAATAAAATGGATTCTAAGAGATGAATTTGTAGGTTTAAAGGTATTTCTAGTGTTTAAAATTAAACAAAAATACAGATGCGGACATGAAATGAATGTGAAAACACAGGACAGGTGTCAAAGGGTTAAAAGTGTGGTGGGTTTTTAGCTACGACTTCTCGGAATTCACACGGAGTTTATATAAAAAAAATTTAAAAAAAACAGAAGAAGGTTAAGAGTAGTAAAAAACTGAAAATTGAGGAGGGGGTGTAAAAACAGTTACCACACACACGCGCACACACACATATGTATTTACATAAATTGAGAGTACGTCATTAATACCACCTTTAGTATAGGACTACAACTATTTTTTACTTTTTTTTATCAGATGGATGGAATAAAATTCACGGCTCGAAGAAAATGCAAAGTATTGTTTCCAACATTTCAGGAGGAAAAATCAAAAAAATCAAAAGAAATCTGCAAATATAAAAATAACATGTTAATTTTTTCATATCTAGGTGAATTCTCTCCTCTCACATTTAAAAAAATCTGTTTTTTTTTTGTTTGTTTTTTTTCTGTTTACTTTGGTGGCTGACCTCTGGTCTCCTAAAGGTGGCCCCTATTAATATTATTATTATAATTATTATTATTTAAACTCATCACAGCTTATTTAGGAGTTCATTAATTGTTGATCACTCTCTGTTACACGATACGTCCCTTATTATTGACCTGAATTGTACTTCATTCAAATCATCTTGTATCTCTGTTATTATTGACTTGAATTGTACTTCATTCAAATCATCTTGTACACAATGGTTTTTTTTAAATCCTTGTCTAAATGATTGCAGGTTGAATCCGTGGTTGTTGTTGTTGTTGTTTTGTGTTAGGTCCACGTCCGTCTGCAGGGACTTTTACTACATCATCTGTCACATATTCACATGCTCAGACCAGGACAACGTCAGCGAACCAGCGGCTCAGAGGTTAAGTGACAGCAGAGCGGCGTAGGTGTAGGTGGAGTTATCTGAGTGGTTGAACTCTACCGTACTGTATGTTTTCCGGGCTGTGACTATCAACTGAGTTGTGTGGAAGAAAAAAAAAAAGGCTTTCGACGTGACACGGACTGTAATGTCATTCTGTGACAGGTGCAAAACTAGAACAAAAAAAAAGTGACGTCCCTGTTTTTTCCAGCTCCTGATTTAAGGAAATGCTGTTGATAAGATCGGAGCAACACGTGGAAAGGAGAGGAGTTTGAATCTAAAAAGATGTGAAAAATGCATCAAAATCAGCTGCAATTAGAGAGTAATACTGGTAATAAACAGAGATTTCAAGATTGAGCTCATGGTTTTATATCATGAAATCAGGACCATGTTTTTTTTTTTAAATACCGTAAAAAAGGGTTTATTTTCTATAGAAAAAAGTGTGAAGGCAAAAGTCTAAAGATTTCTTTAGAAACAAGTATAAAAAAAGAGTTGCAGCTGAATAAGAGAAAAGCTATTGCAGAAAAAACAAAACAAAATCAAAACAAGAATGTCCTGAAAAACTGAACCTGACCAAAAAAACAAGTGTGAGAATCAGAAAAACAGGCATACAAAGAAAACAAGCAGTTTTTAAAAAAAGAAATTGCCTTAAAAAACGGAACTAAAGTGCAGTATTTTTTGGGCTAAAGGGCTGTTCTTAAGGGACGAAATTTCAAAATAAATTGGGGTGAAAAGAGCAGAAAGTGTCAGCAGAACTGTTTGACGAAGGAATGGCTGACATTTCTGAAGTCACTTCATCACGCTCCCGTACTGCAATACCTGCTAGTACTTCAAGTTCAAACTGGCTTGATGATAATGTCCTGAAGTCTCACATCCTTCTCTTTGTCCCCGTCAAGTTTTCAATAACGAGGACTTTTTTTTAATACTGATTTGACTATTTTCAAAAAGTCAGCTTTGCTACAGTAACTCTGTTTTTTTCTTTTTTCCCGACACGATTATTTATAACAACTCTGATAATGAATTTTGCTACAGTAACTCTGTGTTTTTTTCTTCTTTCCTGACACTGGATTATTTATAACAACTCTGATAATGAATGTTGATGAGTGCAGGTCAAATGTAAGTGTGTGTGTGAGTGTGTGTGTGTGTGGAGTGCAGCTACTTTCTGAAGTGAAATCAGCTCACCGGTGGCCACACATTTTAGTAGAAGTGACAAATGTTCTCACAAATGACTGCTGCTGTCTTTGTACACCTCACACACACTGACACACACACACTGACACACACACACACACCTTTCTTTTTTTTAGCCCTGTGACAAAAAGCTACAAAAGCTACACTGTGACCTTTGTGCTTCATCTTCACCTCACAGGAAACCAGACACTAACCATTTGATCTCCTCTTTTTTTTCTTTCTTTTTTTTTTTTTTTTTTACTTGTTTTGTTTATCAAAATCTCCCCCCAGGGCTGAGCTGCCGAGCTTCTTCCACCTCCACGTCTCTGAGCTGCAGCCTCATAAAAGTGTCAAAATCAAGTTGACACCTAATTAAAGAGTAAGTATATGGAGAGAGAATAAATGAAGTGGCTCTAATGGCCCCTAATAAAAAACCAGTAGTAAAGGGGAGATGGGCAGTTGGGCTGCGGTAGAGCTGTGACTGCATGCAGCAGTTTCTGATAGACAAGGAGTCAGCTCAAGTTTGTCAACACACACACACACACACACACAGAGAGAGAGAGAGAGAGAGAGAGAGAGAGAGAGAACTGAGGGGGACTGACGTCAAGGAAAAAAAAAAGCCAACTAGCAAAATCATAGAATTAAAAAATCTGAATTCAACTTCGATTCCTTGTTTTTTTTTTTTTTAAGAGCATCACTAAGACTTCTCCTCCTCCTCCTCCTCCTCCTCCTCTCGGGCTCAATAAGTTAAGTTAAATGGACCAGAGGTGATGGATGAACTGAAGCCCTGCCGAGGGCGCTGCGTGTTCGTACACACACGCGGGTGGCCTTAGTGTCAAAGCTGCACATTTTAAAACAAAAATACATATTTATACTTTACTAAAAAAACGATTAGAATTGACTTTTCATAGTTTTCTTTTTATTATTTCGGGCGAAAAAAAAAAAACACAGCGAGGAAACCTCCGCGAACATCGTGCGATTTCGGCTCGGTAAAGTTTTCTTTCTCTTCACGTGACCTATTATTATTATTTCCTGGGAAATAAAAACCTGAGAGCAAAGACTGGAGCTCGACACGAACACGAACAGAACATACCTGTAAAGTCAGCAGTGGCTCGACCTCTTGTTTTCCATCAAAAGTTGAGCCTCCTCTGGTCCCGCTGCTCCACGACGAGAGATCCAAAAAGGAGAAAACTGCTCTAAAAAAAACAAACAAACAAACCAACAAAAAAAAACTGTTTGTCTGCGCGGGGTCAAAAGTCCTGTTGTAGAAAATGAAGGAAACTACAGAGAAGAGCCGCTCTCTGCAGGCGCTGTGTTGGAGGACACCGATGCCGCTGCCGCTGCTGCCGCTGCCGCTGCTGCTGCTGGAGGAGGAGGAGAGGCGCGCGCACGGCGGATGGAGAGGAGCGCAGAGAAGGACGCTGTGGGTGAAGTGGAGGAGAGAGGAGAGAGGAGAAGAGAGTGGAGGCATGTGAGGAGCGCAGCTTTGAGAGGGGGCTGGCAGGTAAACGAACCGCCCCTCCCCGTTCTCTGATGCTCAAATCGATGATTTGCCAGCTGTGGCGCAGCTTGTCTCATTGCCCCACTTTGGTTTTTTTTTACAGCCGCTCCTTCTCTCCGACGCGCACCCATCTCCAGAGACCCGAGAGAGGGGAGGAGAGAAGAGAGGAGAGAGAGGAGTCAGTGCCAGGAGAGCCCTCACACTCATTCATTTTCATATTTACACGCCACATGTTTGCATGTCTGGGAGAAAGTAAAGAAAGAGAGAAGGAGAAGGAGAAGGAGGAGAGGAATCACCTCCGCGCGCCCTCTGCGCACGAGGCGTCGCGTTTATTCCGCACTTTTTTACTCCACGTTTAACAGCGCGGGGCGCAGCGCCAGCTCCTGCTGCCACACACACACACACACACACACACACACACACACCTGAGCCGAAAGTGAGAAGTGACAGTCTGCCTCACACTGGAACCGTTTGAGGCAGATGGTTGACTAATATGGTACCAGGAACGTATAGAACGGTTTTATTTCTACCGATATGTTCAATGGGTTTTGTTTTCACCGTCACATTAGCCTCATACTGGAGAAAACTGTTCATGTTTGAGCCGAACGTTAGAACCGTTACTTAACGCATGTGGTTCGGTGATGTGAAAAAAGTTGCAGGAAAAAAAGTGTTTAAATGATCACGTGAAAAAGGAGTGTGAAATTATATATATTTTAATTTTATTAAAACTATTTAAATGTTTTATCAACTTTTAGCGCTTCTATATATTATTTAAAAATTATATATATATATATATTTTTTTTTTTTTTTAATTAGGCGACGACGAACCTTCTCGTCTTTTCCATTCCAAACTCCGGTCAAGCAGACTCCTCTCCATCACTGCAGGCCCTTTCTGTTTTATGTATAAAATAAATAAGAGTTTATTTAAGTCCGTGATTAAAAAATGCAAATGTGCTCCTGTTGTTAATAGACAGGGAGAGGGGACGGTTTGATTTCTTGGACATGTTTAAGGAACAGAGCCTGCAGCAGAATCAGAGGACGGAGACAGAAACAGACAGAACAGCTTCTTATTTTCACCCTCACAACATTTTTAATTGATTTCCAGCTGCAACTGTGGACACACTGTGGTGTAAGAAAAAAAAGAAAAGAAAAAAACACACCAACTGCACAGTATATACATGTGAACAGTCTGTTAAGATCGTAAGTCTGGAACAGAAAATGATATGATTTTAAACCAAGAAAAATATATAAATTCAACTGAATGTGTTGAGCTGTAGTTTGTATAGTGTGACGTAGTAGAGGGGTGGCTCAAGATTTGACATTTGATTGATGGGGTTTTTAATCTTTATGGTAAAAAATTATTAGATTTTTGCACACAAAAAAACAAAAAAAACAAAAAAAACAAAAAACAAAAAAACAAAAACACTTTAGTTTAAAATTTGCTTCATCACTACTTTTTCAGGACACCAAAATGATCTAAATCACCAGACTTAAACTGTTTTTATACTGATATGTTGTGTTGTTTCTCCCTCTATACATAGATATATATTTATATTATTATGTATTATTCTCTTTAATGGAGGGACGTTTTTGAAGATATAATTAATGATGATGATGATGATGATGATGATGATGATGATGATGATGATGATGATGATGATGATGATGATGATGATGATGATGATGATGATGATGATGATGATGATGATGATGATGATGATGATGATGATGATGATGATGATGAGAAAAGAGGACAAGAATAAAGGGAAAAAAACAAGTTAATGTTAAATGAGTGGAAAGAAAAAAAGAAAAGCACGAAGAAAGGAAGGAAGAAAATCAAACTGAATAGTAAACAGTTCTGAGATTTTAATTTCAGTTATTTCGCCTTTCGACGCCTTTCGTCTGAAATGTTCAACTTTCTGTCTGCCCTCTAATAAACCAATGCAGGAGTAATTACACACAGCCGGCAGAGCATTTCTGAACACACTCACACACACCTCGTACTGTGTGTGTCTGTGTGTGTTCCATTACACACTGCATCATGTGTGCCAGTTTGTGCAGGCTGCAGCCTAAACTGTGGTTTGCGTGCACATTTTTGTGTCTGCGTGCGTCCCATTTGCACACATTTATCATCCATTTGTCGTGTGTGCCCCCGTGTGTTCGTATGCGCCTGTGAGGGCGTGTGTGTGTGTGTGCATGTGTATGTGTGTGAGATGATTGACAGTTTGCATCTGCACACAGGCTAAACTGCTCTGCAGCGGCAGGTGCAGCAGGAGCCCACAGGTAGAGCAGCTGTTTACTTACAGACGCCGGCGTGTTTCTCTCACTGTTCTTGAACATAAAGAACACACTGGTACATTTACATTTACACTTCATTTACACATCCCACAGAAAATAGAAAAGAATAAGGAGGGGCGGAGGGGGCGGGGGGGCGAAGAGAAAAGAGAGAGGAAATGAGCTGAAATGTAAGACGAGCAGAGTTGTTGTTGTTGTTGTTGTCGTTTGAGTCGGAGTCTGGAGTTTGAAAAATTTCTCCAAAATGTCCACAACGTTGTGAGTGTCAGAGAAGACTCGGATGGAATGAGGGGCACTTATCGGAAGCTGATACGTACAAATACTTCTCAGAAAAGTTCATTTGTTGTGGTTTGTGGACTCCTCAATGCTTTCATTATGAATGTGAGGCAAAAGTGGAGATGACACACACAGACACACAGAGACATTCCTGAAACTAAACCTTCAACAAGTACACGGTTAACATCTCTGTTCTCACTCTCATCACTGTCTCATGAATCAAGTGTGAGGTCAGGAAGGTCAGGTTTGGTCCCCAAGGGCATGGGAAATGTGAATTTAAAAAAAAATACAATAACTTCAAATAATCCTCAAAAGTAATCAAACTAATTAGAAAATTCACCAATCATATTTTAATTTTAATGTTCACTTAACTTAGGAATGAAGTTTTCTTCATCAAGAACCAGGTTCTGACATTGGGAACCTTTAATGTGTTGCACTAAATATATTCAGATTGCTCTTTTTGCTTCTCTATTATTTATTATTACTATTATTATTTTTGTCGATTACGTCATCACTGTCAAAAATAGCCGGAAACTATGTTTAGTTCGATCCAACATGATCCTCCATCTGCAGTCAAAATGTTCTGCAGTTCACACTACGGCCACAAGGGGGACAGGTGAGCCTCAATGTTTGGAGAGGAGAGTGAAGAGAGGAGAGAGATGATGGTGTGTTGTTTTTTGACAGAGTGTGTGACACATTTGAAATGATAGAGACAAATAATGTCTCTGCTAAAGATATTTTACGTATTCATGACAAACACGTTCACGTTTTGTTTCGGCCCAAATAGCCAAATTCATCACTTTCTGACCTTCACGTGGCAATGAATCCCACGCCTGCAGTCAGAACGTGGGCCACATCCCGGTCGAACGGAGACTAAAGCTGATCTTTCTTCTGACTCTGCTGTTTCACACAGTAGGACAGACCAATGTGGGCCATATCATGGAACCCAAATGTGGGCCTTGGGAGGCCAATTAGACCAACTGTTAGTTTAATCTAATTCAATCATTTATCCTGGTTTAATGTGATTATTAATGAATCCTTATTAAATCGTCATTTTTGACATTTTGTTACGTGTAAGACTAAGACTGATTTGGTGATTAAACACGACAGCCAATCAGCTGTTGGAAGTTCACGGCTGCAGTTCAAATGTGTTCATTTATGACCATAGCATTTGAAATATTGTTTTCAGTCACTGCAGTAACCAAACTGACCACAGGGAGCAGTGGTCGACACGTAAATTGTGTGCCGTTATTAGGTAAACCAGTTGTCCCCAAACTTTTTTTGTACCAGGGACGGGTTGACCGGTATTAGCCATTACTGTGGACCAGTAATACCAAATTTTCTAAATCAAACCTCTTTCAGACTCTCCTCTGTTAGTATCAGAGTCTGAATGAGCTGTTGTTGTGACAGATTATCTTTGAATGAAGAAAGTAAAGGGATATGACTGGATTATTTTGGAGTGAAGTAAATCAGTAAAACTGAAGTACATTTTTTCACTGTGTCAAATACAACATGCTCCAGGAAGTATTTTTAGTCTGAAGTTTTGTGTTTGAACAACCACTGGAGTTTGTGGATGAGTTCCAAAGTACTAATGCCAAGTGATAATGTGTCTCTACTGATGCAGGAAGACAGAACACACACTAAAGGAGTGTGCGTTGTTGAGTTTGGGGGGGAACGGGGGGACCTTGAGTTGAGACGTTTCACTTGCCTGCACTTTTTCTCTTCCTTTCTCTGAAAACAATAAACAGCACTTGGAAAATTACAAGGGTTATCCACCCCAGAATTAATCTTTCCAACCCATAACTACACACAGAGAAACTGCTGCCTCTCCATCAAGTGGGTATATTTTAATTACAGTCTATTGACTGCTCAAAGTAATTTGTCTCACAAAGATGCCCAAGAGCTAAAAGACAGACGTCTCGTCTAAATCTGGAATGTGCTGCCACAGATTTCTGTTCTCTCGCTCTGGTTTTGTGGTTATGATGTGCAGCTTTCCTGATTTCAGGCTTCTCGTAATTGTTCACCTTTTAAAGATTAACGTGGATTCCCGACGGAGACGGAGTCTGCAGGGACGGTGACTTCTTCTTTTCCAAACCTCTCTGAAATATATTTCAGGGGAATTTCGGAACATTCCCAGGAACGCCTCTATGACATGTTCAACTTTCAGTATACATTTGAATTGTTCCCCTTTGTTTGAATTTGCTATATAGTGACGAGAAATAAATTACACATACACAGATAGAGAGAGAGAGATATTTGTATTTGTACTTTTAAAATTTACCCCTGAATAAAGTTGAAATGTATTGAAGTTGTGAAGGTGTTTGTTGATTCCATGACCAACAATTCTAGATTTTAACTGTATCTGATTTATTTTTCAAACCTCAGAAATGTTTAAATCCACAGCACCCTGGGGTTCCACACCAATGACAGAGACATTGCCTCTGGGCCAAAGCACCATGCCAAACTTTACATATCATTTATCCAAGTTCACACAAACACTCCATCCAGTGCACATCTCTGCTCGTGACCCCGCCCCCTGTTAAACTTTAGGACCCACTGTGGCCCACGAGTCATAAATGGTTAAGGAAGTGGACTTGGGTCTGGAGGGTTTCTGGTTCGAGTCCACCAAGTTACCACTGGTGCTCTGAGCATGGCACCACCCCACACATGCCCTGGTCACTTTGGTGATGGGTTAAATGCAGAGGTCAATGAACCTTGACTCTCGAATCAAAGTACATCCAATACCTGCTGCTCCACCAATCACTGAAGACTGATGGATGAATATCTTTGGGAAATGATCCCACACTTCCCCTTTTTAGGCCCAATCTAACTCCAGCTACTTGGCATATATGTACGACATACATGTCCTGTGGTTCTGTGACAGCTCACCTATTAACTCCAGATCTACTCCCCGTTTGATCGCCTCTGATGAGAACATGTTACAATAAGAGCCATTAGAAGTGATAAAAGTCGACCCTGGTGGCAGCGTCACCTCCAGCTGTTACTGTGCCGTCACTCAGCCGGTTGTTAGGAGACGACCCAACAGTGCAATTAGTGTGAGGTGTGAACCATCAGCTGCCGCAGATCTGAGTACTCCCGGTACTTCAGAGTTACTGTACGTGTGAGCTGGAGCCTGTTAGTCACAATGACAAGTAATTCAGCTTCTCTCATCTGTCTTTAACCAATAATCACACTTTATTTTGGTTTTAGATATACACACAACACAGTGACTGTCAGCCGTGTCGGGATTCAAACCTGGGTCCTTTGATTTCAATCCCAAATTCCTCTCACGACTGTGGCACTTTATCTTTGAAAAGGCAGATACATCGTTTGGCGTTATTGTGAAAGAGAATTTCAAATTTGGCAGCAGCCTCTGAAGTTTGAATAAATCAAGGCGTTTTTTTGTTTTTTCAGCTTGAAAGGTTTGAGTGGAACTGACATCAATTTGAAAAGTAAATTGTTAATTGTTAAAGGTCATCCTTAAAAACAGATCATTTTCTGTGATTATAAAAGACTTAAAGGTTTTGAGCGAAACCTAGGGGCGCAGTCACACTAGGGACGGTGATTCTGTACTGTGGTGAAGCCCGATTGCCCCCCTCGCCTGTCCTGTGTTTATACACGGTTAAAGCAGTGCGATGGAGAGCCAATCTGACAAGAACGGCTGCAATGACAGCCTTGTTCTTTGTCAACCACAAAAACATAAACAAATGTATTGGTAATATAAATAATAATTAAGGAAACATTTTATATTATTGTAATGGATAAAACAACCAATAAAACAACGAGGGACAGTGAGTGAGACAATGCGGCAGTTTCCTCCAATCACGACGAAAATCTTGCAAACGTTGCTTGCTCGTAACTTGGAAAATTCTTGCGAGTAGCTCGTATCTTGAAACCCCACTGTATATATATTATTTACATACTTTAATTTCCCATTCTGTAAAGTCAGTGCTATATTTCACAAATGACAAATCCTTGAAGAAGATCAGACCATCTTGAGCCGCTAACCTCCAAGAGTGCCCCTAGTGGGGGACTTGGGGACTCTACAGACATTTTTTCCTCACCCAAACCCTAACGTAGATTAGGCATTATATTTTTCAGCGCTATTTTCAGTATCATCTGCTGTCACTCAAGTCAGTGCCGTGAATCTTCCGGACAAAAACCCAGACGCACACTCAAAAAGACACCAACAAAGTTATGGAACTTTCTGAACCTGTGTTTGATTTTCCCAAATCCACAAACTGTTGGTAACTTTCTGAACCTTTGATTTTCCCAAATCCACAAACTGTTCCTGCAGTAACACTTCCTGTCGGCGTCTGTCCCGCAGTCAACAGCAAAAACGACACCGCATCAGTTCTAGTCCTTAATGTTTGACATTCAACTCACCGAAGCTGCTCTGCTGTCACAGCGAGACGCCCCCTGTCTTCTGGAGAGTTTATTAGCTGTGCTTAATTAAACAAATGTGATTAGAGCGATCCAAACTCGCACATCTGAATCTCAGCTCAGGAGAGGGAAAGTGTCGTCACGCACGGCTTAGCTTTATTAATAGCAGCCATTACTCACTTGCGTGGCGCTGGACGAGGCGCGTAGTTAACATGCGAGTTAATGTGAGCAGGCAGCTGCGTTTCAGCTTTACTTCTGAAGTTTGTCATTCACACTTTAGCACCAAACGTCAAGGGAAAATACGGCTTTGCTGATTTGATTGGTATTAATTGCTGGTGATTGAGAGCATCGATATGTGGGCAGTGCTTTGGCTTCAGCTGTCAGCTGCGAAGTTTATTTTTCAACTTTTGAAATATGATTCATTAGCATCATTCATTAACCGTTGTAGCTGCAGGTCCCTCCCTAGTTCATAGGTTTTTAAGTTTATGTAGGACACATGTTGTGTTAGCCAATATACATTTCTATATCTCTCTCAAGCTTCCGTTGCTATCGTTTAGCGCAGCGGCTAAATCTAAGCTTACTTTGTGTGTTGTGTTGAAACCAAATGAGCGAAGAGCTTACTTGTGTTGTGTTGAAACCAAATGAGCGAATTCTCATTCTCATTCTCATTCTCATCCCATATGTTTTTCAAACTTTTCTTACTCTTATCTATTGGCTAAGCTAGTTTTGTAGATAGTATAATAAGTAGGTCAGTAATTATAATAGTGATAACCTTTTTAAGCTTTATAACGCTAAGGCTAATTTGTAGCTTTTTGTACTCCATACTCAGCGCTATCTACGACTCTTAGGCTAAATGGTTGGCGATTAGGTTGTTTGGAAGCTGTGACATTCTTTACTTAGGGACAGAAGTTGCACGACGACGCACCATGTCACAAACTCAGTTACGGCCTGAACTCTCGCTGCCCTCTGCGTCTCCTGAATTTAATTGCAGACTCGTTACTGAATAACTACCAATGTCCGCATTCAAGGTCACGCTGATTCACACAGTGGTGTCTCTGTGTCGGAGCGATGTGACGATTGGCCGGTGTACAGGTTGGTACTGCAGCTGAGATTTGCCACCGGATTAACTTAAATTCATTAAGACTAATGAGTCTTCTAAACAAGTCACAGTTTAAATAACAGTTCACCAGGTCTGACCAGGTCTGATACCTCAGCTGAACTGTTAAATATTTTCTATTTTTTTTAGTTATTTTTGCATATATTCTTCATACCTAAAATCTATCTACGTATATCTATCCATCTATCTATCTATCTATCTATACTGAGCAAGAATCGTAGTTCCTGGGACCAACAGTTGATGGCACACTACAGTGGACAGCTATGAATGCTAAATCCACAACATGGTGATAGAACAGACAAGGTTTCTGTTAGAAAAGTCTTGAAAGTATTCCAAGTTTATAGTGAAATCAGGGACGGCAGATTAACTGCCACATGTCTGGAGCTTAATATTTAATCTTGTTTAGGTTAAGATGTTTTTTTTTCTTCTTTCAAGTGGATCTGAAACTCCAAATAACTCTAATGACATGCGCATGTAGGTACTAAAGGTTTGGATGACATCTTGAGGACTCTCTCGATCAATTACAGTAAGAGTAACTTTGGGACACGGCCTGTGGCCTGTGGAAAAAGACACTTTCAAAACAAGGGGCACGTCTGGTCATTTGTATAGCTGAATATAAATGCTGTGTTGACAGTACGCACAACAAAATTGCAAATGATACAGAGATGATTAGCATGGCCCTTGCGCTAGGATGACACTCAAATTCGTAAGCATTCGAACGCTTGCCTCTACAGCAAGAAGATCACTGGTGCGCAAGTTCGATCCCCGGTTGGCCCGCAAGTTTCCATTCCTGGATAATCCTTCTGTATGGAGTTAGTCCTCCCGTGTGCGTGGGGGGGGTTCTCTCTGGGAACTCCAACGTCCTCTCACAGACCAAAAACATGCTTAGGGGAGTAGGTTGGTGTGCATAGGTGTGCGATCCCCGGTTGGCCCGCAAGTTTCCATTCCTGGTTAATCCTTCTGTATGGAGTTAGTGGGGAGTAGGTTGGTGTGCATAGGTGTGAATGTCAGTGTGAATAGTTGTGAACTGGTGAACTGTCACCCTGTCCTTGCCCGTAGAATTGGAATTGACTCCAGCACCCTCTGTGACCCCGAAAGGGAATAAGCTGTAGATAATGAGTGAATATAAACTGGGAAAAAAATGGCCTTAATGTTTTTTTAATATGTGTTTGTGTAAAATGGCCCACAGGCTTTTATCAATTATTTCTGCTTCATTATTATCTGTGTCCTCAGCTCCAACCTGCTCTGGTGGCGCATCATCGGTGAACTGGGGTAACTTCTGACTCGTTTCATTCGTGGACCTCAGCTGTTGATCCTAGCTAAGAATTGCTCGATCTGATACTCAGGATTGGCATTGACCAATGGTGGTCAAACTTTCAGGATCGAACAAAACAGAGATAGCCCATCTGATCCCACGACTAAGCCCATCTTCAACTTAACTTAGCGAGACATGCGGTAAACATGGACACCGTTGCCTCAGCAACAGCAGCCCAGAGAACTAGGTATGAGATCGATATCGGTATCGGCAGATACTGCAAGTTGCCGTATCGGACATGAAAAAGTTTTATCGAGCCACCTCTACTGTTGACCCAACAAATGTGGTAAGTGGTAAAGGAGTAAAAAAGACATCTTCCGTCTATTTCCATGTCACAAGTGAAATTAACTGATAGGTGAGGCAGAATTAGGAGAGTTATTGCTCTCTTTTGCCCCCTTTTGGTGGCACTAATAATTTCCCGAGGTAAAAATAATAATAAAAAAAAAGATCCAAAATCTGGTTTAATAATAGTTTAATCATGACTTTTGGATGAACTGACAGCTCAGCTATCCAAGTTTAATACCTCTGTTCTTGCCCCTGGTATTTGAACATTTCATCTCATTTGAGTTTATCATGATCTGAGCCTAAGTTTGTTGAACAGATGATCTAAAGCCACGTCTTCATCAGTGAAAGTGTGTGTGAGTGATAGGTGGAGAGAAGCCAGATACATATTTACTGTGTTTTATTGAAGAAGCATGTCACGCTTTCCCATGTAATTATATAGGACAAATGGGCATGATGTAACCATGGCAACACATGTAGGCACTGGGGCACACCTGTGCTTCAGTGGGAGGAAATGTGTGCAGGAGTACGGGTGTGTGCGTGCGTGCCTGTGTGTGTGTGGTTGCGCGTGTAGCGTTGCAAACACGGCGAAAAGTTTCATGCTTCGTTGCAGATGTCAAAACAGTGGAGCCGAACACGAAAATTCTGATTCAATTACATTTCAGATCCTGTTGTGTAGATAATGTCAGGGGACACACGTGTTCGTGTTTAAGTACACACACTTCACGTGGTTAATGTAGTGGTGTACACTGTACGTGCTGCGCGGAAATAAAGTGATTGAGGCTTTTATAGTTCAACCAGCTAAATGCTAAGAGCTAACAGATGATTAGGTTTCTGCCGTGGAAAAACGGAATAATTAGGCTAACAATAATGCGACGACATGTTAATGAAACGGTGTAATTATTTTATAATTATTTTATATTTTATTTACATTTCTCAATTCATCTGCTTGTGTAATCCTGTCTTTTTTGCCCACAGTATATGTATACATATATATGATACTGTCAGACTCAATACCATATACTCTGTTGTATATTTTCTTAGAACCTGCCACATTAGCATTGACCTCTCATCTTTATACGTTTTGTTGGGACAGGTAAAAACCAAACAAACAAACAGGAAAACATACGAATATATAACATCTAATTCTAATAATTTAATTATTCTGGGATGGTATGTTTGCAAAATCTGGACCAGTGTTTCCCAAAGTTTTCTTCTGGGGACCCATATTTTAAAAGTCACAAACCTTCGCGACAATCGCGTCAATAGACATTATTTATAAACTCCTGGGAAACATGATGCGAGACGACCCAAAAAAAAAACCTCTTATGACCCACAAGGGTGTGGGGGCGCTGCAGAGGTTAGCGCTCAGCTGCAGGGAGAGCACAGGAGTGGCGACGCAAGTGCAGCCCCGCACGCAGGTGAGTGTAAATCGAGTAATCAAGCCTCTCCCGATATCAGTAGGAGCCGGGACCGAGGAGAGAGGGCGGACAGAGAAACAAACCCACGATACCTCAACGGGAAAGACAGGCATGGCCCAGGGGCGCTTTGGGACTAGTGCAATAAAGTCTGTTAAACTATCATCTGTGTCAAGGGTGAACTCACGTGTTACAGTCAAAGGTGAACTCAGGTGAAAGGTGAAATAATCCGACCAACTTCAAGAACAATATCAAAACAACTTATATCCAGTCAGATAATTCGTGTTACTCCACAGAAAGACACTTCTTTATTTCTTTCTGTGTTGAAGTGTCATCAGGTCATCCATTTTCCTGGAGACGTCTTTATTCAATCACCACGTCGCTCATACTGTACCTACCATGCAGCTCTTGTGCCGTCTTTGACAGCAGCTTAGCCACGGTGCAATCCAGAGGAGCACAGCGGGTGAGGAGAAGCCCTCGGGGGGTGAGAGCTCTTCCTCCTTCTCCTCCTCCTCCTTCTCCTGCCTGGTTGCCCCTGGTGACAGTAACAGCAGTCTGTAATTGCCACCTCGTCAGACAGCTTCATTAAGATGAGCTTTGTCTGCACAGCTGAACGCCAGTGCATGGGGAAAGGAAGGAGAGAGAGAAGGAGAGAGTGAGTGAGAGAGAGAGAGAGAGAGAGAGAGAGAGAGAGAGGGGATGGTGAGCCCACAATGCAATTACTGCACGGCTGTGACAGGTGGGGCCTCACAGGCTCTACGTCTGTGGGGCCCTGATGCATGTTGGGGAGCCGCGGCGCTCCAGCGTCATTTTTCAACCCCCTTCCTGTCATTAGTTGGTAATGATTGGATTATTTTGCAGATGAATCGCAGTATATGTCTTGCTCACAAACATTTCCTGGTCGTATTAATCACAGCCATCAAGGCAGAGCAGTCAAAGCGAATTAAAAAAACAACACGTCTAGATTAAAAATTACCGTAATCCTTCATCAGCGGGCCTTTAACCCTTTGATTGCGTGGGTGTGCCGTCCTTAATCATTGTCTCTGACTCCGGTGGCAGACTTTATGAATTGTAAAGCTCAGACCACCGCTACAGGAATCAACATTTGAAAGAGATGAACTGAGCACCAAAGCCACGAGGCGGCTTCTGGGTGTTTTTGAATCACACTTATTTACTGTAACACAGGTTCTGCATTGGCAGTAAATGGATTTTGACAGACTGCTAAGAGCTGCAGGGACGAAGGCTAATAAAGGAGCCACAGTTCAGACTAATTTATAGTCCATCTGTCGACACAATAAAGACAAATGAGTTTTTTTGGACCGTGGACCATATAGAAAAACAAAACAGCAGACAAGACAGCAAGAGTTTCCAGTACTATTAGTCAACTCAAGTGCTGCAATTAGCAATGTATAGCCTTTTATGCGAGTCAATTCACCTTTTCTTCATCCATTGTTTAGCCCTATTACTTTTCAATTACACTTCAACTCTATATTTAAAAATCACTTACATTTAAAACGTAATTAAGAACCGGGTTTTACAGACCCACCCAGTGAGGATGGACCTGTCATGTGGCCTGGCTGTGGAACAAAGTCTGGACTCAAGTAGAACCTTAAAAAACACCCTGTAGTACATCCTGTTCAAGGGAAGTTCCAGGACTATTTTGCCTCGAGCTCCTTTTAATTTACAGCTCAGGTGAGGACTGTGCATAATGACGCTATTTACCTCGGTCTCTGGGGCACTCTTGTCTTTGTCATTAAAAGAAGACAAGCCTGGTTATATTGAAAAACAAATGGTGAATAAAAATCACGTCTAAGAGTTTTGCTCATGTTGGATTAGACTGATGCAGACATAAGTAGGTGTAAGTAAAACATGCTGAATTAGATACATCAAACGTTAGGCCCGACAAAGCTCACAAATTGCGAATTGCCATCAATCACCAGGCAAAGTATCGCAGTCTTTTTGAGTGACGGAACAACACATCTGTCGCTATCATTTTGTAGCAATTAAAGGAGGAAAAACAATTGACTTTTCAGCCAATATATCCGACATGTCAGTATCGTACCAATATAAACCAAACCGATATATGTAGCCGTTTGCCCCCAAAACTGAGGTGAACGTCTCAGTGATCCCAGCATATTTGGCAGAACCAAGGCATCGCGTTATCGGGTCTTCATTATCGGAGGAAATACCGATAACAGTTCTTAACAATTCTTATCAGTCAGCCGATATTATCGGACATCCCTACATTGAAACTGTAAAATAAATAAATAAAAATCTATCATTGAAATGATGTATTTTAGAGGATATATTTGATATAAAAAATACTGATATGGCCAAACCCAATGACTGACACGTCTATACCCATAAGGACAGACAGTGTGACTGGAATTGTAATCATTCTTACTTTTCTTTGCTTGTGTGGCTACCTATATTACAACATCACTGATTTTCAAAAAAAAAAAAAAAAAAAAAAAAAGTTTAGCAGATAAATATTTGTATTGCCAGTTGGCGTTTCTAAAGCCTTCGGTTCCACATCATTTCAGAGAGCTGGTCTTATCCCTGTGATGGTAGCTGTTGATTTGTGAGAGCCGAGCAGCTCCGCTCTGTCTGCCTGAGTCTGGCCCCTGGTGAAACACATTCCTTTCATCCATCAAAATTCCACACGATTTAAACTGCCCTCGGTGAAAACATATCATAGCGATCCATGGCTCTTGGACCGCTCCCATTGGGCGGTTCGGCCCACGCCAGGCATCTGGGACGGCCCAGAGCCTCCAGGGAGGCCGGGTGCTTACGTCTCTTTGGGCCAGTAAGCCTGGAGGCCCCGTGGCCCTGGGAAACGTGGCAATTCAAGGCTGCACCTTGGCACCGGCGGTTCCTCCCCACCAATCCACTTAGCCCTAGGACTGTCACAGCTTAAAGACGGTTAGCCGTGGCCAACTGTGCAGCCAGTGGGTCTGGGCTGTTGGGAAAGCGTGTCTGTGGGTTCATCTGGATTGGCGTCGATAAGGATGTGTGCTCTTCGTCCTCTGCCTATCACTGCCGAGCACAGGCCGGGAGCAGAGTGTGACGCCTTTATGTGTTTGTCTGTCTGTGTGTGTGTGTGAGCGGCGGCAGTGACACAAAGATGATTGACTGGCAGACCATCTTCAGAATGCCAACAGTGAACGATGCCACACCACACATTCCTTACGGAGGAAACGGCCACATGGTCACTGCCATGCCAGATATCACAGGGCTTCAGGACACACACACACACACACACACACACACACACACACACACCTCTTCTACCTTTCTTCAAGCGAAGACCTTGGCAGTGATGGTAAAAGAACTGAGGTCGAACAAAACGTAAACCACTGGAAAAAAAAACAAAGAGTTTTGAATGATATGAGAAGTATTTGTCTGACTAAGAAGTTTTAGACGTTGTACTGCACTAATGTTTACTTTCACTTTGTCAAGTCGTGACAGTCAGCAATAACGCGTGTATTAGTGCAGAGGAGAGAAATGACTGATAAACCGTACTTCTAAAGAGTCCCCGGGTGAAGTCGCTCATCTTCTAGTCAGATTACTGCCACATGCAGACGACTCCCCGCTCTCCCCCCTCCTGAACTCCGCCTCTTGGTAAATGTTGTGCATACTTTCGGTCTTGTTTCTGAGGTCGGCACAGGTTTAATTGATTCTCCTTCTCCCTCCATCTCCGAGGCCACACGGTCTCTCCATGGGAAGTGCTAATTGATTTTCCCCTGTGACCACTTGAAGACGCGGGGCAGACGTGGCCCAGCAGACACTTCTACTGGTCCTCAGGGACCACGGTGGAGGAGAGATTCAGTGAGCTCACGGAATACAATCTTACGGCTTCTTCCTTTACCATCTGGACGTCACATTAACGGAGGGACCAATGAACACCAGTGGGATTACAAAGATGCAACTGCACCGCCATCACTCTTTGTCCAGTACGATATATCCACCATCTCAAACCTGCCTCTCTAACTTTATCTCTGAACTGCTCCACCTCAACTCTCAATTTTCTCCATTAATGAATTGAAGGGGAAAAAAAACATTAATGTGAAGTATTTTGTCCTATATTCTTTTTTTGTAGTTAGACAAAGTACTCCAACATATATTCTCAATGTAAATGATATATTCAGTTCTCATAAATGTTTATACTAAACACTTTTAAATCATAGTTTTAGTAGCTTGCAACCCCAAATGTGTGGGCGTCTCAGTTCTAAAACTTTCCCCTGCCCATCTCCTTAGGTTACAAATGTGTTCTGGGAAACGGAGCTAAAGGCTAGCTGAGGCAGGTTTACATATTTAAACATTTACTGTAATAGACATTTTTCAAAGAAGTAAAAAAAAAGGGGGGGGGGCACAGAAATAGGAAATAATTAGAGGTTTGGTGCCGAGAGTAGAGGTACAGCAGGAAATGAATTACTGTAGTGTGTTTTCAGAACGGAGTTTAAGACTAAATGTTTTAGCAGATCTACGTCAGAACCAACAGAATAGATTCGTTGACAAACGGAGGCCAGTAAAAGAACCTTGAAACTGTTAAGTGTTCCACTCTTTTGGTAAGCATTCTGCTGTCTAAAGGATTTTTGGGAGACCAATAAGGACGACATAAAAAGATGGACCCCTTAATCTAAATCTTATGATCCCGTAAATCCTTCAAGACTTGCTATGTTCTTTAGTTCAGTGTTCCCAAACTTTTCTGGGGACCCACGTTTTAAAAGTCACACACCTTCGCGACCCAAGTCAATTTATTATTATTATTTGTAAATTCTTGGGACACATGGTGCGAGATGACCCCAAAAAAAAATCTTTTGCGACCCACCTGAGGGTTGCAACCCAGTCTTTGGGAAACAATGCTTTAGGTGATAGTATGCCGACTTGGCGGCTGTTTGAAGTCAGGTCAGAGTCACTGACAAAGACTTGATTTCTGGCTTGATTTAGGGGGTTTTAACCCAAGGTATTGTGGGTAACTGTAGCTCTTTCTCTTTTGGCTCCAAAGACAAGCCGTTTTGCTTTGTCTTTTCCTCCGGTGAAGACAGTTCAGATCGAGTCATTCGTTTGCTCTATACAGTCACTTGGGGTAAAGAAGTCAGATGAAATGGTTATGTAAATGTGCACGTCGTCTGCGTAGTTGTAGTAAATGTCAAACATCAAGGGCCCCAGAACTGTGCCTTAGGGAATTCCACAGGTCATTTTATGTTTCTCACTTTTTCTTTTCAGTTCGTACGGCAGTGTCATGTGGTTATGTTTTTTTTTCCTCACTCTGCAGGTGTGTGTGTGTAAGTGAAAGGACGTCGTGGCTGCGTTGCTGTAACTGACCTTCATCTCTGAAGATGAGCCGATAAGCAACAGGTTTCTAGCCTCCCTTCAAACCTTGGGAGTTAAAAGACCGAGTGAGTTTTGTCACTCACTCTGTGTGTGTGTGTGTGTACATCCTGTCTGTCAACGCCTTTGCTCAAATATGACATTTAAATGTTTCTTTATTGTACTCTAGCTGAAACGAAAGAAATGAAAAAAAAAAAAATCTCTCTCAGTCGTAGCCTGACGTTTTTTTTGGATTTTTTTTTCTCACAAAAATCAACGTTTTCAGTATTTCTGCAGTTTCATAAGTTGGAGCCGAGAAATTCTCACTGCACGAGAATACGTAGAGGAAATCTGATATTTTTTACAGTAACTTGAATAATACCCAAACACCGCTCTGACTCAACAGGTGCCTGTGACAATAGTGCGTCTCTCAGTCTCTTTGTTGTGGCACATTTTTAATGAAATGCCCCAAATTTACCTGAAGTATTTGTCACCACTGCTTTTCGGTTTCGATTTTTGTAAACCAACAACCGGAACTCGGAGGATTTCCACTCGGTCTTGTTTTGACTAATTTATAACAGGATTTTTTAAAAAAGAGATTTTAATATTAGTAAAGGCGAGCAAAATGGGTTATCTTAAATAAATAAAAAAAAAAGTTAGGCTCAGAAAATACAAACAGTTGTATGGTGGGGAATTTTTATGTATAATAGACAATTTTGATGATGTTTTGTATATTTAAAGATCCAGGTCAGGCTTGGTTAGAAAAATAAATTGCAGGATTATATATATATATATATGCAATTTATTAATTAAATATTTCCTAAAAATATAGGCAAAAGTTAATTATTTTATTTTCTCAAGAAACGCTGTTTCAAGTGGAGAGAAATCTTTCCTAAAGTCCAAAAAACAAAAATCATAAAATATATTAAGTAACAGGAACAAAGGAACATCACAATGAACACAGACAACTGTCCAGAACACACACACAAACACAAACACAGACACTACACAATCACAAACACCATCATCAATGACCAAACCAGGACTGACTGAAGGAGAGACGTCTATATACCCAGGTCACCAGGTGACACCAGTGAGACTAACGACAGAGACACAGCTGAGGCTGATGACACTGATTGACTCCACACACAGGCAGGACGGGAAAACTAGACCGAGAGAAAAAGCTAACGAGCTGAAGAACAACAAATATAGTATAAGTTCCATAAACGTATTCAGTTATTTACTGGAAAAAAGAAAGTAGGGAAAATCAGACTTCCCTTTTTGTAAAAGCGCAATGATCAATAACAATAGTGTCGGAGGTGAAGTTCCTCAGAGTGAGAAAAATCACAGTGGATTTTACAAGAGCTGCTCGGAGTCAGGATTAGTGTTCGAAGGCTAAACGCCGTTCTGGCTTATGATTATGGAGCACGTACGTGGCTCTTACTCCACCTCTGAGACAGACACCGATGTCAATAGGGCTAATTGGCTCATTAGAGCAGGTATTTAACCGCTGCTATAATCACTCTGTGTCATCACTTAAGCCCTGGTGGAGCACGAGGGGCTGCAGAGATTGAATACCCTCTTCACCTCTGGAGGGAAAAAAAATATATATATATTCTCTGATATAGGACTGAGAGCCTCGTCTGACAGGATGAGAAGGAGACCTTTGTCTGATATATTTGCCGTAAGTGGCCTTAAAAAGGGGGGTAAAAAACAGTGTCACACCTGTTTAAGTGGAGCTGAAATTCTGATTAAAGGAATGTTACAAATTAGAAACGAACATTTTAGGTCAAAAAATAATTCTACTCAAACTCTGACAGACTGTTTCAGTCTGAAGAAACATTTTGTTTAGAATAATCTACAAAGTATTGAGCCTTTAGTTCGGGGGGGGGGCAAACATGCGGCCCGTGGGCCAAAATCAGTACACTTGGCGTTTCAATCCGGACCGCTTGAGGAATTTAAAAAATTAAAAAATACACAAAAAACTCAGGTTTTTTTCTTTATTTTTAAGATTTATCTAATGTACTTTTTTTGCATGAAAACAAGAGAAAAAAGCAATGATGTTATGACTGTACTGGTCCAGCCCACTTGACATCTAACTAGGTGGTATGCGGCCCGTGAATCATAATGATTTTGACACCTCTGCTTTAGTACTCAGCTAACCTTTGCTAGAAAAGTTAGCAGAAAGTTGAAACTCCTAAGCAGTGCATTGTGGGTAGCCTTCCCATGGGGAGGGGGGGGATAATAAAACGTATGCGCTCTTGTTTTGTGACAATAATAACAGCATTAAATTCTGCATACAGTACTTTTAATTGGACTTTAATTAAACAATGCTCTATAAATACTACTCTCAATGACCAAACCTCCCTATGCCAGGATGGAGCTCCCAAGACGCCAGCACTGAGCCAGCGTTGGCCTCCGGGGGGCGGAATGGAGTCTGATCTGAAGAGCTGACAGCTGATGACTCCAAAAACTTAATTAACTTTTCAATTAGTGTCTGGTCTGACATGGTTTTTCCGTCTTTGTTATTGAACATTTGTACTGATGCTCTGGGACAAACACTAGGCTCACACACTTACATAACCGTTGCTAATGTGAGAACGTGGCGTCAGTGATTCTACAGCTGGTGGTTTTTGGTTTTTTTTTGAGACAATTTCCTGTGCTACTTGAAAGTTCATTTTTTTCCAAACTTTGTTTTAAAAATTTTGTTTCAGATATTCAATATTGTGTGCTTTTTAACTAACTTATCTCTGCTCTGGGCTACTAAACCAAATGTTTTGACAACAACAACAAATATTGTGCCTATCGTCTCATATTATTAGCTAATATTGTTAGTTATTGTCTTTCATTGGTTTTTCATTTTATCTTAATATTTTTTGTGGGTCAAATGCCAACTTTTTAAACTTTTGATATTGTTGATAACTTTTTACTTGTTGATAACAAATGTAGGGAATTCATCCATCCTTACTTATACTTGGCTAACTTCAAGCTAAGTTAATGTCAGTACAATTTGGCACATTACAATTATCGTGTCAGCTCATGTGAGAAGATGTCTCTGTGTTCCAACTTAAATTTGCATTCTAAATGATTTTGGTTAATCTCAATTATTTTCATTGTATTTTAACATGTATCTTTACTTGGCTAACTTGTTAGCTAACTTGGATATCTCTAGACTAACTTACAGTAGTCTTTTGGCTAAAAATGATCTTTTGATTTTTTTTAAATTCATTTTTATATCGTACAAATGTTGAATACGCGACCTCTTCTGTAGGTTTATATAGGACGTTGTCATGCTATTATTATAGAATAAAAAAATCAGTGTAAAAGACAAAAAAAAAAACTGTAATAACAAGATCTTCAGTGTAAAAGAAAAAAAAAAACTGTAATAACAAGATCTGAGCCCTGCTAGCTGTGAATTGATATTGTTGACTACACACGTGCACACACATTCATACACACATGAACATGGTGTGTGTGTGTGTGTGTGTGTACTGACATGGGGACAATGTGCTCAAATGGAGCTACTCATTAGCACCAGTGTCTCACACCTGGGGTTCAGGTCAGGAGGCAGCGGAGTTTGTAACGTAATTATTGACAAGCAGATGTTACGATAAGTCGGTTACGATAATGGGACGACAATGGATGGGATTGGTGTCACTGCACAGGCAGATGAATGAAACAAATGAGGGAGAACTCAACCAAACACGGCGACAACATTGGTGAAATGTGTGTCGGTTTGTCAGGTGATCGTATTTCATAAAAGGATTTTTAAAAAAGCAGCACTAGCACTAATTATTTTGCAAATGCATTTAATTTCTTTTTTGGGGGAGAGGGGGGGTAAACACCCGTCTATGGGGTTTGACCGCCTCAAGTCGAGAAAGGTGGAAAATGTGTCTAGTTCAGAAAGGATCCTGGTCCATGCTGAGCCAAGTGAAATTTTTTATTGTCGGTGGATGATTTCTTATATTTGGGCTTGAGGAATCTAGGAATACACTTCATTTTGGCACCGACGAACAAACCCAGAACCTCCATTTTGACAACGTTCCAGCAATTTATTTCAAAGAGATTAGCATTTCAGGTTGCCAATCACATTATTCACTCTACAGTTAAGGGCGAAACCTCCGCAGCCCTTTTGGATTAGTTACACGTGCACACGGCACAAGAGTTTTCAATTACAATTTGGAAAAGTTAAAAATTGAAAAAAAAAAAAAAAATTCAATGAGTATATGGACGGCGTTGTGCTACAGTTTCCTGTAAAACATCAAAGGCGCGCCGTAATTGTATTTACGCTACATGTTCATGAGCTTTACGTCCACACACTGACATTAAGTTATAAAAATAGCCTCAATCTGCCGTATAAGGAGGCTCAGAACAAAACTAAACACCAGGTACCAAAGGAGGGGGAGGATAGGTGTCTTCACATACATTGTCATTTGCTATAAGACGCACTATCTGTCTCCTGAAATGTGTCAGGAATTACCGCCAATTCCAAAAACACGCATTAGCCCCCACCTCAGGTGCAGCGGTTCCCTTTACAGTGAGGGGAAATATCGCAGTGGAACACGGCTGTGCGAGGCGGCTAACCTGGCAGCCGGCGAAGAATAACCCTGCACTGGAAGAAAGCAGGCACGTTATCATGCACACACATGTGGCCTGGGTAAAGATTAAGCCGTATTCATCCCTGGCTCCTTTACTCTCTTCTCTGCTGCCTCAGTCCATCAGCAGATATGGCAGCTGTTCAGCCAGGAAGGCAGGAAGAGGTGCCACGGATTTCACGGCATTCTCTCCCAAAAAAGAAAATAAGGACACTACCTCGGTTTTCCCACAGATCGTAAGCTCCGCACCGATGCCGCGGGTTTTTTGGAATTTTGTGCATGTGTTAACAGATGCTCCCCTCCACCCTCCCCAACTACGCACGTAGCCCGGGTACAATCCCCCTGTTGTGTGCGCAGAATTGGGAATCATCTGCTGATTCACGCTTTCTGAGGACAATTGTTCCAAAGCTTGTTAATATTTTCAGGGACTTCCTTTTTTTATATAGGAACGGATTTATACGAAAATGATCATTTAGCATGCAGAAGAAAGCGATCATGTGTCCCCGCTGACATACATTATCACCCAAAAGGTTTGTGTGTGTGTGGGGGGAGTGGGGGGGCGGCGGCTAAGAGCACTGTTGGCCTTGACTTGTGGGGAGAGGGGCTTACGCCCCGAGAGCTACTTAGGGGCCCCTCAGTGCTATAGGCTGGAAATAATTCGTGCTGATGCCTTTTCATGAAACAAAGTGATGAATGCAGGGCCCATGATAATACATCAGGGCCGTGTTCATGATGAACCGCAGCCTTTGGCAGCATAGGTGTGAGTGCTGGGGCAGTGGCAGAGGAGTTAATAATAAAGAAAACAGCAGGAGTTTGCTAAACAAGCTGCCAGCAGTGCAAAAAAGAAAAAGGGAACAAGGCATAGATCAGCAAACAACTGCTCACAGGACTCCATCAACGTTAAGAGGGTTATTTTCAGTCATCTGCTCGTCATTGTTTTAATTAATCAGTCCCTGAAACGTACGGGGAAAATACGTTGGGGAAATATTTCTCCCTTGGGTCTCAGATGGTGTCTTTAAATTGCTTCTTTCATTAGTGGATGACAAGTAATAAAAACAAGGACAGCGGTTGTTTAAAAGTAAATCTCTGAAGATGTGGACCCTCTGTCACACACACACATATATATGTATATATATGTAAATACAAAATGCTGTCATTTTTGTCACTTTCAAAAACTCACCAAACCCATGAAGTCAAACAACTGTACTAACCACTGAGAAGATTCCAAGTTTGTTCGCGGTTCTTGACTCTGGCTCAAACATATATGGTTGAATCGCTTTTTTTTTTTTTTACTCCTTTACTCCGCAAATGATGCCATGTTTACATAATGGCATGGTCTGTTATCAGGGTCAGTCCAGATTACTCTGCACGTGGTCAAGCCGGTCAATGACACCTTCCTGTGGACTATTTCCAGATAGTCTTAGTCTGTTTGGGTAGTTCTTCAGCAGTAGACCCCAATCTTTCTCCAACAGAAGTGCAGGAACCAATCATTAATTAGATACCTGGATACTTCAAACTGCAAATTACAACAGCAGAGACCGGGCTTTTACCAACTGGAGGACAACAAAAATAAAAGGCTTGTTGCATTACGTTTAAAAAGGTTCAGCCAGGAGGGATGCCAAAGGAGCAAGGTAATCACAATGGTGTATCCAGGCATAAACAATTAGCTCAGCCGGCTGAATATTTAAGGTGGTGCTGGAGCCATGTGGGTTGTGTTTGTGACATCCTTGCTTCAGTGGTCACAGATATAGAGGGGAGGCAGGACGTAGAGCTGCGGCGCTAAATAGTTTCCCTGTGTAAGGACTTTTTTTTTTTTTCCGTTTTAAAGAAGCCACTGATGCAGTGTATTAGTCATAATTTATGTTTATCGGCCCTTGTACCCCGGCTGACTTTAACAAACCGTTTAACGCTCCAAGCATATGTGCATATGGCTGCTGTAATAGCTTTTCTGCATGGAGGTGCACTTTAAAGACTCTTGAATCATTTCTTTGGACAAACACTAATGAATTATGTCACCGCAAGTGCAATTTAAAAGTGCAGCGCTGACTGTCGTAATTATTGGGAGGCTCGGAGTTTTTAATTATCAGGAGAGGGCTTATTTGAGTGTAACTAACAGGAGTCTTAGAGAGATGATAATGGTACGCTACAGTCCCGAGGTTCTTCTGACAAAGAGAAACGTCAACTGATGGGATTTGAATTCTATTTTTCTATTACGTTAAGGGAAAAAAAAATGTATTATTTTAAAATGTCAATTATCGAGACCTGTAATCTATACATTTTAGCTGTAAATGTGTAGATAAAGAATACTGATGTGGTCGCTCATAGGTATATAGACCTTTCTAATAATGTGACAACTGAATGATAAAAAGTTCAGCCCAGTGACCCCAGATATTTTCTGGACTATAAGTCGCACCAGGCAAAGGATGAAAAAAGTGTGACTTACAGGGGTTGCAGATACTGGTACACAAGCCCAGGAGTGCCCTCTAAAATTATACATTTTAATATATAAGTGCACTACGTAGAGTGTAGGGGGCGGTTTCGGACACAACCAGAGAGTACTGGTTAACAACACCTTGTCCGACCTCTCCTCCACCTCCACTGGCTTCTCTCAGGGCTGCGTGCTGCTCTGCTCTGCATTCTGTACACTGAGGACCACCCACTCACCCAGACTAAAATCCAGTGAAGTGTACAAATGTCGGGTTCCTCTCACCGCCACGGTTTAGCACTTGAACAGTTTGTGACATTGTTTCCCCGATGTTGAAATGACCAAGGACATGGCAGTGACCTGCTTCAACAAGCAGAGGGAGCTGACAACAACATATGTTAGCAGAATCTTTAGGACATTCAGCGGTGCGCAGGTGATCTTTGAACGTACCCTGAAATTTGACTCCAACAATGAGGATGTTGCGAGTAAATGTCAAGAGCAGCAGTATCTCATCGGGAAGGTCAACTACGGAAGATACTTTTACAGACTTTTTGTTTACTCTTTCCATCGCCTGCTGATACCGATGCCACTAGACTGCAGAACAAGACCAGTTTGCAAAACCCAAGAAAAGTCCGCTCCTAAATCACTGGTCCTTCGGTGAGAGCAGACTGTAAACACAGATTACAGGACTTCTCTCATCATCTTTTCAGACTGTGTGAGCTGCAACCATTGGGTTAAACAGTTCCACTTTCTTTCTTCGTCTTTCACGCCTGCAGAACACAGGGGCAGAATGACCTTTGTTACTGATGCAGTTCAGCTCCCAGATCTGACACATTCACACATTTACATCAGGCCCACTGCTCTCACCTCCCCCCAGTCATCGCGCCTATCCGACACACACACTTATAGTACACTGCTAGTGTGCCCTCTTACCACAACACACACACACACACACCACCACCACCACCACCACCAACTCACTGATGTACAGATATGATCTGCTCCACGTCTACATGGACTGTTTTCTATTACGACATCTGACCAGATGTTGGCGCCCACTTTTTCACAGTCTGTGCAAATAACACTTGTACAGAGTATTCAACTTTATGATAATTATTATTAGATAAACAGTGCATGATATTCAGCCTAAATGCACTCTAAATGATTTAACCCAGTTAATGTGTCCGTTTTTACACTTACACTACTTTTACACTTATTTCCATACATGTAATGCTGGGCATTAATCAGTTTTTATTCCTTAATAATCTGTCATCATTAATTAAACTCTTATTTTATTATTATATTATTAGAATATTTGCAAAAACATTAATTAAAAATTGTTTTAAAAAACGTTTTAAACAATTATTTATGAATAATTAAACAATTGTATCTAGCACATTTATTTCTGGCATTAATAAACAGACTAAGACTCCAGTAGACTGTTTCATTCACAAGTGAACCATCACTCCTATCTAGTGTTAGTTGAGTAAAAAAAAATAAAATAAAAAAAAGTGCATCAATGTGTGCTAAAATAATTATGAAAGTCATGTTTTGTGAATCAAAATGAATAGTTTGCACAGAACTACACCGAGAATATAAGGTGTTGAAGAACGAGGTATTCATTGAAAGTCTCAGTTTGAGAAAGGTCACCAAAGAGTTCCTATGACCGTAAAAATGTAAAATGAAATGTAGACAGCCCTCTGATATTGATCCATCCATCAGCTACCGCTTATTCCTTTTCAGGATGGCAGGGGGCACTGATCCCAGGCATGAACGGGCAGGAGCGGAGTACACCCTGGACAGTCCGCAGTCCATCGTAGGACCACAAACTGATGAAAGTACATTAAATAAACTGGAAATACTGGAGTCAGAACGTTTTTTTCAATTCGGTCTTCAGGGGTTGTACTCCCTGCAAAGTACTGTACATACACTTCAATCGTTTGTACGACGTCGTTTGTACGTACAAAGGCACCAAGTCCAGAGGCTAACACATAACTTGTGTTGTTCATGTACTTTCACAATAACTCATGTCTATGGTGCCTATTGAAGAAGCGGTTCATGTTGCAGAGCATTTGTCATGATATTTTGAGTTACGAGTTTGGTCTAGAGGAGTGATTCCCAAGCATGTCACTATTGTGTTCGACTTAACAGGCCCAGGTTTCACACTCAAAGAGTACATTGAGATTCTACTATTGTGTTCGACTTCACACTCAAAGAGTACATTGAGATTCCATTAAATTTCATTACGTTTCTCACAGACGTTTCGTGACATTTTTCGTTTGCTGCTGCGCCTTGACATTTTAATAAGGTAATTTATGTGTTGTGGCTCAAAAAGGTTGGGAAACTCTAGTCTCCGGATCTGTCCCATATGTCTGCTTTGTAATACAGTACCACGCAAAACTGTCGAAATGTCAACGTGCTGCCCTCATTCTGCTGCAGGTGAGAGAGAGATTTTTCTTTTGGGAAGCAGAAAAAAAAGTCAAGAAAAAAGTTTGAGGGAAAAAAAAACGCAGACGGTGGCCGTCTTGGAGAAGGCGTAGAGGTGGGATAAATTTAATTACATCTTCAAATATTCATTTGGCAAATGTATCAAGGTGGGAAACGCAGGCCCAGAAATGGTGGAGCAGCCTGGCAGCAGAAACACACACACACACAAAACAACACAGGATGCAAAATGACAGTAATCCATGCAAAGACCGTTTAGAGAGAGAGAGAGAGAGGAGTCGACGTTCACCATCTCTGTCTGTGGTGTGTTCAAAGAAAAAGGTTTAAAGAACCTAAATGAATTTCCTTTTCTCATTTTATTTTAATACTTTGGTGTATGGCAAAATGTCTTAATGTATTTATTTAGGCGTGTGTGTCTGTGGGTGAGTGCAAAACCTTTCACTAAATATCTGTTGCCTGTTAATATGTGATTGACTGGCACTCGAATAGTCAAAAAATAAATGACTTTATTATTTCACAGCTATTTTTGGACCATTACACGATGCACTTGACGTTTTCATCACAATCTAACGTGTTCTGCCCATTTCTGTCAAACGGTTTATTAAAATATAATTACATTTAAAGTAAGAAAAGTCAGGGTTTTTTTGGAAATTACCTTTAAAATAAAGCACAGTAATTTATTTGAAACTCATTTACACAAATAAAAACACATTTTCTGCACAATATTTTCTTTTTGTAAGTTTGAATCATGTGACTTCAGATTTGTTCACCTGCTGGTGCACTTTTTAATATTTTCTTTTTGTAAGTTTGAATTATGTGACTTCAGATTTGTTCACCTGCTGATTATTGTAACCTCTCTGTTAAAATAAAGATGTGATGTGATATCGATTTTAAAAAGCATTCTCAGAGAGCACAGAAATGTGTCAGTTATCACTTCCTTTCTGCATCAAAGGGTCAGTCGAAACAATTCAGGAAATGCTACACGTGTCCCAGACTGCGCTCTGATCAAACACGCTTGTTTTCTCCAGCTGTGCACCAGGTTGTAGCACCAGCAAAGGCGTGAAGCGCAAGCGAACATACACCGGGGCGCTTCCTTTTCCTGTGACAGCGTCAGATTGTGGCCTACTTTGCCTTTGTTATCTCATCTTACCCTGCTTAGGGTTGATTTAATCAGCAGGTTGTGGACTGGGGCGCATGGGGGGGGGAGCGAAAGGGGGGGGATCAGCTTCCAACGTGTGTGCATAAATGAGACGAGGAGTGGTTCTCCGAAGACCACAGAGAAACCAACAGAGAAAAAGCAGAAGGAGTCCCGGTGCCAAAGCCACCCAACTTCTTCTCACCCTGAAACACCATCACCTCCTCCTCCCACAGACAACCTGATTAGAGCAGATAACACTCAGCTCAACACACCTCACCTCCAGGGGGCTCCTTCTGCAGCGCTGCGAGCAGGAGCCCTTTACAATGTAGGGCACCAGTTGGGTTGGTCGAGTTCTAATAACCAACAGATACCGAGAATCTGGAAGGTTTTTTGTCTAAGGTGGAAACTTACACTGACCTACATAATGGAAAACCACAACGTGGCTTTTCAGTGCACCTCTTTCCTGTGCACCATTGAGGCTTTGTAATAAGGGCACACACACACACTCACATCTGTATCTTACTACTCTTTTGTTTCATTGTCTTCTTAATGACTGAAGATCTTTGACTTGTGCAACCCCGGTCTGACTTGCTCTACTGAGTTTGGTTAGAAAATGTCCTGAGAAGGTCCACGCGACTTTTTCATGCTAATAATCTCCGAGACACCAGAAACTAAATTAGGAATGCATTTGGTAGATTTTTGTCTGGGGAAAATAGCATTACAAAATTACAAAAAGCTACTGCCTACCATTAAAATTGAACTCTGATTAATTTTAGCATGTGGCCAAAGTGATGAAAATGATCACTGAGTAAACCTTTTCAGGTCCGATACCTATACCCCAACTTGGAGCATCTGCCGACAACGTTGTCAGTCCGATACCTTCTTTTATCCCCCAGCATGCTGTTGCTGAGGTTAAGTCGAGCATCTGGGCTAAGGTATCGTACGGGAACTGTTTTTTTTTGTTTGTTTTTCAATCTTGAAGTAAAAACTTCTGTGTCAAATACTACACAGATTAAAGACAGGGCCCTGAGAACTAAAAACATTTGTCCAAACAAATGTGAGCCAAGGAAAAGGCCTTTTTACCCTGCAGGTACAGGAGAGTGGCCCATGTGAAGGTATGGTAAAGCCGGGGATGGCAGCAGAGAGGAGGAGGAGGTGGTGGTGGTGGTGGTGGCAGGGTACTAATCAGGAAGGGATGGATGGATGTAGGAGGAGGAAGGGAGGGAACGGATGATAAATCCTGATCTGTGCCACGGGGCATTCATGGCTGCTGGGGATGCAGGGGGGAGATGGTGGAGAAATGGGTGGGAGGAGGCATTGTCTGCTGTGTCCACACGTTTATAGGATTGAGCTCAAGTTTCCTTTGTGTTCCCATTTTGTTGAGGGATTATGTTCTTTGAGAGAGTTGTGCGAAAGCGGGCAGGCACAGGGAAAGTGGAGGCGGAGGGAGAGAGAAAGAGAGAGAGAGAGAGACGGTAACTCCGAGGATGGGTGAGGGAGGGAGGATGTCTTTGTTCAGAGCATTGATCATGAACAAGACAGATAGCAGAGGGTTGGTGTGTGTGTGAGTTAGTGTATCTGTATGTGTGAGGGGGAAAAGAGAGAGAGATCGAGAGAGAGAGAGAGAGGGGGAAAGAGCAAAGCAAGATGTCAGGACATGTAACCAGCCATGTAACAATTTAAAATCAATTTGCCTCCCAAGAAGGAATTGCTCTGCGAGTCTTTTTTTCCCCCTTCTTCTCTGCGAGCGTTAGCGGGACTTCTCCCGTCTATCATAATGGGTATCAATTACATAATGGCTTTCCTTTCTTTTTTTTTGAGCCTCGGCCCGACAATTGCGAAGTTTGTCACGCGGAGCTACAGCGTAATTGTTCCCTTCGCGCATAATGTTTTGTGATTGCCTGTAACATTTGCAGTGTCACTGAACAAAGCAAAGTAGCGCAGTGTAAAAAAGGAGTGTGTTTGTGAGACTCAATTTGTTTCAGGTGAAGCAACAGATGCATTTGGGAGTATTTCTTTTCTTGTACCAGTTTTAAAGCACATACTTGGAGTACCAAAGCTGTTTTAAAGTGAATTATTTTGCCATATGTTAAAATTCTGGACTAGCGTATAAATGATACATCTTCATTCAGAATCAGAGGCTTGTTGCGAAACATTTGATTTTCTCATTACATTACAGTTGTTATCAAGTATTTCACCACGATGAAGCTCAGCTTCAAAAACCTTCTACGGGCAAATACAAGACAGCATTTTCCTGTCCGTCACCCCGACCTTAAACCCATTTGCCATTTCAACAGCACAGCTAACTACTGTCATGTTGTCTTTCTATATGTTGTGAACCACCCTCACATACTTCTCTGCCACTCCTGGTTGTCATGTACAGTATTACTGTTCCCCCCAGAAAAACAGGGCAAGTCAGTTTGACCTCTGTTGTCATGTACAGTATTACTGTTCGCCCCAGGAAAACAGGGCAAGTCAGTTTGACCTCTGAACTTTTCTACCAACATTCAAATATTGCACCAGTAGGTTTTTCCGAGCCTTGTTTTGACAACTCTCTCCCAAATCTTTATTGTGTGACTAATCAACTCTAACCCTCTACTGTTACTGCAGTACTGCACATCACCCTCGCTTTTTACATTCCTCTGGCCTCCCTCTCAGTCTCCAGATTTGTTTTTTTAAACATCCTGGTCAAAAAGACCCAAACATCTCCAACAGCCTTTCCACACTTCATCTTCCTCAAAGCTGCATTTGATTCCCCCTTACTAACTCCCTGTACTTTCTGAATAACCACCTGTCCTCATCTCTGCATCGTTTTCCTCATTCAGAAGCTCCCACATCTTCTAGCACCCTATAATCACTAACTAGCGCTTCCCTCACTATCCTTAACCAGCTTGACCAATCAGATGAGCTATGGTTGTTTCTTTCTGAAGTTTAGACCGATATCTGACCAATACTGATCCTGACTATATACTCGAGCCACCCCTAACAGTTTGTGAGTGGTTTCTCAGGACGTTCAGCAGCCTGACGGAGGGGGCTGTAGTAGCAAACGGAAGTTGTAGTAGCCTATTATTAGTATTTCAGTAGTTCACTTTACGAAATTGGAAATAAATGTAAATCAAAATTTCTGTTGAATGTGCTTTAAAAAAATCTTTGAAAAAAAAAAACCCAAAATATTCACAAATGTAGTACAGTTCATGCCATATCTTTGTTCACAAATGTAGTACAGTTCATGCCATCTCCCCTGCCTCTCCTCCCACAGAGGAGCTCTGTGATCAGTTCACAGGAGTGGTTTACTCAATGCCACTTAGATCAACAGGTGAACGTCAGTGCTTCAAATCTCTCGGGTGGATTTACCGTCACCAAATAAGGCGTCAACACAGATGCAGCTACTCTCCGTGTTCAGACCAACATTTGGAGAATTAACTTTGCTGTGTGACGGTTACCGAACTTCAATGACCAGTCAGTGCAACAACTCTTTTTCACACCGTCACTTAAACAAAACTTAGACGATCCCTTAAAACAAGATGAGTCTGTGACTGGGAACAATCCAAGTGCTGAAAGTTTTGCTCTCATTTCAATAAGAACAGAAACACTGGTGGTGGCGCTACCTCCTTCTGCCCCACTGGGTCTCACGCAGCCATTGTTATTTTCCCCTGCACTTGTTAAAACACCACATGGTATATTTGCATAGGATAACCAACACATATAGAGGGAAATGATTTGCATGCCTGAAAGTGCACTTGAGTAACCGTAATTACACGTGACACCAATTACTCTGTTACTTTGTATTACATTATAATGGAAAATTCCACTGGAGAATTTGAGCCTAATTGCATCTTAATTTGCATAATTTTGCATATTAATGGAATCTCTGACAAATAATACATTTCAGCAGATTTTTTTTTAATTTATGCAAAGATACTACCAAAAAAAAAGCAAACAAGTTAAGAAAGGAAAATCTAATTTAAAGAGAGGTAAAAAAAATTAAATCTGGGACTTTTCATAACTTTTATTGCTGTCATGATCATTTCCCTCGTTGACCTCATCTTAAACTCTGATTCCTGATCAACACGCTTTGCTTTTTTTTTTTTTAAATTGGTGAATAAATAAATATAAAAAACACCAAAAAGTTTGTGAACATTGTGGATCGGTTTCTAATTTAAATACAACTTTTGTGATTTATTTCAACCTTCTGCCCCCCCAGGAAAATAATTTGAATTATTTTCTGGTTTTGCTTTTTTCTTTTTTGCCTTTTACTGGTCAACACCTGTGCCTGTGATTATGTGTGGCATCATGCCAACACATGCGCACACACACACACACACGCAACTATTAGCCTAAATTAATTCAAATTGTATTTGTGTTCAAATGTGCAAATTATAATTTGCTATAAATTCTAGTTCAGTCACATGGTGTTTTAAATGAAAAAAAAAACATTTCAATTTTTTTAACTGGAAATAAATTTTTGTTGTTCAAGTCAAAGCAATAATATGTCACATGTTAAAACATATTTATTACAATACTAACGTACTTTACTAATGTGCCAGCTTACTGTCTGCTTAACATATATGAATATGACTAGGAGGTTCCCATAATCTAACTGGTTGGTTTGGTCACATGTCTGAGACTGGGTATGAAAGGAGCTTCCACCAAAGGATCAGTCTGCAAATGGTCAACTCTGTATCTCAGTGTCATTCGATGACATTTCTTTGTCTTTGGTCTTTGTCTTTATTATTTCAATTTCAGTGTGTTTTTCATTGTTCACATATATTATTCACACACAATAAAAACTTTACTGTCATTTAATATTTTTGCCATGTCATAATTTTACACATTCTTATGAATGTATTACTTGGCTTTTGTGAAGACTGTCATGTAGTGCAGGTATTTTATTTTACCAGTGTAAGACAAAATAAAATACTACAAATTGTATTTAAAAATATTGAACAATTCAAAATTAAACTATTCTATTTGTTTTTAAAAAAAAATTGTTCTCTTTTTTTACCAATTGGAAATTAAAAATCAAAGATCTGACACTATTCATTATTGTTTTTTACCACACGTCCATTCATTACTAGCAAATTGAAACTGATACAAATTCTAATAAATACATTTTATTTATCTTCTAATTTGCACCACGTCTTTTGACAAAACTAATTTTCTAATTCTTATTTTATCTGAGGTAAATTATCATTTAATTTTGTCAGAAAATTTGGTCAGGAAATTGGTTCCTAAAATGATTTAATAATTGTTTTTTTAATAATCATTTTTTTGGTAAATTCTGACAGGAAAGCAGTAAATGTGCTAGTTGGACTGGATACATTTTGAACATCAAAAATGTAATAAAATGACATCCTGCATCTCTTTATTTTAATTAATTATATTAATTATAGTATGTTGACTAAAAAAACATTAGCTAACTGCACGTTCTATGGACTATGCATTGTTTTGACAGTAAACAACGTAAAATATTATTATGAAAAATTACAAATGATATTTAACGTGATTATTTACACAAATTATTATATGAAAATATACCAATATTTCCCAAGACATTCAGCGTTATAAAACCTTATAGCTTTATTTCTATTTTAAACCTATATCATCCTATTTTTTCTTTATCCTGAGGTCATTGTCATCGAGTGTGTTTAACCTCTGCTCCACCCGTGACGTGCTTCAAACACTAACGCGACTTCTTCATGTCCGTCAGGGGATTTAACCGAGCAGCTCAGCTGTGGGTAACAGCGACTCTCAGTGGCCAAAGAGTGGAACGACTGCAACGTCACAGCTGTGTGAATGATATTTTTAATAATGTTATCCCATCTACAGAATAAACACTTAGCACGCATTAAAAAGCTGAGCACGAGTCAACCGGGGTGAGACGCTGTTGTAAATGTTACTTTACTACTGTTTACTTCAAGTTTATTTTACTGTTTAGAATCAGTTACTTAGACAAACCTTACGCTGCAGTCTTGTATGTTAGCTCACACAAACTGAGCACCTTTACAGTAAAACAAAAACATTCACCCTGTTCCAGAGTACTGATGTTTTTCACCTTGATTCAACTCATAATTGTTTTAAAACCAACGTGTCTGTTAAACATTTTCAGAGTCGAAATAGACATAGGTTTGGGTTCAGCCAGGACGCAGGAACCGATGGAATAAGGATACAGTAGTTATGATAGCTAGTGAATGGTTAGCTTTTCGTAGCTTTTATGTAAAAGCCATTGCTTTTAAACCCATACCTGTTGGCAGTGTTTCCCAACATGTTACATTAGAAAGACCCCATTGCGCATTACCACAAAAAATGTCACAAAAACTATGTGAAAGACAATAAAATGCATTGATCGTCTAAAGTCAGTTAGAGTACTCAAAATGTACTTTGTATTAAATCCTGGCCTATTTATTTGAAAACATCCCTGATGCACTCACAGGAATTCAAGAAAGAGTCTCTCTATATTTAGAGTTTTATGATCATCTGGTACCACCTAGCGGGCAATTATTAAATCGTTCTGCCTGACACTGTTGCATTGATTGACAAAGAAAGTTTTTTTGAGCAATTAAGCGAAACCGGACGTTTTCGACGATCTCCCACGACACAGCAATGGTTGAGTATCTCTGCTTTAATGACTAGTGATGTTTTCAGTTTGATGAGAAGATATTTGGTTGTTTGGTTTGGACGACAGCTTGTTTTAACAAATGTAAATATGTCAGTTTTTTTTAATGATTTTGTAAAAGGTAGAACTTTATCATAAATTAAAAGTTGATCGAATTAATATGGGTCCGTCAAGTTTCTAGCGTTAACTTTCTTCTCCATCCTCCTTCTTTATTAACTCCCTCCTCCTCCTCCTCCTCCTCCTCCTCACTCCAGGCACCTTGTTAAACATCTTGATTGTGTTGTAATGAACAGCAGCCTGAACTCCAAAACTCTTCCCCACTCCTGTGTTTATCTGCACATTCTCCAACAATTAATCCCGTCCAGCGTGGACTCGTTAATATTCTGCTCCACTCCGCTCACAGATGTAAAAAGCATTCTCAGCTGACACACGTAATTACTGTGATGCATCCTGCAAACCTTCTCCCTTGTCTGAGCGCAGTCTCGAACAACCCGGCACGGTGTAGCTAATTATTGATAAATAAAATTAGTTGGGAGAACTTCAGGTGGGTGGAGCCCCGGGGCCGTGCACGCGGCAGACACCTGCGGACAAGCGTGTGCACGAAGGAGAGAAGGAGAGACGGGGAAAATAGCGGTGACCTGTAATCACCAGGAACAGCAGGGACTTAATGATGTTTTGATTCCATGATCAAATTTCAGCTCAATCATTTCAGACACCTGTGCAGAGACAAAGGCCGAGCCTCAGGAACGAGGAAGTTGGTGTGTTTTGTGTGGTTAAAGTGTTCTTCGTCCAAAGCAGCACATGTAGAACTGCAGCACAGGAGAACACTGTCTGACCCCGGTCTCATTAGGGTCTACGAAGTATCTACAGATACTGGACGACAAACACCGTTTGGTTCTCTATATATTCTATTCTTAACTTATTGTTTTAGAACAATTAAATATATATTTTAATGAAGAAAAGAGAGGGAGTTTAAAGTATACGGACGCGCAGAGAGAAGGCAGGAGGCAGATACATGGATATTTACCTCCCTCTTCTGGACAACATCGGTAAAACCACTTTCAATTGAATACGTTCCACTTTAAAGTCGGTTCACCTTTCAAGGGAAATTTGTTTTTGAATATTTCTTTTAAGACAAAGAAACAGGCTGTGTGTGAACTTGCTTACCTGTGCCCATGGATGGCAGCAGCTACACATCCCCACAGCTGTTCTTTAACATTGGAAATCAGCTGCCTGGAGCAGAGGTCAGATCTGGAGAAACACGAGGACCGAGTTAACATTGTGTAGTCAAAATCCCAGCTTGCAGTGTATACAAATGGTTAAGGAAATGAATGATTTTTTTTTTTTTTTTTTTTTAAAGGTCAAAACAAAAGTCATGCTTGGTTGTACTTGATTCAGCGAGTGCAGTGAAAAGTACGTTTCTATCCACAGGACTGGCTTGGCTGATTAGTCCTGTGGATACAGCAGCTGTGCTCAGTTAGGCAATTGAAGAGGAAAGTGGAACAGGAAGTGCAGTGACGTGGAGAAGAGAAATACCTAACATAAACCAAATTCACTAAAACATCACCTCATTAAACATTGCACATTATTCATTTTTTTAAATACTTCATTTTTTTCATTTTTGTTAAAGAGTAATCAAATAAATACATTTTTGAATTGGTCTTGTTGAAGTCTTTCTGTTATAATCAATTGGTTTAGGATCACAATACGTTTTTGAATTGGTCTTGTTGTAGTCTTGTTATAATCTGTTATAATCTGTTATAATCAATTGGTTTAGGATCAAATACTACAAAGACTGAGACGTGTAATTCACCTGTTTGTCCACATCTTTTGTTATTAAGCAGATAAGTCTAACAATTTGAACATTAGCATGATTGCCACCAACCTTTTGTCATAGTCATTACATTAGTTTTGTAAAAAAAAAAACATGCAGAAAGTCCTGTGTTTGAGCCCAAGGAGAACCACATATTTGGCACTTGGTCAAATTGTGTAAAAATTACTTAATTACTAATTTCTTTTAAAAAAAAGGTTTTAGTCTAGGATTCCCATTCCCAGGAAAGTCTGAATTGTAAATTCCGGGAAAGGTGGTTCCATAGTGTTGTAGTTATCATGTGTGATTACACATCTGCCTTACACAGTGAAGGTCCTGGGATTGAGCCCCAGGACCACCTGGAGCCTCCTGTTGCAGCAGATCTGCCACTATGGAATCAATAAAGTTCTTGTTTTTTAAAAGGTTTAGACGAAAAAAAAGTTCAAGTATCACTTTACATGAAAACTTTCTGACCTCAGCGTTGACAAGCTGGTACGACAGCTAACTACGTCAACATTAAAAGTAAAGTCCCTGTTTTCCATAACTGTGATTTATGCAATGCAAAGGGGAGCGAATATACCAGCACTGTGGGAGCCCTGATAAGAAACAAATGTAAAAATCAATTTTCCATAGCAGGCAGAAGGGGGCGTAAGTTCTGGAAATGGTTGTCATTGATGCACTTGCATTTGCTCTAAGATTCCTTTAGAAGAAAAAAAAAAACTGTTCTGTACTGAGTGAAAAAGTTATGTGATGTCGCTGGGAGCTACCAAACAGATTCCATGCATGTATTTTTGAAACAGTCACTGCCAGGAACCTGTCACTTCTGACTGCATGACGTCCCATTCCGCCAAAGCAATATTATTAATGCTGACAAGATATCTGACAAAGACTGGGAGGAATCTGTCATTAGCAGACGCTAATTCATGCAGAATGAAACACGCAGCAGATTCTTCTTATTTTCCTGCGGTCTGCGGAAGCTTGCGTGGGGTTTCCTTTGGTTCCAGTGATTAAAGGAGCGCTGTTATCGTGGTACATGGCGCTAGACTCCTGGATACAGATTAGAGCACATTAAAACATTTTATCACGCCTGTTTATTACTTAGTCTTATAGAAAGTCACAAAGCACAACAAAAGTGAGGAATGTAGAATCTTTTTTTTTCTTATTTAACTATTTTGTCAGGTTCTAAAATGGAAATTATTCAAGGCTTAGTGCTAACATGTTGACACAAGATTAAAAAAGGGATAAAGTTTGTTTGTTATCAGTTCGAAAAATCCATCACCAGAAAGAGGAGGAGGTAACAATACTGCAGTCTTTTCCCAGTGGTCATGTGATAACATAGAGTCATATTGTATTTTGTTTTTCTCTCTTACTACTCTGGCTTTTCGACCCAGCACAGAGAATTTCCCACACCACGGCCATCGTTATGATGAGGTGTGCGGATCCCAAATGTGAGGTCCCTGTTGAAATGATGTGGGTTGTAGTTCCGATTAATCTGTTCTCCTGCAGTGGAACAAAAGGCTTTGGGTTATGTCGGGAAGTAAATACTGCATTTGAAAAAGATAAAGATTCTAAATATCAGTATTGTTGTGTACTTTTTTGGCTTCTCTTACCAACAAAAATTGAATTGCGACTTCTAACAGAACCCCTGCGTCCTGCGTGATATTGTGTCTGCAGATCCCCCCATGGTTGTAGAGGATAAATAGTTTCTCTAGCACCAACTCCTAAAAAGGAGAATGTGACATACTGGTAAAAAACAAGGTTAGATAGATGGATGAAACTTTATTAATCCCTCTGGAGTTCCCTTTGGGAAATTAATTCTCTAGCAGCGGGATAGCACCATAAAAACATGCAATAGAAACATGAATAAAACTAGAACAAGACAAGAACAGCAGGCCACCATAACAGGAAAGAACCTGAGCCCCTGGAACAGTGTATAGACTGATTGATATATAGATAGATTGTTGATGTCATCATGTCAGGTTATTATGTGTACTGTTATTATTACAATTCTAAGTATATACTGCACTATACTCAATATATGGTATTTTATTTTAATTATTAATTATTCTTATATATTTATGTATATATAAATATAAATAGTTTTAACAAGATATAATAGCATATGTATTTTAATGAGAATATTACTACAGTATAATGCTAATAATTAGCAGATACAACAATTCCGTTTATTACATTTATATATGTAGAATTATCCTCGGTTTACGTCGTCCTTGGTTTGTGCTGTACATATGGGTTAGCACAGCTTTAATTTCCACACAACAACCGGTCATTAGCTCTTTTTTGTACTTTCTGCTGCAATGAAAACTTGCGTGGAGAATTATTTTTAAGCATTGTTGTTTTCCCCTTTTTATAATTTGTACATTTTGTATATTCTCAACATTCAAGAATAACTGTAAAATCATGTTCACTGATCTGAGCTGACCTTTTTCTGTTTTGATGCCATGCACAGTGTTGTCATTGGTGTTAGGTTGATTACGTGATCTGCCCAGCGGTGCCCTCTGACTGGAGCGGTATACTGTTTCATTCAGCTCCTGTATCTTCTCCTGAACCAAGGACATCTGAGGTGGATTCAACACACTGTGAATCTAAAGGAATTGACAAAAAAGATGTAAATGAACATAAAAAATATATATAAATATATGGTCAAATTAAAACTTATTTCAAACATTGCCTGTTTCTTAAAGAAGTAAATACACATGAATACAAATAAAATCAGTGGAAATTAGATTTTAAGATGGTGGTGGATAATGGAAATCAGCAGTGATGTCACTACAACTTCTTGTCACTGCAGTAAGATTGGCTCCACTAGAGGGCAGCACAAATGTTTCACCCAACAATTTCTCACTACATCACCAAGTCAAGCAAAAGATGGACAATGTTGGGCAGCTCTGAGCTAAAAATATGATCACCCATCAACTGATGTGGGCTCATACAATAGCACTCTAACAAAATTATGACTGTGAGTAGGTTGGACTTGCAGAAGGAGATGAAGTGGTTATTTTGCCGTGAACGAGTTCGCTGGCAACATCGGGGTCGTTGGCCTTCCCTGGGTGTTTTCTGGAAGTTTCAAATGCGGTCCGGGCACGGAATTTCTTTATTCTAGGTGGAGTGCTGGGCTGAAAAGTGCTGGCATCAAACTGTTGATATTTTGAGAAATAAACAATATTCACTTTTACTTTTGTGGAACTATTTAAGTGAATACATTTTCTTTTCTAAAAACTAGAAAAAAAGGTAGTTCTTTAGCATGTCTCCTGCTAGAGTAGTTTTTCCTGCCTTGTTAAAATATATAAACAAAATTATAATAGGTACCTTCAGAGCATTTATAAATCTGTTTTCCTTTGTATCTGTACAGATACCAACACAAACATTTGTTTTTTATCAGGGGCCAGCTTAAACAGTCTCAGTACAGTAGCACATTTCCCCTTTAGGGTGTGGTGAAGTGGTTGATCACAAAAAAATGCACAGCTGGGATTTTTTCCTTGGATATTGTGATATATAATTAATTTTCTTTTTTAAATACACATACATACATTAAAAGCTTTTTCTAAAGGATTATTATAATGAGTCATAATATTTAGCAGACAACAGTATACTACTGTAAATTCAAAAAGTACATAATAGTACAAAACACCAAAAGAACTACTCTTGGAGTACATGAAGAAATAGTGACTATTATCTCTATTTTTGCTTGGGAGCTACTATTCAAATGACTAGACTACACAAACCTATATCAAGTTGTTTTTGTCTACAATATTTTAGAACATTTAACAATATTAGCATGTTAATGTACAAATTAATATCCGCGTGTTTGTTTTTCTGCCCAGTCACCGACAGCAGTTTAACAGTTAAAGTCACTTACCATCGGCGTGTCCTGTATGGTCTGGTCATTTTTCAGGTCACTGTTAGCGTCGGGTAGACTCATTTTAAGTAAACACTATCTATACAACAGTACAACAACAGTGGGAATCGTTTTTTTATTATTCATCCACGTTTCGATGTAAAGTCTCTGAAACGTTTTCTTAAGTGAAACTATTGACTCTGTTGAGCGAGTGTTGGTTTCAATTCAGTAACCGGGCAACTACAAACATGGCGTATGAACTAATTGAACTAATTTCTACTTAATTTCTAATTGTTAATATTGCACAATTAAAGATGAAAGCTCTGAACGTCGTCTTACCGTGGCATAAACACGTATAATTAGTATTTTAAAAATTGTGCAAACGCTAAAACATACGTCGAGGTGACTACTTCCGGTTCTCAAAGAAAGGCGTTATCAACGTGATGTCATGTGTTTACAAAGGAATAACACATAAAAGCAATTTATAATAAAGCACTTCTAATCTGAAACTGTACGAGTGTTTTGATAGTAGAATTTAAGGTACAATTCTGTCGTTTTTGTACGGTTTAAAAATAACCTTAGCGATAGGTATCACAAACCTGACAACATAATCACGTAAGAAATTGTTTAACTTAATCGCTTTTCAGGGTTCTTACAGAAATGTTTGTCCTTAAAGTGGAGTTGATGAAACATGCAAACTGTCACCTGTATTTATGCAATATGCAGATACAAATAAATAAAACATGGGAACATTTTTCAATATGATAATTTTCTTTTGAGTGCAAACAAAACATTATTAGTAGTAGTATTAGCAATATTAGAAATGGGGGTTATGGTCAAAGCAGTAAAGGTTAGAAAACAAATGTGACCGTTATATACTTAATATATACTTAAATAAACTGGACATAATGGAAGGAAAAATGTCTTATTGATATAGTTAAGTCTGTTTGAGCGAAAGTTCAAAAACCTATTTGGTTCTGTCATTATATATATATATATANGTAATGCCTTCACCCCACAGATATCTGTGAACTTGTCATGGATGTTTTAAGTCCATCTATTTGTATGTTTATACAGTTTCAGGAATCATTCAATTCATCAAAAAACAAGAAAAACAAAAGCAACCAAGCCATTTTAGAAAAAAATATAATTTAAATAAATATGGTTTAAATACATGTACAATTATGAGTCCTTTCAGACACAACACATGCTGATAGATTTTTAAACAATGTTTAGTCTAGTTGACTTTGGTGAAACAAAGATGGTAGAAAACATTGTATTATGTTTGTGTCTTTTGGTAAAATATGACTTATGTGTTACTGTTGTAACAATAAACAAGAATGTCTGTTAACTTTAAAGCTGTCGGATACTCCTGTCGCCCCCCAAGGCTGCCCTTAAAACATTTTTCCCAAACAATTTCCCATCAAACAGGGGGATTATCCTGTTTTTGATGAGACACTTAATTATAATAAATGATGGATATGAAAAAGGTTTTTTTTTATCTATGTTGTCTTGATGCTTCCATAAACATTTAATTCCTTGAGTACGCTCCTGAAATTCTCAATGCAAACTCTTCCTTTTGGGTCTTTTTCAGCTGCCAGCTTCCACGCCTTCTCAAAGGTTTCCTCAGACAAATCCAATCCCAGATCCATGAAGATCTGTGTGATCTGTGAAGAATACAATAAAATATTCATATTTGGATCTACCTGCACCATAAAACATACAAATAAACGGAGACAGTGATCTTGGTTCTGTGATAGTAAGGTGGCAGATGATGAGGTCTAATTGGTTGCATCATCAGTTGTGAACTTACAAAAGTCAATTATTTTACACCAGGTTCTTTGAACCAATATTCTTTCCATACTTATACTTTGATATTTGGAATACACTGCATTAGTGATCTGACCTCCTTCCTACTGCGAGGGCATTGAAGGTGTTCTCTGTAAACACCATGCTGGGAGAAAGCTGTTGGATACAGAAGATCTGCAGCTGTGGTCATATCACCATAGTTGGTAAAGTCGCAGACGCTCTTGATGGTTGGAGCCGGAAGATCTGATCGCACAGATGGAATCCCATATGTGCGATTTTCTACGGATAGGGGGGAGGAGGATAAGTGCACTGTCTACACCAGACAGAGATGAAGGTAATGTAAATAAGAGAAATGATACCAAACATTAATGTTGCAGATCAAGCAAGAACAAAGGCACAAATGCCTACGTATTTTTTTTCTGTTTCTTGTGTTTGATCCATTTATCATTTATATAGGTCAAATTTAACATCCTTTTTTAATATACTAAATTGCATTATTAGCACCAGACGAACTGAAATGTTCCATAAAAAAACAGTGAATTTAAATTAATAAAAATTGGTAGCCACTCGCTGTTTAGCAGCCACTCACCTCTCAGTGGGAACCGAGAGAATGCACCAATGTAGGATGAGGTGGTGACAAACTGTTCTGGATCTGAATCGTCCAGTCTCAGTCTTCTGACAGTTTTCATAGAACTGCCAGGTGTTACAGGCTCCAGATCCCCAGGTTGAACTAAAAACTGCTCTGTGTCATCTAATGCTTCTGCCTGAGGCTCTGCATGATCAATATTTGGTGTTAAAAATAAATATTAATGATGTTTAACAACACAGTCACATTTCAAGAATTAAAACATTCTTTCTTTTAGCAAATGATGTCTCGTGCATTCAACTGACCTTTTGTCAGAATCTCTTGATCTTTTTCATCAATAGGCATCGTGTCCTTCCAGTTGAGGAAGTTTGCAAACTCGACAAAGTTTATATGTCCATCCTTGTCCGTATCACAGAATTCTACCAGGTCTTTGATGACGTCATCGGTAAAATTTAGTTGGAACTTGCGGAAAACGGTCTTTATATCTTCTTTGTTGATCAGTCCCTTCCCTGTCTAGTGATTGACACAAGAACCGACTTTAGGTAGAAATCAATCAACACAAGTTGTTGTAACAAAACTAATGGTGTTCTTTTGAAGAGGCCTTATTGTAAGAATAGTGAATGACATCACTCATCACTTAGTATCAGTGGAGTCACCTGGTAAGTAACGAATCACTACAGTACATGTGTTCTCCAACATAGAAAAGGTAACGACTACGAATTGTTAGCCTGTGTCGTGCATCCAAAACTTGCTACACTTAGCTAAATTTCATTCCAACTAAAAGTCAGAAATGATTCGATCCAATACTCAGGGTTAGTAACGGTTGTTGGCCAAACAACTATAGTCTGTCCAACCCCCTAAGCCCAAATGCTCACCATTGCACACGATTTATTCTTAAAAAGTTGGTACATACAGATTCATTTCCAATCAGGGTCAGTTTTTAATTTAGTGCAAACCTTGTCATAGTATTTGAAGGCCTCTAGCAGGGATGAAAAGTGATGGTTATTGAGCCGCTTGAGGTCATGTCTCAAAAGGTTAACCAAGCTGAGCTGTGGCTCTGGACCTCTGATATACTGTCCTGGCTCTGTGCAATGGATTATTTCCCCGGCGCCTACACAGGGGGGAAAAAAATTAGACAAATTGGTGACATCATGCTTGCAATGGCTCAAGCACTTGAACAATGACAAAGACTGACGGACAACAACACTAGTCACCAACCAACCACTTGGCACCAGTCTTAAGCTTGTAACCTTGATGAAGGCAATACATTGCATGTGACTCAGGGTGGGTCTCAGTGTATCTTTCTAGCCATAACTGAACTTTGCATGCACTGTTACATGCATGACATTGCCTAAAAATAACAGAAGCAACGCAGATATTTAGATTCCAGTTTCATCGGAAAACTGATTACACAGAGATGCAGTTGTATAGGATAATATGAACTGAGCAGGAAATCCAAATCGGCTAGACATATGAGCAGAATCTGTTGAACTTACATCCTATACAACAGGGGTCCCCAACCTTTGGTCCGGGGACCGGTGGCAGTCCATAAATCATTTGGTACCGGGGCACAGTGGGACACAGTAAAAACATGTACTTCTGTTTACTAATTTACTTTACTCAAATAGAATCTAGTCATATCCCTCTAACCTTCAACGATGGCGCGGTATTAGTAGTCCCCAAAAAAGGTTGAGGACTGCTAATATACAGGACAGAAAGCTGTCTATTTTGAATTTTGTAATTAATTCTACACATCTGCTTGCCTGTTTCGTCTCTTATTTATGAAGTTCCCTATGTTAAAAGCAGTACTTCCAGTCATTGTTGTGTTGTGTGGGAATCAGTAGACACCTGTGCTGCAGTCCCATCAAGTCCTGACACGCAGGGAGAGCTGATCAGCACTGCCTGCAGCCTAGTCTAGTCCTGAATTCTGCTCAACGTGCTTCACACTACATTCCATTTACCCATTTATCTCTTATACATTATTATTTCACATACAAGATACTGTAACTTGGGGTTTATTTCCCCAACTGTCAGTGTGAATGAAGAACTCCATTTCATACAGTCTACTAACATCCAAGCATTGACCTACCAAACTCATCTGGCGGTACGTTATTCCCAAAGCGGTAGTCTTGAGGGAGATTTAAGGCAAGACGTTGCCTGAAAAAAAATGTAATAAGAGCAAGGGGTTAAAAGTTTGTAAATTGATATTCATCGATGAAAAGGTGAAAAATATGAACTCACATCCTGAGTCTCTCTGAATCCTTTAGTTCCCTGGTCCACATTGTTAAAAAATGGTCGTATGATGCAAAACAAAAAAAAAGAAAAAAAAGTTAGGTACAACCCAAAATACTTTATTTTGATGAGAAGCACAGTGTTTTTGAATGTGGGTTTCTTTTAGTTAAATCACTCACTTATTTGTCTCCCCTTGCCAACATAGACTTTCACTGACTTCCCTTCCATCTTTATGGTGAGGGGTACAAATTCCAAACCTGTTGTACTTACTGAAGTGACCAGAGTTGTAATTTCTATCGATCTGTTCACCTGCAGTTAATCAGGTCATGTATGAATAAGAAGCCCACAAAAGAGTAGAAAAACATTATATTCAAAAGTAAAGGTAGTATTCTTACCAACAAAATAGGATTTGTGGCTGAGAACATAAGCCTTGTGCAACTCTTCATCTTCCAGTTCCTTGCATTTTTTTGATGGGTAAATAATCTGCCTAATATCAAAACCTGGAAAATAAAGAATGTTTTTGTATATTTAAACACCTCATGTCATAAATTGTAGTTTAAAATGTGAATTTCAGAAATGTTTTCCAATGAACCATTCAACAAACATGAATAAAGTAAAAAAAAAAAGAAAGAAATTGTGCGTGTGCATTAAAAACTATTTCTTGACATAGTTTTTAGTGTAGATTCGCCTGTTTATAATATAGAATCTATATTCTCTATATTCCTGTTCATTCATCTCCTGTCAACTGGGCAGTAACCTTAAAACCCATTCTTGGCTGTCATTTGTACCTGCGTCTGTTTTGAGGCCATGGACGATGTCATCAGGAGCTTGAAAGCGTGACTTGCCCAGAGGTGCTCTCTGAGTGGACTGGTACACTGCTTCACTCAGTTCCTGCAACTTATTTTGAAATCCAGTCTTTGGTCGTGGGTTTATTAGGGTCTGAATCTGTAGGAGGCACAAAAAAAAAGGAAAAAAAAGAGAGAAAACGTTGATAGGAGCCTACAGTGGTCCAGAAAATCCAAAATAATTTAATTGGACAGGTTTAAATTTTAGTTGACTTTGTGTTGACATTTGGTAATCCTTGTGCTACCTATAGCAATATGCCTGGGAGGAATAAATATAATTTGTGCAAAGTTAACCGTGCATAGCCTCTATATTACAACCATTATCAATCCATTACACAGAATATTTTTTTTCCAAATTAGTTTAATTTTATAGAGCAAATACTATGGAGGATAACGCAGGATACTGGAGGACAAGAGAAAGCACAACAGCCGACTCTACAGTGACATAACTTCAAACAGGTTGAGGAAAGGCTAAAAATGCAGGAACATGAAAAAATACTAGTAGTTTAATATGATGAGCTGAAATTAAAATAAACCAATCAAAGTAAAGCTAGGCCGGCCCTGTGGGTCACATACCGTTGGTACTTTGGGGTTGTATTTGGCTTGGGGAGCTTCATTTTCATTATTTGCTTTCATTGTGGAAAAACAAATCCTAGAAATAGCCTTAGAAAGACTTTATTCTTTCTTCCTTTTCCTGATTAGTGAATGTCACCATTGCGTACTGCAGACCATCAGTACTTGTACTTAAATAAAACGTGGCACTGACATGTGATGTCATGTTCAATTAATCTTTCATGTCATCTTGTCCTTTAATCTTGGCACTGGTACGAAGGCAGGTATTTCGTTTTATTTTTCGGTAGGTAATTGTATCTTCCTGTGATTTGTGCTCTATCATTCCATGCTTGTATATTTTATTTGTGATGTTTTATTATTCTTGGTTGAACTGCATATTATGTGGTCTTTAAGAGGCTTCTTGACCACACAGTGGCAAATGTTGTTAGAACACCCCTGGTCAATCTGTATGGAGTCGGCATGTTGGTGTGTGTGTGTGTGTGTGTTTTCTTTCTAATTATGAATGAATGTTACTTATCTCTACATGTATCTATAAAGTTCATAAAATAAAAAATAAACGACTTAAATAGTTTAACCTGTATTTTGGTCCTTTGTCTAATAGTTCTCATATACCTCAGTGTGGGATCAGTGAAGTTTAATCTAATCTAATTTAATCTTTTTCATCCAATATTATTGCCTTTTTACCAGGTTCTTTGACCTTAAATCGCATATGTTTATTATATTGCATATACATAATTAATAAAAAGGTTTTATCTAATAGATCTACGTATTAGATAAAAAATAGAATATAGAAAATTACCTTTTTATTACTATTTTTAACCTCCTACGACGGCATTACAGAACAAAAATAACTAACTAACAATGATTAGAAACATCATATGTGACCCCTCTTTGGAACCCTGAACCAGTGTTTAGAAATTACTGGTGTATAAGTATTTTTAAAGAGTAATAATAGGAAATAAAGAAAATTAGGAACGATCGCTAACGTGATTGGTCGGCTTCAGTCATACGTCGGCGGCCTGTCAGTTCCAGTCATACGATCTGTCATCATCCTTCGTACAATGCGAAAAAGGGAAGTTGGAAGGAGTCGGAGCAGAGAGGGGACACCGCGGAGTCTTATGAGATCCTCCCGTACAGCTGCTTGGTTCCTGCTGTCATCACTGTGATCAAATACACACTGACACACACTGAAGTATCCCAGAGGCAATAATCACACCCGAAATCTTCCACCGGTTTGCCGGTAAGTACACAATATTAGCGTTAGCGCTTAGTCTGGAGGCTCCCTCTACTGCGACTGCAACTAAACAGCCTTAGCCCCGTTTCAGCGCTTTTTAGCAAGCTGAGCTAATGACAGCGAGCCGGAACTGAGAGGAAGGGCCGCTGGTTAACATTTTACTGCTTCACATTTTTCAGTGTATAAAGCTAAGATGATTCATTATATTCAGTCATACTGACAGTGTTTTCTCTCACATATGTTAAAGAGTTTTATTCTACTGACCGATAAGCCTACTCACGTTATGAAGCTAATGCTAGCATGTTAGCTGTCATTAGCTGTACACACCCAAACCTGTGTCATCTGTTATTTTAGCCTTTCCCAAACGTTTCCAAAGTGTCACTTGTATGAGCCGGTGTATAAGCGCGATGTCCGGCATTTCTCACGTCAAAATCTAGAGCGACATATGTAATATATATGCGCTTATTGCATAAATTATAAAAAATCCGATGTGGAGCTAGCAGTGGCTAGCAGTGCCAGTGGTGGTAGCCTGTCAACAACAGTAGCAGCAGCAACAACATAACAGGTTATTTGTGTTTTTAAAATTGGTGTCGTAAAGCTGAAAAGCAAGCATTTGTGGCATGACATTCTGTTGTGTTAGATTTCTGAGAGTTTTAACGTCATGTGAAATAAAAATGCAGGAAAACATGAATCTGAGGGGAAACAAATTGTAAGTTACTGGCTAAAGTAGATAAACGACAAAAAATGTTTCGGACATAAGTCATCAGATAAAGTAGATAAACAACAACAACAAAAAAATGTTTCGGACATAAGTCATCAGAGTGTACATGAAATATATAAAACAACAACCTCAACATATAATGTCAATACGAGGTGTCATTGTGCACTAAATCAAGTCTGAAATAAAGTATAGCATATGCTTGGCTTTGATTCAGTAACAATAATTTTCCAAAAAAAAAAAATGTATATAACAAAATAAAGTTTTCTTGTCATAAAACATTTAAAAAATGCTACTTAGCACTGTTAGCCTTATTATATGAATACAAAATGATAATTACATTTTGCTAAAACGTCCAATTCCATATTTCTCACTGCGCTGTAGCTCGGGGATGTAACATAACTTGTGGCTCTCTTCCACAGAAGTGGAAGAAGTTAGTGCAAACGTTAGTGCTGCTGTTCTCATCTTTAACTACTTTGTTTTTCCCAAACATAGTGTATTTCCTTTACCTGCTATTGTTTGCCAGTGCTTAGTGAAAGGCTTAGTGAAAACTGTGAATAATTTAATAACTTTCTGTTCAGATCCAACTGATCTCTAGTTTTGTTTTCCAAATGTGGCTTGGCCTTAATTCATCAGTACATGGCAAGGAATCAAAACAGCTTAGTCAGTTAGGATCAATTAAACAGCTAAGTGCTTCACGTTCGTCATCATTCTTGTCCTAAGTATGAGGGTCATTAGTTGCTTTTTTAGCTATATTTGTTTGTTTGTAAAAAAAAAATAAAAATAAATTACATTAATTATAATGTTTGTTCTCCTCTTTTTTACAGGTATTTTCTGAATTCCTCACAGTACAGTCAGTGTCCAGAGGAAGGGAGTGGACAGAGTGACATGGCAAGTAGAGGTGGAGCTACGCGACCCAATGGGCCAAACACAGGCAACAAAATCTGTCAGTTCAAACTTGTGCTTTTAGGAGAGTCAGCAGTTGGGAAGTCAAGTCTCGTACTTCGCTTCGTCAAGGGACAGTTTCATGAATTCCAAGAGAGCACAATTGGAGGTACGTTTCTCCTTTATAGCAGTTTGTGACTCCTTCTGTGAATCTTTCAGTTTAAAAAACAATTGTTAATATGAGCTTTTTTAAATAACATATATTTGAATGTTTTAAATCAACAGCCAAACATACATCCACAGTTTGGTACAAACTCACAGTACAATATCAGCTATAATTTTCAAGGTTTTACATTTTTTTCTGTGCTAATAGTGTTATAGATAATGTTAGCCAGTGTTGTTGTTGCACAATTTGCACACAAAAAAGATCCATTCTGCCCACCAAGCTAAGAAATGCAAACTGGTCACTTTGTCTTGTCCTTATGTCACTAAATACATCTTTTGCATCTACCAGGCTGGAGGGTTTGCATTATTGGTATAGTAAAAATAATTTAGAGAGCTGACAAATGTGTGATTCAATGTATATTTTATGTTTTTTTTGTTGTTTTTTTTTTAAGTGTACTTAAGTCATTGAAAATGATGCATTAAAGTTCAAGCAGTGGGACATAAAAAGTGAAAGACCCTACAGACCTAAGTCAATAATACAGATTTACTTACACGAGTGGAACCGACATTGGATGTTTAAATCAATATTGTGAGGTCACACACAAGTGGTTTCATTGATGTTATGTGTCTTGAGGTGACATTCATAATGTCATAGTTTATTAAACAAAAACTAAGCTACTACTCCTCTGTTCTAGAAATAAAATGCCATATTCCAAGCTCTTTTCTTACCCTCTTGTATCAACTTACCTGAAGCCCGTGGGTGAATTTGTTTGTCAGCTACTGAATCTTTATACCAGATATGTAAACGATATGAATGACCAAACAGAGAATGTGTTATATTCATGGATTATTTGAACCTTGGGTTTTGTTAATTTATGAATATACATTGTAGAATATTAGTAACTGTTGTTCTGTTGTGATGCAGATGATCCTGTAAGCAGATCATTTCAGAACTAAACCGGAAGATACATGTTTATCTTCCGGTTTAGTTCTGAAATGATCTGCTCACAGTTCGCCGTTTAGATACTACAGACTCCTTTGTCATTGGCTGTTCCCTCTTTGCTTTTTTTGCAGCTGCCTTTTTGACTCAGACAGTATGTTTGGATGACACAACAGTCAAGTTTGAAATCTGGGACACGGCCGGTCAGGAGCGCTACCACAGTCTGGCTCCCATGTACTACAGAGGTGCCCAGGCAGCCATTGTGGTCTACGACATAACAAATGAGGTGAGTTAGAGTCGATGATAACCATTATAGAAAGTATCACGTTGTTAAGCCAAAAACAAAACAAAATGTAGACATGAGTGGTCACAAGTGAAACTTTGCTAAAATGTAAAATGTAAATGTAAGGATGGCATAACAAACTCTTTCTGGATTCAATGTTTTCACTTTTTGTGATTCTTATTTTTCCCCTTTCATTCCAAAGGTTTTTAAAATTTGAATTGTTTGGTTATATATTGTTTAAAAAGTATAACTTGAGTTTGAATTGGTTGGTTATATATTGTTTAAAAAGTATAAGTTGTAGTAAATTAATTTCTCACATCTACAAAAATATATTAATTGCAAACACATCTTCTCAGTCCTAGGCTGCATTTAAAAGTCCTAATGGACGACTTCAGCCCCTGATGTTTTTTCTAATCCTGTTAGCCTACACCATTTTTTTCCTTCTCTTCACAAGATCAGGTTTCCGAACAAAGAAAATCCTTTTACCCACAGCTTAAAGACGAGGCATTTATCTCACATTTTTTGAATTTTTTTTGTGGTGCATAATTCAGGTAAACACACCCACATTTCTGCTTCCAAACACAGCTTTCCCTTTCAGTTGACAATGGCTTTATTTGTCTTGTGTCTTGCTTTTTAATGATGAAAAGTATTTGTTTTTTAAGAAAAACACTTCTCATCTTTCTGTTTGCTCTAGGAGTCATTTGTACGGGCAAAAAACTGGGTTAAAGAGCTTCAGAGACAAGCCAGTCCAAACATTGTAATAGCCCTGGCAGGGAACAAGGCTGACCTGGCTAATAAGAGAGCACTCGACTTCCAGGTTTGTTGCATTTCCAACTGGTTTTAATCTCTTTGGAACTTTGAAGTAATTGCCAATGTACATACCTGTCAAGTTGTGTTTTACAAATATCCTTGTGTTCGGTGTTCACAGGATGCACAGTCATACGCAGATGACAACAGTTTGCTCTTCATGGAGACATCGGCAAAGACCTCGATGAACGTGAACGAGATTTTCATGGCTATCGGTGAGAATGTTTTTAGACAAGTTGTCGTATAAGGACACAAAATAAGGTGTTACATAAATCTAACAATCATCTGCATAAGCGTTGATCATGACAATCAGTCCCAGAATCATGCCTTGCAGCACCACAATGACAAAAATGTCCGTCAGCTAATTTTCAAAACCTCTGTTTGAATTATGTAAAACTTTGTCTCATTGTAATTACAGCAAAGAAACTTCCCAAGAACGAGCCTCAGGCTGCCGGGGCCAGCAGCGGTCGCAACAGAGGAGTGGACCTGACAGAGACGGCTCAGCCCACCAGCCGCCCCTGCTGCAGTAACTAATGAAGCGCTGCTTATCATCATCTTCATCTTCATCTTCATCATCATCCCCCCTACCCTCCACACACACACAAACACATTCTCCACTCTGGACACTGGGCTCTGTCATCAGACCTGATCCTACGTCTCCTCTTCCTCCTTGTCCTCGTCCACATGTTCCTTCACCCCTCCTCCTACTCTTTCTCTTAACCCCCGCCCGTTCTCCTCTCCCACCTCTTCATCACTCCTCTGGATTTAGCTCAAAGACTCTGTATAGCTGCATTTCTAATACCTTATTTTGTTGATGTTTTTTTTTTTTTTTCTCTTTGTTCTTTTTAACTTTTTTTAAGAAGTGTATATCAGTATAATGGATGCATGTATCACTACAACGCCTAAAAACACACACACTTGACACACTTTACACCCACAAACCTTTTTGTGTTTCTAATATCGAAGACAACCCCCGGTGGAAGAAGGCCGAGCGAGCGAGCGAGAAAGCAGTAAGTGTGTGTGTGTGTGTGTGTGTGTTTGTTTTGTCGACAAAAGGTCGTGGTCTGATCTGTCACGGGGCTGTGTATTATTTTGCCCGTCATGTTCTTGTACACGTTTGGCTTCCCGTCGCTGAAAATCCGAAGAAAAATGAATCATCATACTCAGAGGCAACATTTCCACCACCTGTGAATGTCCTGACAGTGTAAGGAAGAACAACTCCCATCTCTTTTACCATCTGATATCAAAGATGACGTTCTAGTCCCAGACTTCTGTCCAACAGTACTGACTCACATGACGAACCAATCTGCTACCAACCAAGAAAATACAAAAAAAATAAATAAAAAAGTCAACTGTGCACTACTAAAGTAGCCATGATGATTCAGAGAAGGCCTTCCAGGAGTGACTGTCAGCCTGAGATGATTCTCTTGGGGGATAAAAGTTGAGGAACTTCAGTTTCTTAGCAGTTTAAACCCCGTGTCAGTAAAACCACATTTTACTGTGAAGTGTCAGATACCTGTAGTCCCAGGAATCTCTTTTAGGGATCTATTCAGTTCTTGCTTGTGATGGCTGTTTTTAATGTGGCCTTTACCATCTCCCAGTCTGGCAGGAAGGTGTCTTGATGTTCCCATCAATCCATTGGTTGAAAGACTTATTAGTTCCTGCACTCAGAGATAGTCCTGTAGCTGAAGACGACTTCTACGCCAAAAAGGAAACCTGTTTTTTTTTTTCTTAACTTCTCCTTCAATGGGATATGTTACTGTTTGACTAAACCAGTCTTGGATTTCTCATCCTGCTTCAGTCTTTATGCTTGTGAACAGTTAGTAAACTTGGACTTGCTTAAAAATTTCCATCACCAGATCTCGATTTGTCAGGATTCGTGACCCGCCTTACGACTGGAGAGTGATCAGCAACTCGATTGTTTTGCTGGTACAGAGGCACATCTCTGAACACAATCCCTGGTGAGAATTCAGCCTGACCAATGAAAGAATTAAAACAATTCTCCATCTCCGAAAAGGTGTTTCCCTGTCTGATTAATCTTCGTCCTACTTTCCTCTCAGTGTAGAGGAAACATGAGGAACTGACACCTTTAGGCCAAAAATGACTGGTAATAACTGGTGTGACGGGATCCTGTAAATCAATCTCTGCTTTTCGGTGAATGTAGCAGCGTTGGGTCCATTACAGAAGAACATGTGTCACTACTGCTGCTGATCGGATTTCTCATTACAAAACAAAACAAACAAAAAAAAGGAAACCTGAACAGGGTCAAACTTCAAACCTGAGAAAAGAAAGTCGTCTCTGTGTCGTCGTGCATGAAGTGACCTTGAAGAACTGGGTGTGTGTTTAGAAGTCAAACTCAAGACACAGACTGACCATACTGCCATGTGTCAGGACATAAGACCTAAAAATTCCAAACAACTGTGCAGTAGGTCTGCTCTCTGTCTTTTCATTTTTCTTTTGGTGGGGAAAAAAAATAGGTTTAAGTCAAACTGTTCAAAACAGTGGTGGTCTTTATTTTTTATTTTTTAGGTATGTGTAGTGTAATAAACTAAATTCCTATGTGGTGTCTCGTTCTTTTCCATGGTCATGTTCAAGAGAAACTTTTATTGCATTGCACAGTGTTGATCATGTTTTAATCGATGATGACTGCCCTTGGATTTTATATGAATGACTGTTGGACTCGCTAACCTTCAGCTATTAACAGATAGCGTCAACCTAACTGGTGGTCTCTCTCTTTCTCGCTGTCTGTCTCTCTACAGCTCAATGAATTTTATTAATGTACAACAGCATTACTAGTGATGGGCTGATCAGTTTTTGAGTGTCTGAATACAACTTAATAAATTCCATAAAGTCCAAAAGGGCTGGCTTTGTGTTATCTTTTCTCACCACACGATGGCAGCATTGGAACAGCTCGGATCCAACATTAGAAAGTGAGGGAGAGAGATTCAGTACAGTAGCAGCTCCGTTCTCCAATGAGTTCGACATGTTTTTTTGGTTGTTGTTTAGACTTTGGTGTGGTTTAGAAATGACAGCTTCTAACGAGGAACCATTTGGCATTTTTCAAATACAGTAAAACTTGACTGAGACATCCGTACATTCCACAGGTTTAAGTCTGATTGCGTGTGTTCTCCACAGTGTGACCTTTCTCATGTTTGACAGCCACCACTGACCTCAGGGATTCTTGGGAAAACTCGTTTCATAAGTCGGAACGTCACTTATTCCATCACCAGTAGACGTGCCAACGAAAGCTTCATCTAAATGCTGGATGCTATGAGTCACTGCGTTCTCCGCCACTGTTCTCCCAGGAGAGCTGCTTCTACTGCTGACTTTGTACCAGCAGGAAAAATATCACAGGCCTTTGATGTAAAGATCAAACACTCAATGAAAAGTGACCAGAGTTTCTGAAGATTAGAATCCCCCCTCTGGGAGATTGTAACCTCCGATCTTTCCCTTTATCACCAAAACGCTTCACAGAGCAAATGTTCAAAACAAATCTGGAAATGTTAGATCTGCTATTTCTGCTTACTTACGGAATGTTCCCTGGGTATTTGTCAGTATTTCTTTTTAAACAAAGTTCTTTTCATACTTTGATAGTAGAATTGTTTTTGTTAAACAGAAATCTAGAAACAAGACGATAAATACTGGGACAGAAGCAAATAAATAACCCAAATACCATTTTGGGACGTTGATAAATACTTGCACAGAAGCAAATAAGGAGAAAAATAACCCAAATACCATTTTGGGACGTTCGATAATGAAGAGGTCACAGAGGGAGTCAAGATGAGATAAGAAAGACGTATCTACTAAAGGCTTACTCAAGTAAGAGTTCAGTAAGACTTTGTAAAACTTGGGGAAAGAACTGTCTAATAATATAAAGGTAATAACAAGAAGAAGCAGATCTTCAATTGGTGGCCTCTGGGCCAAATCCAGGCCACCGCACCAACAAATCTGGCCCCTGATTGGATTCCAAAATAAACCTTAAATAATAATGTTAGGCAAAAATATGAGTTTTATTTCATTTTAATTCCAGCCCTCAGTTGTCTGTCCAGGATAGCTTTAGCCGACCCACAAGTAGAATTCTGTCGTTATGGAATCAGAACTCCCAGACTGGCCTGTCTGCAGTCCAGATCTGATCCTAATGGAAACAATCTGGAGAATTAGACAGCAGTGACTACCAATGGCAGCAGCACTTTTTAATACAGCAGGGATCTGCAAAAGTACTGTGTAAAAATGTGATGTTTAAACCTTTACAGTGTGTTACAGGCTTCATTTATTACATGTCTTTTAATGGAAAAAGTTTGTTCAGTTATAACAGTCATGACATATTACAGATTACTTTGCTTTAAAATGGTTCTCTGCAAATTAGGTCTTCTGAGACTACAGACTACCAGCTGCTCTGTGATCTTACAAATACCTAAATCTAATTGAATCTACTTTCTCTTTTTATTCCATTGGTTAAAAAAAAAAGAAAAAAGAAGAAACCCCGTCAAGGAAAGATATTTGGCGGTTGAACCAACACTTGTCACACTGGTGTTTCAGCGGCGGCGGTGGCAGAGTCTGCTTCATTCTGACCACAAATGAAATAAGTTGTAGCAGAAAAAATCTTAGATGTAATCTCTCGCAAAACCCAGCAGTGATATTTGTTTCTTTAAACGACTCCCCAAGTCAAGCCAAGCTGTCTGAAACTGTTTAACTTTTTACTTCACCAGCTTGCATGCCAGTCCCTCACATCGAAAATCTGGACCGTCTGCCAGATTCCTATTTGGTGGAAAGAATTTCAACTTATTGAAAACTGAGACCAATCTAAAAGGGAATGCACTTTTCCTATTTCGGGACGTCCACGTAGTGGCTTTTATGTGATTTTGAAGCATTATGGAAAACTGTCTCCTGAGTGGAAGAGAAGCAAGACAGTCTTGACTCTGGACAGGACTGCAGTCAACATGTCTTTACTCTTTAATCACAACTGACACTGAAAAAAAAAACCAAATCACACAAACTGGCATGGAGCTGGTTGGTGTCACAGTAGGGGATGGAGACAGAGTGAAGTGACCCGTCAATGATACAGACGCAGAAGAAGAAGTCAGCGAAGAAATAAGAACCAATTGGTTTAAACTCAAAATGGCTTGCTGTGGAGATTTGTCACGACTAATTAAAAATCCTGACTTGGTTGTTTTAAATCTTTTGACTGCAGTACTGCTGTTTTACCATGTGAGAGCAGCAGTGAACTGCGCCCACCGACAGTCATCGCTCAACATCTGTGGGAAAAATGGTTAAAAAAAAGAAAGAAATCACAAACCTAAATTCGAATACCAGTCACTCAATACATCACAGAAATAGATGCTTTTACACTAGATTTCCACTTTTCATGACAGACTGCTGTTAGAGTGAGCTGCGAATTCCAGAAAACCACATAGGAAAGTTGCTAACAGATTCTTATTTTGAGGCTTTCTGCGAGAGTCCAGTGTACTTAAAAGGTAGCATAGATATTTGAAGAAAAACAAATGTGGAAAGAAATAACTTGGTGAATTGCCCAGAAGAAAATCAGCCAATAAAAATCACACACAAAACCAGTCACCGGCCATGCATACATTGGCAGCGATGTATCATGACTTCATTGACTCAGACTTGTTCTGAGCCACAGCTGCTGATTGTGGTGTTTACACTGCAGTTGTCAAGTATTCCTCATCTGAAACGCAATCGCACTGATCCTGTGATGTAGGACTGCCGTCCATCTACCCCAGTACTTCTCAAATAGTGGGGCGGGCCCCCCTGGAGGGGCGCGGTGAGGTTCCAGGTGGGGCGTGAGGGGCAGTGGTTTGTACAGTTTTCAGGTTCATAATAGTATTTCAATTCGTGGGATGTGGGTCTGCGAGGGGTCGTGAAGACATTTCTGTCCTCAAGGGGGTGCATGACAGAAAATAATTGAGAACCACTGATCTATCCAACTGGCGAAGTGAAGCCTTTTAACCACGTTCTTAACACATCTTAACCACAACTTCATCACTTTTGAGCCAACACAGCAGAGCAACACGGAGGAAAAAAAACATAATCTGTGAGTACCAGTAGAACTGGGATCAATTAACCCAGGAATCTGACATATTCCAGTTTATGGAGCACTTCATCCCCCGCATTCATTGCTGAAAGGTATAAAAAGGAAGATGATACTGTATATGATCGTCACTGATGGTGGGCCCCGGAGGGAATAAAAGCCTGAGCTCACAGAGTTTTACTGCAGCTCTCTTCAATCTGAAGTGACTGAAATAAGCTCAATAACCCTGAGCAGGAGATAAAATCACTGTCTAAGTCCAGACTGCCTTTTCCCCCCTCCTCCTCCTCCTCACTCTGCAGCTTCAGGAAGGTTATATTATTAGGAGATTGTCATCTTTCAGCTGCACCACCTTCAGTAACACTGCTGGACGTCTGACTTGGTGCCTACATCTCCTTTTCCCAGACTTTTTCTTCCCATATAGTCAGCCTTATAATCCTTATAAATCTGATCAGGACAACAGTTGGTGTAAGTGGTACAGTATGAGCTGGTTTAGAAAAAGAATCACATCTATTGTCATTGTACAAATATACTGGCATTCTGTTCCACAGTATGACGTAACCCGATTTTTGATACTGTAGCCATGTCACTCAGCTATGCTAACAGTGGTGACATCATAATCTAGGAAATAAAAACAAAGTCTGGCTTACGTTGGGAGCCATAATGAAGGAGAAAATGTCCCAAAAAAAAAAAAAAACCAACACAGTGAAAGAAAGTGTAGTAGTAATGTAGTACAACCCAGTGTATTATGTACAACTGGTGAATGTAAACAAAACAGTCTTCCACGTATAGTACCGCGTGACAATTCATTATCTGCTCCGCTCGCCAACTAGGTTCTTTGTGAAATTTTTTTTAAGGCCGTACGAATGATGGAACGAGACTTTCTAAAAACATTTATGGGAGATGGTGATATAACCACGAAACGCTGTAGTGTGTGACAATTCATTACCTGCTCCGCCCGCCAACTAGGTTCTTTGTGAAAATCTTTTAAGGCCGTACGAATGATGGAACAAGACTTTCTAAAAACATTTATGGGATATGGTGATATAACCACGAAACGCTGTAGGTCACGGACGACATAAACACAGTCAAAATAGAACCAGACCCTGAAGTCAAAGCCGTTTTTTACTGGGTTTCACTTTAATATTTACAGCACCTTTAGTGGATGGGCAGTCTCCTGACACACACACACACACACACACACACTCCCACACCCACAGAGATACACTTAGGGTGTAAAAGGTCAGAGTGTCCGTCTCACTCGAGTGACATCTGTTGGAGCCTGTAATTAATGGCTCTATAATTGATGTGCCTGTCACTCCTGCAGGGAGATTACAGGCAGATGAGGTCAGTTTGGAAATCATTCAACTGTGATGTTGGAGAACGGCCTCATAGGTAAACAGGTTTGATGCACAACACGGTTTTATTTTCTTATTTAAATGTAGACAGTTGGACATAATAGGGAAATGTAGACAACATAGCAGAACTTAGGGGAGAAAAACTGACATTCCTAATATATTACAATATATATATATGTTGATTTATTTAATCATTTGCATGTAGTGATGACGCTGGATGATACGATATAAAGGATCGTACTCCAACACCTACGCTCACTCTCCTAGGCTACTATGGATCCTCTACAGTTTGCAGAACGCCCATCAATTGGCGTAGATGATGCACTCATCTACCTTCTGCAGGATGCACTGTGAGAGTCATATTCTCTGACTTCTCCGGTGCCTGCAAAACCATCCGGCCATCACTCCTCAAGGTGAAGCTGGAAGGGGCAGGAGTTGACAGTTACCTAAATACATGGACCATCAATTACCTCTCCAACAGACCGCAGTTTGTGAGGCTTCAGAAAAGTGTGTGTGATGTGGTCGTTTCTAGCACAGGGGCACCGCAAGGAACTGTTCTTGCTCCTTTTCTTTTCACCCTGTGGTGTGAAGTGAACTGCCTTCAAATCGACACCACCTAAACCAACCACGTCTGGCAAAGCTGTTTGGGAGAGCCAGCTCAGTTGCGACCAGTCCCTTAGAGTCGCTGGAAGATGTTGGAGAGAGGAGAATTTTAGCTAAAATCTAGCTAAGCTAAAATCCATTATGGACAATCCCTCTCACCCTCTGTTTGACACTGTGGGAGCGCTGAGCAGCTCTTGTTACTTTTACTACTACATGTCTATCCTGCTGCTGTAACAACTGAATTTCCCCAGTGTGGGATGTATAAAGTCTTATCTTATCTTATCTTACATTGCTCTGACATGCTAAGCCACTAGGTGGCACATCGCACTTGTTGTAGAATGGTAGTTACTAGAACGCAGAAAAAAATGTAAAAAAAAAAAAGAATTCTATTAATCATTGCTTCTGTTATCAGTAACACATGAGGCAGTATTAAATGTTGGAGTTAGTTTAGCCATGAGCCAGTATTAAATGTTGGAGTTAGTTTAGCTCATTTGTATTCATTCTAGCTGTGTAGCTCCAACTTCAGTAACCTCCGACTGCTTTTTTTCTTTTTTTTAATATACAGCAAAGAAAATAATTACACATTACAGTGTCATTTTTTTTCCCTGTGAATAACCTGGCCGCTCAGATATGACAAATTGTTTTCCACACTCGCTGCAGCAGTCTTGTTTTCAATCCTCAGTCTCAGAAATGACTCAATTAATTCTTCACAGAACAGTGTCAAACGGTCAGGCATGATTTTGTGTCCGACTCCGAATCCAGTCATTCCATTTTTTTCCCTCAATTTTTTTTACTTGGCTAACAAGTTGGATTTATGAGTTTAATTTGACCTTTGACGTCATCACTGAAGTTGTTTTTTTCAGCAGAAAAATTAAAAAAAAAAACTACACTGTATCTATTAAGGCCAGAGGGATGTTGGAGTTCTGCACATAGAACAACTCGTTACATTTAGGAAATTATCTGTTTTGGAACCAGCATGCACCTAATAATCACTTGCATTTATTTGCAATAATAATCATAATTATATTTTTCATTAATAAATAATGAAAATCATAGACCAGACTAAAAAACGATTGTTTCTATCTATAACTTGACAGAATTTAGTGCCAAATAAGGTGAGACTCCCAATAAACTGTTTTCCTTCTTAATTGATTTTTTTCACAAATTCTGGATTTAAACCAAATACAGTATATCTGCTGCATGATGATTGACAGAATTAAATGGTGTCCGTCACCACTAAAGCATTTATAAGATTTCCCTGAGGCTTTAGTTTAATTATATGAAATGATTTAGTTGCATTTTAGAATAATTTTAAGGTAATTTTATCAATTTAAGTAAAGCAATGTTTCCAGTAGATAACATTAAGGTTACACTTTGTGTTTGCCCAATTACAGTGGTTAATTTCATTCAATATATGAAATATATAGAACCGCAACCCTAACGTGGTGGAGTGGTTTGAGTAACCGACGGCCCAATCCCTGGACATCTAGTCCAGCTATGGGGACATGGAATGTCACCTCTTGTGGAATTCCCTGTAAGGGAGGCCTTCAATTCCTTCCTCCGGAAGAGCTTTGACCAGGTTCCGCGAGAGGCTGGAGACAATGAGTCGACAATGAGTGGACATGTTCACCTTACAAACGGCTGAAATGAGCTTCCTTCACAGGATGGCGGGGCACTCCTTTAGAGATAGGGTGAGGATAGGGTAGAGCCGCTGGCCCTTCGCATCGGAGGACATGTCTGGAGGGCAAGTGGCCCCAAATAAGCGGAGGATGATGGATGGATATTTAGGGTTAATTCAATATAGTCAAAGATTTCTTAAATATAGTCAGGATTCTGGATTGGACTCAGGTAACTTGGATTTTGTAAAATTAAAAGAAAAAAAAACAAAACAAGATTTTCCAAAGAAAGCTAGACACTGTCAACCTCCTTACTGAAGCATTGAATATTATTTCTTCAGCTTTTACGTCGTTGAGTTTTGATATGGTCTGTGTTACAAAGATAATAGAAGGGTTGTTTTATAGTATGGAGCTACTGAAGTTTGGTCGTATGTTCCTCGGGGGTGGTTAACAGTGAGAGATGGCTGTGTGTCTGCTGCTCAATGTTTATGATTCCCAATAACAGAAGCCAGCCACAGTCTATATTCATGTGCAAAATTCTGCTGACGCAGGTCCAAAACAGGTCCTTGATTCCCCCCCTCATTCCCTCATGTTATTGCTCCCAGTTCACAAGTCCAAAACAGGTCCTTGATTCCAACCCACCCCACCCTCACTCCCTCATGTTATTGCTCCCAGTTCACATGTTTTGGAGACCGGCGTCTGACAGTGAGACACTTCACTGCCTGCATGTTGTTAAAGGCCAAGTTGCACAGAGGTGGAAACCGTGTCCCTGCACATCCTGTCTCACTTATTTGTCCAATCAATTTAAAGTAAAAGGAGACAGAGAAACCCGGGCCATCTCTCCGGTTCTGATTGAAGTGGAACGATGACTAAATTCTGGTCTCCCAGGACAAAATGACGCCGTTACAGATGAACTCACTGACTGATTTGTATGTTCAGCCACAGAGCACCGCTGCTTTAATTATTATTGGCAAACAATATAAAACAAGGTCCAGTACAACTGACAGTGTAGCTCGTCTCCTTGTGCAACTGAAAAATTCCTTAACATTTTGAAACAGTTACCTCGCACCTTTGTCATCCTCGTTATCTACATCAGTATCTCTGTCTGTCTGCAGTCACTGGGAACAAAAAGGCAAATTACAGGTTTAAATGACTGAAGCTTTGGGAACATTAGAACAACTGCCTTATACTTCACAGTGTATGTATATATAAAAATAAAGGATGTCCAATATTATCGGCCCGATATAAGCATATTATGTAATATCTGTAATAATTATCATCATTTTTTTCCTCCAATAATGAAATCCCAATAATGCAATGCCTGGGTTTCGCCAAAGTCATGTGTGCCCTACAAATAGCTTTGGGGATAAACGGGTGTATATTAAAGCAAAGGTCACTAGATGGCAGCATTGCAGCTCATTTAATTAATTTCATACTCATACAATTGTTCGTACAGATCAATAAATTAATGTTACCAGGCCTGTATCGGTTGATATCGGAATTGGAAATTAAGTGTTTGGACAATATCGGCAAAACGTTAATATCGGACATCCCTAATATACATACACAATTTGAAATTCTTACAACCCTTTTTTGTATCTCTTACTAACTCAGATGGTATGGGGTGAAGATCATTGGTCAAAAAGGCCAGTAGAGGCAGAGATGGTCACACTACAAGTTTCCTTTCTTTTTTTTGGCACAAACATTGTGTGAGGAATAAAGTATTTTTGATCCTCCCCCACATCTGTAAAAGAACATAACCAGTTAGTGTGAACAGACCACACGCTAACTGTGCCTGTCACTGTGGGGAGAGCGTGTGCAAGAGTGTGATGGGTTTGGCTGGCTTCAGTTGGTCTGACACATCGTCTGTCCTCTCCGTCAGTCACAGTTGTTAAGATTGTGATCTCCAGTCTTTCAGTTATCACACAAAAATCTGCTCAGACCAGACAGTGTTCACTCACACTTCCGTAAATACTGTAAAAGCTGTGCAACAAGGTGTCAATATCAATGTGGTCAACTTTTGTTTCAAAGTTGTCTATTCTTTGAACTTGCTCTGAACTTACTTTGCACCTCAATGCCTCTGGTTTTTTTTTCTGAATAAACCTTTCAGCATCTCCCCCTGCAAACACTCACTCCTCCACTCTCATCTTTTGTTACCAAAGCCTAAAAGCATTTCACAAAAGACGCACACAGTCACGAACAGGACACTAAATCCAGGGCACTTTTAATTCTGGCTTCCTGTCAAAACCACATTTCCTAAAAAAAAAAAAAAAAAAAAAACCCACCTGAAAGCTGGGCTTTTTGTGCAGAGTGAATGTTCCAGATCGAGTGAAAATGTCAGTGCTTTAATGGAGTGCAATGTTAATTCAGATGTTTATCACGATCTGAGCTACTTTTACATGACCGTGGAGGTGATCTGTCTGAACCTGGAATCACCAGTGAGTCAAAACAACCCTCAATATAATCTTTACACACATACATTCCACGACACACATTAAAGTGTCCAGAGTTTCCACAGCGGTTCATGACCCTAGATGAGGAAAAGTCACAAACTTCCTGTTATTTTCTAACATGAACAGGAAATAGAGGCAGGGCCCAAATGCAGTGCTCAGGAGAGACACAGATCAGGGGCAGGAAGTTTGTTCCAAACTCAAAATAACTGAAACCCACTGGATAACAGGAACAGGCAGGAACAAACAAACAACAAACAAGAGCAAGAATCACATAGCCAACCACCCAGAACCCCAAACATGAACACACAACACTGACTCAAATGAAGAGTGACTGAGAGAGAGAGGTAGATATACCCAGGTCAGCAGGTGACACCAGTGAGACTAACGACCAGGTGATCACAGGACACAGGTGAGGCTGATGACACTGATTACACGCCTCATACTTTTATAGAGAAAAAGAAAAGCGAACCAGCTCTTTGGTCAACTCAAAAACAGAAATGGGCCAGATTGACCTAACATAATAGGGTTTAGTTGTATGTTTTTGAATTTTATAAACTTTTAAATTTACAGGGCTGCAAACCCATGTGTAATAATTCATTCTTTAACTATATATGGTTCAAAGTGATTAATCTCATTCTTTTTTCTAAACTTGCCATCCACCGAGCCAAGGAACACGTTCTCTTTTTCCATCTATCACACTCACCTGCTGCTGCTACCCAGACAGAACTTTTTTTTTTTTTTTTACATTTCACCCTTCACGAATTTTTACTCTCCACAGTAAGGATTTATTTTACAGATGTAACATGGAGTGTAAAAATAAGGTGCAAGTGAAAAATGAAAAAAAAAAAACCCAAAAAAATGCATTGACGTCACAATATATATATAAACAGGAATACCTTGAGATACGAGTGTCCTGACATACATACGAGTATTCCAAGATATGAGCCTTCGAGCAAATTTTTGCTTTGAGATGACATCACTATATATATACAGGAATACCACATTTTTGCTTTGAGATACGAGTAAAGATTTACGACGCTGACGCTAGGTGGCCGAGCACTCAGAGTGTTCGTCGACTTCCGTACGCATCTCCCACGAGTCTTCCGTACTGTGTTTGCGTTATCTCTGTGATTTTCTCTCTATTTTGTGCATTATTCTTCATAATAGTGATGAGTCCTAAGAGAGTGAGTGGTAAAGATGGTAGAAGAAGAAGAAACGCACGATGACCATGGAAATAAAGCAGGAAATTGACGATAAATATAAATGTGGTGCACGCTAAAGAACGAATACAAATCAAAAAAAGCAAAAAAAAAAAAAAAAAATTCTGTTATTTCTTATGGGAAAAAATGATTCGAGATACGAGCACCTTGAGTTGCGAGCTCGGTCCTGGAACGGATTTTGCTCGTATCTCAAGGTATTACTGTATATATAGCGGCGCTAACTCTCGTTGTACTCCTCTACTAAGGGTTGACTAACAAAGACTACGGCCAACAAAGCTCTTAAGCAGTGATCCACCTGCGGTGACCACAGAAATGTGGAGAACATGGGTGTGAAGTGCAGATTGAGTCCTTTCTGAATTTATCAACACAAACCTTGTGGGTTTTTTTGTGCTCTTATAAAGTTCCTGACCACATTTAGCAGCTGAGTCCCATTCCTGGGGTTGTGCATCAAAGCTGTTCTTCCCGGTGGAAATTAAAAGAAAATAAAAACCTATCTGCGGGCCGCTATTTAAAAAACCAGATGCTCTTAAATATGACCGCAGGCTTGTAACCTCAGCGCACGGCTTGTAACTTGTTGAGGAGTCATAAATAACAGAGCCAGACCACATGTTTTTATTTTTTAGCTCTGAAAACATGCGGCGTTCACTTGTTTGTGATTCCTCCCCATAATAAGCATGTAATTAGCAGCAGGGGTGACGTTGTTCATCCTATTGTCCTCCTCCTCCTCCTCCTCCTCACTGCGAATAAAGGAAATGTCAAATATGTCACATTATACATTCTAATTAGGCGACAGATGCAGAAAATGTCACATAATTGCCGCGGAGCAACAACGAGAATCTCTGTGATGTTTTATAAAACACGACAAGGGTCCTGGTCGGCACCGATGACGGTGACGAGATTGAGATCCGATTCATCGACTGGAGATGAACAAAACAAGAATCTTCACTTTTTTCCCCCACACATCTCATTAATGAGCCTGGTGACATTTTTCTTGCTGTTGCCACCATATTGCAAAATGCTGCCTTGTCGTAAATGAATTAATGCTAGAAATAATCTAAGATGGTAAAAAAAACGTCCAATTTTTAAAGGATTTGAAGTCCATACAAGGGTTCCTCACATCTTGACACCATTTGTCTGAGCTGCTCCAAATGATAGGAAATTCACAAAGGGCTGACGCAGAGACGAAGCCGACAATGAATCTCGTACCATCTTCACTGAATGTTTATTGTTTTGCAAAAATATGATCCGTGTCTGCTTGGAAACTTGACTTGAGCCATTCAACGGTCTTTAGTCACGGTCGCGCCAGAAATTCTGTCAAAACAACGGTGATTGAAATCATCTTAAATTTGGTTCCGAACTCAACCTGTAATAAATTCCAGATGTATTTCTTGGTTGTGAAAGACTTTTAATTTTAACATAAACTAAGCTTTCTTCTTATTGTTGTTGTTGTTGTTTAGCATGTCAACGTTGGACTTTCAAGTTTCAAATTTTGACTTTAAGTTTGTTATAAATTATAATGTTCCATTAAAGAAATTCTGACTTTAAGTTTGTTATAAATTATAATAATATTTCACGTAAAAGGACATCAACATTTCATTGCTTGACATTTGTGAAATTAAAATATATTGGCTGCGTTTTGAGTCTGACCTTAGCAGTGATTACATGCGTAGAAACTCTGAGAGACAAACCCGTCCGTGGAGTAAACAGACTCTGTTCAAACAGCATTGATTATTTGATTTGTCTTCTTTTTAAAAAAAACCCTGTTATGTTTTTTTCTTCACTGCCACAAAGTTGACTCCACTCTTTTCCAGGATGAGTCTTACCTAGTTCTTCAGCTCTGACTCACTCAGCCCTAAACACTGCACCTGTTTGGACGTCCACAGCAGACACACAGACTGTATGTCCCACCAGCAGATGTTAGTGATCATGAGTCCAACGGTGGTGGAGCCGTGGGACCGCAGTGGAATCATCTGCTTGGACGTCCGCTGGTCGTACGTCAGGGATTTGAGGAGCCATGTAAATGAGAGGTAGATGGACGGATGATAGATTGGCTCATGGGTTCGTGGAAAAGTTCAGCGGCGAGAGCAGCTGAGATGGAACGCGAACGTGATGAGTTATGGTGTTGTGGGGATTTTCGGCGTCCCTCGGCGTCTCCAAGAATGTCAGCGTTAGGACGCTCTGATCTGCTGCTGTCAGTGATTCGATTTCCTGTGTGGACTGAAGCCACCTGGACCCGATGTTCCAGGACATAATATTTGTAGTTATGTAGTGTGTGTGTGTTTGGGGGTGGGGGGGGGGCGTTGTGCCTTTAAGTTGAAGAGGTAAATCAACGTGAAAGGTTGTGTTTATCAAAGGAAATGCATAGATCTAGTGAGAGCAGTGTAAAGCATGTGTGTCCAACTCAAGGCCCGAGGGCCGAATGTGGCCCAACAAGTCCTTTTGTGTGGCCCACGAGAGCTTAAAAACTGTTGAATTACCGTATAATACAGCCCATACTGATGAGTTTCTTAACCTGATAAGAACAAGGATAATTGGAACCTGAATAAATAATGATAAATTACAAGAACAATTGGAACCTGAATAAATAATGATAAATTGCAGAAACATATATTATAAGTTATGGAGAAGCTACAGCTACACAGTCTCATAGTTACAACCATCCCTTCATGGGTGACTTTATGGGGAGCATTACAGATTTTTTTTAACATTTGGAATAAACATGGTTAGGAATCCAAAATCACATTTCTAATATATGAGAGGAGTGTTTTTCAACCTTGGGGTCGCAAAACACCTGTGGAGTCGCCTGCAATTAAAAATGGGGTCATCTGAGAGGTCCAGTAATTACTGATTAAATATTTACTAACTCGTTATTATTTGTTATTCATTACAATCTGTTCGTCAGAGTTCTACCTGGCAGCACTGCACCATTTTAAGTGGCAGTGCTGCCACCTACTGGTTCAACATTAGCACCATTTGCGAGAAAATAAGATAAACCAATTAGGAATTAAGTTTCAGATTGAATGTGAACTATTTAATCCACCGCTGTGATTCACCATCACACACTTTAACAAGAAGAAGAACTCTTCAACCAAAGTCCATTGAGGTTTTTCTTCTTTTTCTCCATTAAATCACAAAGATGTTGTTGATCCAACGTAGCTCTAAAAGTTCAGGGGCGAGGTCTTGGGACATCTTTATTTGAAATCCCTCATTACAATTTAATTTAGTTAAATGACAGACTTGGTAAATGAGGCAGCAGTGGAGCTGCTGATAACACATCTCTGCAGGCTATAAATGGTAATTCTCTGAAAAGACTTTGGTGGGTGCAGAAGGGTCTGTGGATTAGTAACTTCACTTTTTACGTTTACGTCTATTACTGCTTTCTTCTGTGCACAAATATAGAATTTTAGCTGAACCCTGCACTGTTTCTTATTGTATGATTATTATTTCTTTATTTCACAAACACCACGAAATATAATATAGAATAGTCCGTGGTTTCCTTCTGATCTTTTATAAATGCTGCAGACCGGGGCTCAGCGGAAAACTAGGAGCACAACACACGAATAATTGAATGTGAGAGCACAAATATATAAACCCACACATTTAGAAATCCCAGGTATCTCTCTTACATAGAATTCAAGGATGTTCTCTCATCTGCAAAAACCTTGGATCGTGGTTCCACATTTCCAAGGTTGGGATATAGATCAGCGCCGCCGCTTTCGCACATTCATATTCAGGCAACATAACTTTTAAACTCCCAAAATGCGGAATTTAAATTCCTGGCGCAGGCTGCAATTCCTTTGCTGACAAAACACAAAGGCTGTTTGCTCTGCTTGTTTGTGATGCAGAGACTTGAACATGATCCTGAAGTTACTGCTGTTGCTGACAAATCTAATTATTTTGGACAGTGAGAGATAAAAACACAAAACTCGCAGCAATCCCTGGCTCTGCCGGGAGCAGGCTTGAACTCCAAACCCCTTATTACTGTGAGGTGACAGAACTAACAACCGCACCACCCTGGATTTAAAGCCCATCTAATTTGCTCTAAGAGAACGAGAAACCCCGGAAAAACAATGGTAACAACCAACACTACAGGCTGAGCTGACTGGACCCCGGCTGATAGCTTTACAGTTAGTACCTGAGGGTTGATCACGCCGTCATTATAGTTCATAGGTTTGATGCACCTCCAGTTGTCAGAGTGAGGTGCTTTTAATGAGATGAATACCATTCTAATATATATTCTGACAGCAACACGTTTGTCATTAGTCCATGTCTGCTGTTACTAGGGTGATAGGAGGGTGTGAGTTTCCGTGGGCTACGGATGGTGAATTTCTCTATGATATTTGATGTGAAAGGTTGAGGATGGATACAAACCTCATTGTCAAGTCTGAAAAAACAAAACAAAAACAAGAACCAGTAACAACATTTTAGGTGAAAACAGTTGTTAAACTGGTGGAGCTTTGGCCCAGAGTCAATGTCTCTGTCATTGGTGTGGAACCCCAGGGTTCACCTCCTGGACAAGTTCAAATCCTGGTTAGGGCAGTTGGTACCTTCCAGTGGACTCAGCACCCGCAGGAAGGTTCAGGGGGGTTGGTGCGGTGCAGTGTGATTTGGGTGGCGACTGCTGCCCCCACGACCCGGTAATGGATAAGCGGAAATGGATGGATGGATGGATGGAGTTGTTAAACTGATCCAAAATAATACAAAAAAAAAACAAAACATCCTGTGGGTTGAGTCAAAAAGACCTTCTTTGTGTGTGCCAACGCTGGTTTCATACATGTACTCACCCAGCAGTCATAACCCCTTCATAAACAGGTAGTGATGTTACTCCGGACCAAACCAAGCTGCCCATCATTGGTCAAATGTAAAACAGGGACCTGAGAAACTGGATCATTTTCATAAACTAAATGATAGTTTAGAGAGGGGCCATTCAGGGGGAAAAGTGGTTTGTGTTCTTGCCTTACAGCACCACTGATCTGGTGGTTTGTTATGTCTTGTCTTGGTGTCTTGTTTGTGTGCAAAAACCTCCAGTTCTTGAACTGGATTAATTGGAAACTGTTATTTAACCATAAGTGTGAGGTGAATGTGAATGGTCGTCTGTCTCTGCAGGCGGCTCTGTAAGTGACGGGGAACTTCTCCTGACGACTGCAGCACCACGCAGTCTGAAAAAGATTATTTTCAGAGATGATGAATGGGTGAACGTTCAGGTACTGCAGCACGGAGCGGAGTCGCACATTAAAAACATTCCCAAAGAGCCCAGTCACTAAATCACACAGGACCATCAGTAACAAATTAAGACTCTTTAATTGAAATTGTTCACCTTTTACACACTGACAGTGAATATACACAAGCTTTCATGGTCCCTTTGGCCTGAGACGCGCTCTGTGTGACTATGTGAGCTGAATAGTGACTGACATGGCTTATGGTGACTGAAGCGCTCTCTCTCGCTCTCTCTCGCTCTCAAAACAAACAGACAGTCAACACTCACACTCACAGACCTGGTAACGTTCAGATCTGGTATCAATGATGCAACGCAGGTTCTGCTCTAAATGCTTCAAATGTATTATCCACATTTAGTTGGACGGAGACTGAGGCCACGTCAGTCCATGGTACTGGTCATCTAGTAGAAGAGGCCCAACAACAGACCTGGGAAGGTTAAGTCAAAAACTGCTTGTGCTAGCGTTACAACATCAGCTAGCAGTAACAGTTTGGGTCTGTTACCAGGTCTGAACAGGGCAATTACCAGGGCACAAACATAGTTAAGTCAACAGGGCAATTACCAGGGCACAAACATGTATAGACACATCTCCACTGCAGGAACTAGTACCAGGAACTAGGGGCAGTTCAGTTAGTAAACTACAGGTGTAGATAATATCTTCGGAGTACTTGGGGGACAACAGGACACTTGCAGCACACAACTTCCTGAATGATGGAAGGACATTATTCATTTATTACACTGATGACTTCTGTCATTTAGTTTGAGCCTCTGCTCCAATACGAAAACACTTTCTATTAAAAATCTGGGAGGGGACGACTCGGTACTTTAGTAAATTAAAATGTACCACAAGGATCTTAAAGTAAAACTTCGGACTGTGGTAATATTTCATACACCAGAGGATTTGAGGTGCATTACATCTGTTCAAACAGTTAGGGAGTGATCATGAGCATTAAACCCTACGGTGATCTGGGTTACTTTGGAATATGACCTCTTCAGGAAAACTCAGACCAGAAACTGCTTCAAAGCAATAGGTTTCACAGGCCACCGTGCAGCAGTGCAGTGTGTTTGATACAAAACGTTAAAAAAAAAAAGTAACAAAATGGATCTGATAGTTGCCACGGGTTGTTGTGCTACTGCTACAACTGGGCCCTGATTTAGAAACCTTTGAACTAAATGTAAAAGAAAATGACATAATCTCCGTGGGACCTTCACTCCAGTGGACAACGAGCCAATGAAGGTACAGTTTATATGTAAAATCTTTCTCACGCCTAAAGTCCCTGGTAATATGCACTGGAAACAAATCGTATCAACGCCTACTTCCACACACGCACACAGGAAACGCGGAGACGAACACAGACACGCACATTACGACATGTACGCTAACCATCTAAACACCATCTAGTCATTTAATGTGGACGTCAAGAGAGGCGGGGCTTAAAGTGCATACAGGAAGAGAGAGGGAACTCTGCTCACTCGTACCATCAACAACAGCCTCCTAAAATGTGACAGAGTTGAACCTCCGCTTAAGCAATGGTCTTTACAAAAAGCCTGGTAAGAGCTTTAAACGTTGTTGTTTTTTTTAGCGCTGCCTTGAAATAATGACACTGCATAGTACATTGGATTAGTCTGGTACATTATTGCGGTGTGATGTAGATCCAACTCTGGGGTGCGGGCTGTGGGATGGCACAGAGAGCAGGTACAGTCCAGTCTCAGAGTTGGATCAGAGGATGAATCCGTGACAAAGGGCCTCCTGATGCTGCTCTTTCATCCGGTTTCAGCCTTGAAAGCAGGATAATTATCCACATTGTGCCATGACGCTTAGAATACCAATGCATAGAGGGAGAGCAGGTGGCGACATGTGCACTCTCCTTGGCCTGGTTTTGGATGAAGCCATTGAACGGGAGCACGGAGCAGTTCCATCTCTGTCCAGCAGGTCAATAAGGGGCAAACAGGACTTGTGAGTGGGAGGTCCTAATAGGCCCCGGGGCCGGGCGGAGCAGTGCAGCAGGAAGGGACTGTGTCTGGAAGAGGGTGTGGGTTGTGTTGTGGTTCGACGCATGGTTCGTGTGGCGTGGGAGGGGGGGGGGGCGGCGGCTGCCGCAACTGCGGCGAGGTGAGCAGGGATGATCTGAGCGGTGAGAGGTGGACACGGGCGATCCTTACCCAAGGTCAGTTTGATCTGCTGAAACAAAGCAGACACTCAGTTATAAAACTAAATACGTGATAATAAAGTTCAAAATGCATTTTCACTCTCAGGATTTGAAGATAACAAGTGCTGAAAGCCTTCAGTCTGGATTTATCACTTTTCAGACAGAAGATAAACAAAATAAATAAACACCAATGTGCGTGTCTATTACAGAAGAATAACCGTATTTGCTAAATTATTGGATAAAAGATTGCTAGCAAAAGCTTATCTTTAAAGGTTAGGGAAAAGGATGACAATAAATTCAATATTATTTAGGGCAACAATTAACAAGATTTTGATCATTAAAAAAAATTCTGATTGTTGAATTCAGTCTGTTTCGGTAATGAGAGATATTTATTAGACTTTTCCGATCACATTCAATTTAGTCGAGCGGGAGAGAACATTTAAGAGTTAGGACGAAGCCGTGGCTGCACAAACAAACTTTTAAATAACTCCTCAATAAAAACATCTGCTCAAAGCGTGTTTGTTAATTGATCTGTCAACAGAGTGAGCCTTTTAAATTACCACAACTCTGCATTTGCTGCCACTTCCAAGAAGCCAACAGGCTGTGTTATGGAAGCATTAGGCATCTGTTTCGCAGAGAACTCAAGTGGTTTTAAAAGTCAAAACTTTTTTTTTTTTTTAACCCGATCATTACAGATGCAAGCAAACGCGACAAAACATGTAACATTTCCAAATAACTCAGTAGACTAAAACATTTTAGTGAGAAACTCTCTCAACCTCTGACAACAGTCTAAGTGGGTGAAAAGGTCACTGGAGTTATCTCCTTTAATCTCCTGTATCAGTAATGGAAAATCTGCTGTTTGGCAGCATCAGGGCGGCCGCTGTGGTCACGGGTTATCAATCACTGACTCAGCCGTCGAAACCCGGTGGGAAGCATCCTTTACCCTCCGCCCGTCAGAGAAGCTCCTCTCCGTTAACTTGCTCAATGATGGGTTTCATAAAAAGTCATTTCCCCCACGCTGCTAACCCCCGATGCTGCGTCGCACCAAACAGTGGGTGTGATGAATGCGTTTTTCCGGGGGAGGGGAGCCTTTGTGTTTAATTCCACATTTAATTCACATTAGTTTCCACACTTCTGTTAGAGCTCGCAGAACACGACGTACAAGTCTGGGTTTCGGGAAATTCCTTTGAAGAGTATGTTGTCAGGTTCATGTTATACTAAAAAAAAACCACTCAGGATTCTTGAAGGTGAATCTGTGGATGGATTATTAAAGAAATTCGGGTCGATTTTCATTAACCCAGGTCACAGTATTCGGGGTACTGTTGAGTACTGTTGGTCTTTTTTCAGTTACAGGAAAACAGAAACAACACAATAATGGGTTTAGAGACATTGACTTATATAAGCATAGCCTCTTTCTACGGTGAGCAAAACCTCTCTAACAAAGTTTCCCAAACCCTTTTTGATACGAGGCATCCATTATGACCCACCCATCCATCCATCCATCCATCCATCCATCCATCCATTATCTTCCTCTTATTCCTTTGCATTATTAGGCTTCTGGCTTCCCTTCCTCTTATTTGCATTATTAGGCTTCTGGCTTCCCTAACGCTAACCACATTATAAATCTGGTGCTCTGAAATACCCAATGTAATTGTACTGTTTTTTTCCCCAAAGTATTGTATCCATTTAGCAGATGCTTTTATCCAAGGTGACTTACAAGAGGAGGATTAGAATCAAGCTACATGGCGGAACTAGTGATTAGAACTAGTCGAAACATGACCATAACCATAGACCTGGTCTGGGTGTTGTGATGTCAGTGTTGACTCAACTCCTTTCTTCAACCGTACAGGTTATTCATAATGATAGAGTCTCATGGGCTTACTGCAGAAAAACAAAACCTTTTTAAACCGTACTTTCTTCCGTTTATTTTTTTTCCCCTCTTCACAGCCTGTTCAAACCGAGATTATTTTGTCGACACCTGGACCTCGGCTGCTGATAAGAAAACCGGGGGATTTCCGATGACTCACCGGCTGCTTGGTCTGTCCCTTCTGTGGTTTAGTGTAAGGGCTGTATTTGGGTTTGGCAGGTTTACCCGCTGCTCTGTCTTTGTGACGCCGGCTGCTGATGTGCTGGAAGAAACAGAAGACACGACGGTGATGTCAGAGGTCGGCTGCGCCAGTGAACTTTGATGAAACAAGACTGAAAACATCATTCTCCATTGCAATCAAAGCTGTACTTGAGCATAACAACTTGTAGAGGTCTAGATTTTCTTTGTTGCTCCTGCCAAGACTGGGTCTGAGTGAGGCCAAGAAAAGCCTGTGGCTACAGGAATTTGCTGCCTCTGTTATTATAGGCATAATCATAAAATTAAAAAAATAAAAAACTTACATCACTATTATTAAGCAGCTGCACACTGGTGCTCGTGACTACACAGAAATATTCAAAGATTTTATGATTAGCTAAAAAAAAAAAAAACAATAAAAACATCACGGAATGTAATTGTATTAGTATTTAATCCCAAAAAAGACGAGTTGCAGCCAAACCACAAGAGGGAAACCAGAAGACCAAATACTAAATAAGGCGTGAGCAAAACTGGCAAGCATCCCAGGGAGAGTGAAAAGGACAGATGAGACAAGGACAACAGGAAAGACAGACAATAAATACCCCAGAAAATGTCAATACATTTCAATAGAACTGAGTCACATCAACACAGTCAATCACAAGGTGAGGAGTCAGACGGAGACAAAGAGGCAGGAATAGATGTGAGCAAGGTGAGACTGTCCACTGAAAACATGAAAATACAGGGAAGACAAACGCTTAAGTCTCTGGGTCTGTTTAAGTTGGTGATAGTGTTATCCTGCATTAGGCAAAAATATATAATGAATAAATGACATTAGGATCTTTCTGTTTCCTGTGTGCCTTCAGTAACAACAAGAAATAAAAAAATTTTAAAAATTCATACCGCAACTTCTTCTAAACATTTAAAAAAAATTCATACCGCAACTTCTTCTAAAACATGTCAAACTCAAGGCCTGGGGGCCAAATGCGGCCCGCCAAGTCATTTTGTATGGCCCGCGGGAGCTAAAAAACCATTTAAGCAGCAGAGTTTCTCAACCTGATAGATTCAAAGTTTTTTTTACTACACAGTAAGGAACTACGGTATATTTGTAACTTGAATAAATAATCAATTGCAGATACATTTATTAATACAGCATGGGGTAGCTACAGCTATACAGTCGTCCATTTACAACCAGCCCTTCCTGAGGAGAACTGTATAATGATGTCGCCCTCTAGTGGAAATGAGTTTGACACCCCTCTAAAACATGATTGTTCAGGTGGAAATGACACCCCTCTAAAACATGATTGTTCATACTACTACCCAACTAATTTGTCATGTATTGTATGTGTATGTACATACTGTTTATGCGTACAAGAAACGTACTCTGGAACCATGACTCACCACAGTCAAAGTTAATAAAAAACATCTTAATGGATGTCATAGCTAAAGACCAACCCAGAGCCCCCAAAAGCCAAATAGTTCTGGGACCTCAACGTCTATGAATATCAAAACCCATTTTATGGACATCTGTGTGAGTCATTCCTCTTCAGGCTACAAAACCAGAACCGTATTTTAAAGACGGACCGCGATGCTTCGAAATGCCAGTGACCTCCAGCTGCAGGCGACTGTAGATACTATCTCAGGTTAGATAGCTTATCATTTGCTGAGGTTTGGGTCTGACTGACAGAAGAGAGAAGACGCGGGACTAAAAATACACCCCGTGTCTCAAGGCAAAGAATATTTCAGATAAAAAAGATTTCTTAATAATCCAGAGCTGAGATCCCTTGGAAAAACAGCTGCAGTAATACGACAGGCTGGCAGAGCATTTTACCAAACATCTTTTTTCACCATGAGGCCTGATGGATGCACGGTAAACACAAGGGTGTTTCCCTTTTTTTCTAAAGAAAGAAAATTGTGGCAGATGTGAATAAATAAATATTCAATTAGAAACTGTAATGACATTCAAAAACACTGTGTAGGCCCTCGGGGGCCAATACATTATTTAGTGGGAGAGCAAGGAGGGAAAGCAAATAAATTATTTCTTCACAAGTTCTGTTGATTTAGCAATCATTTTTACTGCGAAAGTAAGTGAAATACGTCCTGATAGATTTTTCATTGCCAGTTTGGGAAACTCCAAATGATATGCTGACAAAATATGTTTGCAGAGTTTTCCTTTTTTACTTGTTTATAACATAATTCTCTGTTTAGCTCAGAGTTTTACTTGTTTATAACATAATTCTCTGTTCAGTTAATCGTCCAAAAATGGCTAAAACTTTAGTAAAAGAACTAAAACATCTTGAACAAACCAAACCAGTCCAGTCGTCCACACCTGAACTTCCCAGGATAATATGGTTATTTTATGCTGGTCAGAAACAACCGTATAGAACTACAGGGTGTCAATGGTTTGCAGCATTGTTTCCCAGAGACTAGGTCGCGACCCTCAGGTGGGTCGCAAAAGATTTTTTGGGGGGTTGTTTCGCATCTTGTTTCCCAGGAGTTTATTAATAATGTCTACTGACTCGGATCGCGAAGGTTTGAGACTTTTAAAACATGGGTCCCCAGAAAAAAAAAAGTTTGGTAAACACTGGTTTACAACATCCTCGACCCTCGGCGTGGTTACATTGCCATCTCCTATAAATTTATTGAAAAAGTCTTATTCAATCATCCTGTCGTACGGCATTAAATTAAATTCAAATTCACACAAGAACCAGTTGGTGGACGAATAATGTCACCAGGCGTTATACTGTAAGTTAGTTTAATAAGTCTCAACATTGGCATTTCTTGAAGAAATTTGAAATTATTTCAAGATTTAATTTGCTGTTCAAATCCCCATGTTTAATATTTCCACACTAACAATATCTAATAATGCAGGACTAAATCTCCTGAATGTTGAAATTAAATGTTTGTTAGTAAACTAAAATTCAGCAAAACGTTCAATCGTGTTCTTAAACCAGGCTTTTATGACTTTCTGACATTTGTTTGTTCAAAGGGAAACAGTTTCTGAACCTGAATCCTGTCCTGATTTTTGAATGTTATTAACAGAAATAAACACTCAGTATTAGGCCCAACACTTCATTCAAACACTCAAAAATTCAGCACTGAAGAGGGGAGTGCTTGATTTTTAAACACAGCAAGGGAGTAGCTGTCACATTAGGGGTGCAGAGGAATGATAAAATTAATTAATTAAAAAAAACAACTCAGAAGCAAGAAAACACTGAATAAAAACAACACAAAAATAAGGACCACAGTTTGAGGAGAACACACACAACATGAGCCAAACAGAGCTGACTGAAGGTGAGAGGTATATATACCCCAGGCACCAGGTGAGAAGAGTGAGACTAATGACCAGAGACGCACAGGACCCAGGTGAGCGTGATGAAACTGATTACCCCAGGAGAGACAGACAGACATGACGGGAAACGTGAAGTGAAAATGAAATGAAATCTTGAAATGATTTCAAATTTCTACAAGAAATGCCATTGTTAAGACTTATTAATATATCTATATTAATATATAGAGTTTAAGTAACGCTTTGTTTACTGGAAAGCTGGAAGGACAAATAATGTCACGTTCACATTTTGTTTTCTTTCTTTCGTTTGTGTTTGTTTTGGGAAACTAATACGTAATAATGACGTTTTTCTGTCCTAGATTATGATGTTACCACTGTGTTAGTGTTGATGTAGGTACTGTTGTGCAGCATGCCAGTTCTGAATTATGGCAAAAATTGCATTACATCGTGCAGCAGGAACGAGTTTGAATGTTCACTTAGAAAATACTTAAAGCCAGTGTTATTGCCTTTTTTTTTTTATTAAGAGACGAATGTTTACACAGCCAGTTGAATTTAAAGCAAGCGCTGGTTTTTACACCTACAGCACATTTCAATTAAATACTTAATACTAATTAAACTCACTTAAACTCTATAGACCTATCTCCATGGTTCAACTAAAACAAAAACAAAAAATAGAAGTCACAATGTTGGTTAAATACTCTAAGTTAGTTTATTAAGTCTCAACAATGGCATTTCTTGTAGAAATTTGAAATCATTTCAAGATTTCATTTCATTTGCTCTTCACGTTTCCTGTCATGTCTGTCTGTCTCTCCTGGGGCGTCTCTGTCATTAGTCTCACTCTTCTCACCTGGAGCCTGGGGTATATATACCTCTCACCTTCAGTCAGTTCTGACTGGCTCATTGTTGTGTGTGTTCTCCTCAAACTGTGGTCCTTTTTTTTTCTTCTGTTCTTTTCTGTGTTGTTTTATTCAGTGTCTTCTTGTATCTGAGTTAGTTTTTTTTAAATTAATTTTATCATTTCTCTGCACCCCTAATGTGACAGCTACTCCCTTGCTGCATTTAAAAATCAAATGCTCCCCTCTTCAGTGCTGAGTGTTTGAATGAAGTGTCAGGCCTAATACTGAGTGTTAATTTCTATTAATAACATTCAAAAATCAGGGCAGGATTCAGGTTCAGAAACTGTTTCCCTTTGACCAAACAAATGTCAGACGGTCACGAAAGCCTGGTTTAAGAACATGGTTGAAACTTTATTTGCTGAATTTTAGTTTACTAACAAACTTTTCAACATTTAATTTCAACCTTATTAGATATCTCTTTGAGCAGTTTTGTAGTAACATTGCACTGTATTGTATTGAATACTACCTTTGGACTGTCACCATGTTGGAAACATTAGAAAAGTTCAGTGGATTTTTTTTTTTTCTTACTTTAAACTCTGTAAACTTGCCCACATATCCTGGCATACTCTATAAAACCTGTCCCTGATCATGACAAAACAAGGAAACACCAACGCAGTACCCGCACCTATGCTGCCACTGCTAGGTGCCCAGCGACAGGTCCCAAATAGCCATCCAAACCCTGGTCTCTAAAACCAATGAGTGTGCCAGATGATACCTGACCGCAAACCTGACATCCCAACACATCTCCTTATAACGGACTAGCAGTGACACAATAGGGTACCAATACCCATCTGGATCCTGACCGAAACACTGTATGGCCATCTCGATTGAGGAAGGGGAGGCTAGGTGTCCATCCAGATCACTTGCCCTACCTCCATCGCCGGGTTATCCCGCTGTATTTATTGCTTTTAACCCATGATAAATCACCACATGTATCACATAATTTATTTAACACCGGACACAGAAGCAGGTGGCTCCACTCTCCTTGTGTGTGTGAGCGGCCAGAGCTCTGACGTCAATAGATTTTGGCCACAATCAACAAAAATGATCCAGGAAGAAAGAAAAGTAAAGGGACTGGTGTCAGTCAGGACCAATAGAATTTCATGCCAGTAAGAATTCTGGGAATCCTGGCTGACATGCCATAGATTGGCCCAAACTAAAAAAAAATAAATAAAAAAAACCACAGCATGCTTGACTGTCAACAAAGGCCATATAGATTGGCCCAAACTACAAAAAAAAACAAACAAAAAAAAACCCCAGCATGCTTGACTGTCAACAAAGGCCATAGATTGGCAGCTTCCTGGGAGCCACATCAAAGATATTCTGTCTAGAAAGTACCAGGAACAGAATAATTCTGACGCTTCACCAGATTTCATTAAAACTTTTTCCCAAGGATACAAAAATAGAAAAGACTAATGAGAGGTAAAGCCTGTGACAGAGACAAGACAGGATGAAATAAAAGCCCATTAGCAGCAGAAGTGCATCTATGAATACCTTCCAAATGATCCACATCTACAACAAAGAAAAGCCCACTCTTGATTAACAGAGTCGGACGAAACACAAAAGAATTTGAAAATATGAGGGAAATGAACGGTGTAATTCTGACTTTCACAATTTAAAAATGATGTGCTTTCATAAACCGCAGTGTCGATAAATTATAGCACCATCTATTAATGCAGCAGCCTTGATACAATGGATGGACTTTAACTGTGCCAGGTTCTACACAGACAGCGAGTCTGTGTGGGTTTACGGAGCATTTTACTGATTTTGAAGCCTGCTCTGTCCTGATTTCACCCAAATGTTCACTCAACATATTTAAGAGCAAGTCTGTCGTTGATCACAATAATAAACATATTCTTCACTTGATTATACTCAATATTCTCAAACCACCCACCTGTTTTAGCTGAGTTTCTGAGTTGACGTGCACATCACACGTCTCACAGTAAAAGGTTTTGTTCTGCAGGCCTGTGGAGGATTTAGAGGGTGCGGCCAGTTTGCTTTTCACTCCGGGTCGAGGGAAGGATTTGATGGAGCCTACGCCGCTCCTGGCCTCCAGCATCGTCTTGTGCTTTGTACCTGCGTATACAACCAAGAACTTGGGAGTTAAAACCTTACTGAAGCTACCGTGATAAGAAACATAAGCAGAAATCAGAGGTGGCTTGTGTGATAACAGATTATCCTGACTACATAGGCCACATTTTAGCTGCAGTTTTATGTAATTACTTCCATATGTGAATGAAAATGCATGGGGGGAGTGAATCTAATAGCCTTAAACAAAACGAAATTGCAACAATTTATGTATGAACTTGAACTCGTTATCTGGACTATTCCGTGAAGTTCCTTTCACGGCACAGAAAGCAGCACAGGCTAAAGCTGGACACTCCATTGAACTCATTCACACATTACTTCACCGTCGTTTTAAAGCACTTTTATCCTTCCCAGTGTGGAGACCAGTTCTTACTGTAGCAGAACCACTGTCCTCCTGATAACTTCCATGTAACATGAGATCCAAATACTTATGTGTCCACTAAAACCTCCTCGCATTCATCCACTGAGACTGATAAACCTGAATATGTTGGCTGAGTCCTGCTAAGGCTACGGATGGAAAAAAAAAAAGAAGGGAGTCCACACACTCGCCAGGAACGAGCTCCACAGTGGTCTCAGAGGTCTGGTCGTGAACAGGTCACGCATTCTCTGCTAAAGAAACATTATCAATATCATCTCACAGGGGAACATTTTCTCTGACTCACTGCAGTGACTGTCAATCTTAGGTCACGTCCATAATTCTCTATGGCCAACGGCTGTAGTACATTGAAGCTGCAGTCTGTAACGGTCGTGTAATGTAAGGTTTTGTCAGCACTTTTTGGCATCAAAACTGTTTTCCATTATGTTACTATCAAACCATTTGTCACTTGGCCCACAGAAGGCGATCTAATGTCATTCACACCACTGAGTGTTCACAAGTGGAAAGCAGAATGTGGGCCATTCATGAACGAAAGCTGTCCTCTCCTGCTCACCCTGACACGTTTCTCTCCTGCTAACGTCGAGCCAAAGGACGCTCAGCCAAGAGGCTGCACACTATTTCAAATGCTCCCTACTGGACTTCATTAAAGACAATTAAAAGTTCTAAAAAAAAAAAGCCTAAAAAACAAATAAGTGCTGATAATAACAGAGATGTTATGTTGTTTTGCCGTAGATCTATATAATCTTTAAGTACTTTTTAGTCATTTCTCATGTTCTAAAGTGGTCTTACTTGTTAATACATTTGTTGCTTAAACAACAGAGAAACGCTTTAAAAGTTTCTTTAAAAGTGATGTGATTTTTACTATCACGTTCCAAGGGCTTGGTTTTCCTAGCCCGACAGTGATTTATCGAGTCAGAAAATGTTCCACTTCATCTCTGCAGCTGTCTGAGAGAACACAAACCCGGCAGATAACAATCGTCTTCAAAAAGAATCGGTTACCCACAACCCTATGTTTTCGTCGGAGCCTGATGCAAAGCCTGACGATACCTGTCACTGCAACTAATGAGGGAGTTTACACAGGCACAAACTGTACACACCCCACTGACAACACACTCAAACACTCTCCTTTTGGGTTGTTTTTTACAGTATTTTATTTTATATAGACTGATAACCAACAGCTAAAACTGGCTGAGAAAAACATTGATAGAATGGATTGAGGAACAGCAAAAAGCTACATGTTCAGCTAACCTAGTGGTTCTCGGTTATTTTCTATGTATATTTTTATCTGTACAAACCACTGGCTGGAGGCCTGTTATCATTCAAGGATTACAGCAGTGGTACACTTATGTGCAGCGTACCATATTCCAAGTCCTTCACGACCCCCCCGGCACCTCACTCCCCTCCCCCCTCCCTCATTCCCCCCGGCACCTCACTCCCCTCCCCCCAAAGGGGTTCCACTATTTGAGAAGTACTGAGCTAACCTAAGTCTAGGTAGACATTGAGATGTCGATATGACTAACTAAATGTTAGCCCAAAAAGATTGCTAACGTGATGCTTGCCCAAATACCAAAATCAATGCACATCATGTGTTTGTAATAGCTTTGTGATGTATTAGCTTTAATAAAATTAAGAATTCTATAATAAGAAGAAAACTATAAACATAGGATTGCTACAGGGAGGTAGGCTGTGCTGGGCTTGTACATTTATTAGTCGGTTTCACTTTTCTCGATAATTCTGTGTGCAACCTAAAATAAAATCCTACCCCCTAAAAAACCTACTGGACTGCTAACAATTGAAAGTGCTACTTCGTAGCCAAAAATGGACTTTTTTGTCCTTTTTAGTTTTGTTATGCATGTTATGCAGTGAATACTGTTGACCACCTCTTACCGCTGTTGTGAGCCTCTAGCTGTGATGCTGAGTTGACAGCCACTTTGCAAAGTGAACAGTATAGGAGTCGTCGCGCTTTCTCCTCCTCTGTTTCTGCGTCCGACTCCGCCTCTGGTTCGGCCTCTGGCTCCGGATCTGGTTCTGAGGGCGAGCTGAGCTTTAATTGCTTCTCTTCCCCTCCAGCAGCTGAGGTAGACTCTGGGGCTGTTGCTGCCGTGCTGTTTGGGACCAATGGTGACACCGTGGGCACAGGTACTGGCATTGCTGGGGTCGTTAATGGTGCTGCCAGTCTGAGGACGGGGGATAGCGGTAGAGGCGCTGCACCAAGGACGCCATCTGGAGGGGAGACATGAGTGATTTGTTTGTAACTGTTTGGCTTCCATCAATGCTCGCTTAACAGGTGGCTGCACATGTTTCATTTAAGAGAATCATTTAAATTGATGTGTGAAAGTAAATTGAAAATTTCAAGGTTTCCCCAGAGAAATCATACTATTTTACCTGAGTGCAAGAACACAAAGAAGTTTAAGTCAATTTAAGTTCCAAAGATATTTAAGATCGTTACATCACTATTATAATATATTCAGAACATGTGCCTTGTCACTGAATTTGTTAAGACCCAAGTAAAGGAAGTGCACCAATTCTCCTGCAGCAAAACCCAATCCAAATATTTGGATAAAGACAAACCTGGGAATTTGATCTATGCTAATCTTCTGTAGTGGACAGTAACTCTTTTCGGAATTATAATTGTCAGCTAAAATCAGCGAAAAGACCAAGAGTTAGTTCTAAAATAAGGTACATGGTATACTGTGTATACTTGTGTATACTATATGCCGATGATAGACTGGAAAATATCAATGACGTCATCAGGGACTAGTTGACATCAACTCGGTGCGAAGTTGAAAAATATAAAGGCATGCAAGACCTACTATACTTGGGTTTTTTTTTTCCCACCCCAGTACAGTATTGTGGTTCCATAGTGTAGCGGTTATCACACCTACTTACACGTTCGCAGTACACGCAAAAGGTCCTGGGATTGAGCCCCAGAGGAAGCACATACCCAACACTTCCTGTTTGTATATCCTGTTGCAGCAGATCTGCCATTAGCACAATTCCCTCAGTGTTGGATCAATAAACTTCTCATTTTCATTTTTTTATATTATTTCTTTTTCATTAAATAGTCCAAAACATGCAAAACTGCAGTGAAAACATTTTTGTTTTGTCCATTTAATGAGTTGTTAGAAATAAATGTTTATAAATGTAAACATCATTTTCCCCAGGCAATCTGTTTTTATCAAACATCCAATTATGCTTCCAAAACAGATCAGAGGTAACAAAAATAAACAAAGATGGAGCTGTTAAGAATAAGAGAGTTTATTAAATGTTTGTCTCACCGTGGTTTTAAAACCTCATTTGGTCACAGAGCGACATCTGTCCAAAACTTAAAAAAAAACAACAACAACGCTCTCAAATACCACATTGTTTTCACACCTCATTTATCATCACTCAATAATTCATGCAGAGAGCAAGAGTCTTCAACATGAGAGTAAACAATGAAACAAACAGATCCACAAAAGCACGCTGACGCATGATGCGTTGATGCTGCCCTTTTGTTAACGCTCTCGCAGATGCTACAGAAGCTGTCTTTAACTTTAACTATTCGACTGCAGACAGGTGTTGCGAAGCTGTTTAGTTTAACAGTTTTTACATTTCATTGAAAAAAGAAAAACAGCGAGAGATAGCACATTGGTTTATCTGCTTTTGCTATTAGCATACAGTAATTAGCGTAGATTGGCTGACAAGGTAATTACAAACCTCCGCTGATAAATGCCAGATCATTAAAGGCTGTTTTTTATGTTGTTTGCCAAAAAACATGAAGAGACCTAATAAATTGCACTTGAAAAAACTTTTGTTTAATGACATTTCACAAATCTGAGTCTACGCATTGTAAGTGCTCTCCAAACTGCTTACTTTGTACACAAAGTACTTATAAAACTTTTTTTTAAATTTATAACAGAACAAACTTTTTCAATTAGTTTACATTAGTTATATTTTTAGACGCGGAGTTGAAGATTATTTGTCCAGATTACCCTGCGGGTGATGCAAAAAAACAACGTCTAATTAAATGAAGGAGCACTTAAACAGGAGCTCATTAGATGAAGTAGGCTAAGGAGCTCATTTTATTTTAAAGAAGCTTTGGTAAAGGAAATATTTTCTTCAAGGAGAATTTCAAAGAATATCTACCTGAAAGTAAGCTAAAACACAGTAAGGTAACTACAACTACTACTACTAACTACTAAAATCTATCAAACCAGATGGATTTTTACAACACAGTAGGGTAACTACAACTAAAATCTATCAAACCAGATGGATTTGAAAACGTATCCAAAAATAAAACGAAACCCTGGCTAAATTACCTAGAAATAATATCAATGAATATTAGGGATGGCTGGTCTGATAATGAGGATTGCACGATCGAACATTGATAAAAACCATCGTAGCCCGTCCAATCAGATCCCTTCTTTTTCTCCGTCCAGCCAGCATCGGTGTGCTGTTACTAGGGTGATTTCGTCCCCGTTTATGGCGTGTTGCGCCAGGTTTAGTTGAGCATTTGGGCTTGGGTGTCCTTAGCATGCTGCAGTTTTGACATTGATATTGGCAGATACTCCAAGTTGCAGTATTGGTACGAGATATGAGAAGTTGTATCAAGATGTTTCTAATGAATATTAATAAGTGACCAATAATCGCTTTAAACAGATGAAACGTTAACTTGGAGGTAACGTATCAGGAGTTCAAAGGTATTCAAAGACAACACTTATCCAAACCAGACCCACGCAGTACAAACTTCACACCAAAATGTGATGGAACATTTTCATCTTTCCAGAATTTACATATAAATTAAAAACAAACAGATGACACCGATCGGTCATATTCTCTGCTGGGGTTCACACGAATTATCGTGTTTTGACAAATCGCTGCTTTAATGATGTGATGTTGGAGGTACAACAAAGTGGAGGAATCAATAGATTTGACTCATAAAAACACCACACGTCAGTTGTTGAACAGAATCCAAGCCCAGCGTGATGCCATATTTATACGAAAATGAGATTTTTGCCTGAGCGGCACGAGCTGATCGATGCTGCTCCAGTGTCACCAAATGAAGATCAGACAGCCAGGAGAGCAAATCAATAGTGAATTATGTCATGCTATTTTTGTGAGCCGTTATATATGGTCCTTATTTATCCCAGCGGAGGTGTTGGCAGTCGGGGGCGTGAAACGCACAGACTCACACTGACACAAGAGTTCACTTTTCTGCCATAAGTTAAAAATATATCAAAGCGTCTTAGCAGCTCTTGTAACATCTCTCCTGTGACCCGAGCTGAGAGAAGTTCACATATCTTCACATTAAAAGGAAGTAGGAGGTTCATGCACGGCATTCTTTAAGCTCAGGATCCAAATGACATCCACAACTCGATCCTGAGGGTGCCGAGGCTATGGATGAAAGCTTCATTTGTGGAGGATGGTAAATGTATAGGGTTTTCTTACAGCCACAGCATCTGTAAACAGTCCGTGGAGCACAGTGTAGTGTGGGTTTGAGGTCAATATTTACATGTGCTTCTCCCTCACAGCTGTGACCGTTCAGCTTTAGATTTTTAGAGAGAAACGAGTGGGTGGATCATATACCACAACACATTCAAGGGAACTTGCTGCCTGCTTGAGAGAAACGAGTGGGTGGATCATATACAGTACATATTCATAAATGTACCTACATAACTGCAGTTGGGTTAGACCACGTTAACAGGCACAGAACCAGGATCAGAGTCTGACCAGTCTTAATTGGACCTCTGTGATTTCCGCCAGTCTCGAGGTAACTGGAGTCCAGGGAGGAGGGAGCTCAACTTTATTCAGAAGGATAGAATTTGAATCAAGCTGCGTGCTGCAGTGTCCATGGGCAAGAATCTTAATCCAAAACTTTCACAATACTTGCATCATGATGTGGATATGATGTGAATGCTGGGTGGATACCACAAAGCTAATAATCTGCTGTGGAAATCCCTTTAGGAAGGAGCCTGAATGAAATTATTTATGTCCCTCTCTCTGTGTGAATGTTTGTTTTTTCTGGACATACAGATTGAGGATTAGGCTATCTGTAGTTTTCAAATGGACCAAACGGATGAACACGAGTGTTTCATGACATGTACTTTTTTGGACATTTTTTGTTTAGTGATGATCCAATTCTTATACTCTAAAATACTGTATGTGCATTAGCTCAAAAAAGGAAATGAAAAACACAGCTCTAGGGTAAATTCCCGGTGCAGGTGACCCTGTTTCAGTTCAACTACAATACTGTGTTTAAGCCAGTGTTTGGGAGTGAAATGGAAGCCATTATAAATAATGACACTTCTTTTACTGTTTGTAATTGCTTCACGGAGGAGTTACTACACATTTGTGTGAAATCTATTTTAATTTAAAAGCAACATTTCAACAGTGTGTGTGTGGAGCCTAAATGACATTGATGATGGTGTGTGAGAGCAAAATTATAACCTCTATCATCATAATGACAATAACAACACGGGGTTTAATTTCACTTACAAATACAAACGAGTCCAATAAAATATGACTCAAATAAAAATTCCGAACTAACGTTATGTGTATGGAAAATCTGAATTCCAACTATTGAACCTGTGTCAGCAGAGTCACTTCCTGATGTGTTGAATATGTAAAGGCTGCCGTAACTCGGCAACAAAAACACAGCCGCCCCCAGTCGAGAGTCCACCGCCTTCAAATGCACATGTTTTAAATCACCAGGCCTCAACATAACTTCACCCTCAGATAAAAGACTTTGTCCTGCATTTTCTCTGACATATCCAGGCCACAGCTGCTGCAGCACCAGGGTGAGAAACTCGGCTCATACGTTTATCCTTTCTGCAGTGAGATAAGAGAGCTGTGTTACCGCTCGGATACATTCCAGTTTCTACCAAATTAGCGTGCACTGCCGTCTCTAAAGGGCCTCTCTTACCGACTTAGACCCTGCACAAAGGCAAGGTTGGAGAGAGGTTAAAAAGGTCAAACACTTATCTGCATTGATTGGACAAGACCTCCTTTATCATCAACGGAGGCACAGGAGTACAATCTGAGGAGTTGTGCAGATAACAGCAGGCGGAGGGCCCTGTACGTCCCTGGAGATGTGCACTACCACGTTCACAGAGACGGACTGAGATCCACACTCGCAGTCTTAGTCCGAGTCAGGAGAAGTTCAAAGGACCAGATAAAACAGACGCTCTAATCTTTAGATTTAATTGCCCAGTAGAACTGTTCCATTTACATTTTTGGATCTGCTTACAGAAGGTACGGAGTAGCAGTTAGCTTCAAGGACATTAAAAATGACTAGGGTGGAAAACCAAATGTGAATTTATTAATATTGGACTGACTCCATCCAACACTGTTACATAAGAACAGGATTATTATCATTGGCTCTCAAGGACGTTTCACAGTATAAGGAAACAATTACTAGTTAACAGACCTTATATAAGAAATAGGCTTGGTGATTATCTTGTAAGCAAAGGTCCTGCAACAAATCAGAATTCACCAAACTGGCTTCAAAAATGAGGAAATGTATATAACAATTCTAATGGAAAAAAGGTCCCAACGTTAGGATGTTTCTGAAGAATTCTCAGAACAGATATTACTTGCGAACCCGCAAGTTGTAAGCATATGAAAATTTAGAACCTTTGATTGGAGGTTATAAAATTAAGTTAGCTTGATTGCGAACCTGCAAGTTGTAAGCATATGAAAATTTTGAACCTTTGATTGGAGGTTATAAAATTAAATCTCCAATAGCAGGACAGGGTTAAGATGGTTAACCTTTGTAACCCCAAGGCCTGGGCTTTATCATTGACCAATATACATCAAATATGTACATTGCACACTGTCAAATGATTCCATTTAGCTATCAAAGGTCATTTGGTTCTGGGCCAAAGCCAAGTTTTAATCCACTGTTTCCAAAAGGCAGCCCTAATGAGACTCATCAAGTGGTCACGTCTTCCTCCCTGCAGCTCACGTTGTGAACTCTGAATCTGTAGCAATCTCTAAATCTCCACTAAACTCATTTTCTGAATTTCTGTTGTGACCTTGAAACACCCGAGAGGCGGCCATTAATAAGATGTATTCTTATTGTTATTATTAAGTGTCCTGATTGTTCCTTTACATTACCACACCCCGACAGGCCCAGGCCATTAACAGGAAAACAATCATTTATCTATGAAGGGTTTAAGACGCGGCTGACCTCGTTGCTCCTGATGAATAATGTCAGTGCCACGGGCGGAGTGGCAGCCACTTGTTTCCCCTCTCTAAAAAATAACTACTACCTGCTCCTGAGCCGTGGCCGTGTGCCAGGCATCACAACAACCCGAAATCACAGAGATTAACTCCCTGCGTCTCAGAGAGCTCGGCAGCAGAGGCGAGGCTGCTCTCGCACCTGCTTCTGCGGGCAGCTTATCAAAGTCACGCCACACCACGCCACACTGACGGAGGCTTCTACGTCACGTGTCCTAAAAGGTTTTGGTGTCTACGTCAGCCAGCCAATCTGTCTTTGGGATAAAGGTGTGAGCAGCGTCAGAATAATATTTAATTGGTAATCAGCCGCTGTCTGCTCTCTGCGAGGTGTGTGTTTTATTTTTAGCTTTCACAGATTGTCTCTGATTTTTGTCTCCTGCATTCATTAAGAGCCGGGAAAACACATGCTGCATCAATTTCCCTCAGAGATCTCCTCTCTGTCAGAGACTAACTGTGAATGGACTCTCGACTACAGACTCCCAAACGGTGATTACAGCGGCTCCTCCACTGCAGCTACCTAACGCTGTCTGTATGATTGGTTGTTGGGAGTAATTACTTCTATCGAATCCTACCATCAGAATGTTCCTGTCAAGCTACTTCCCAGACGGAATTATCAATGAACGTTGCAGGATTATTTTTATTTTTTTATTTTTTTGGCAATCTGTTTGTTTGTACCAACACCTGTCGTGTGAAGATCAATATCAATTTTATCTCTATTAATTTGGCTTTTTTACTTGTTTTGGCACAACTTTCCCCAGACAGCTATGGGTAAATATTGGATTGAAATTGGAAAAAATAAACTACCCATCAGATCATCAGATGAATGAATGAATATGAGTACAGTATTTGGGGGCATAACAGCGCTCACTTACAAGGTGCTGTCAAGGTTCCAACTTCCTCTACTTCTCTACAGAGGTTCCTGAACGTTCCTTCTCAGTCCGTGAGCTAACACCCTGTGAAAAAGTCTGTTTGGTCCTTTAATACAAAGTGACATCTGTCTCTGGCAACTTCTTCAGGTCTACGAGATGTGTAGATTTGGGGTGAGGTGACATACTTTTAAAGCAGTGGTTTCCAACTTCTGGCCTGTGGGCCAGTTCCAGCACACAAAAGTCTCACTCACAAATGTGGCTCGTGACTAATTCTCAGTAGATATTTTGAATTGAATTGGTTATTTGAAAATGAGAAAAAAAAATTGTATTAACTATCTGTGCTACAGTATCGTTCATTATTTATAAAACATGAAATATTATTTTTCTTTCAAAAATATCTTGGGTTTTTTGTACTGAACATCCGACACTGATGCAATTACAGTGGCAGCATCGGTCCTCTGATATTTGAGTGTGAGACCCCTGTCTTGAAGGCATGATCCTCATGGACCGGGGGATGATTAACTAGAACAGAAGAGCTTGTATTGGTTGAGAAAGTCTTTGTTTACAAGTGATTAATCTGCTGCTGTTGTCACACTTGGCCACTGATGAAAGCAAGAGAGGGAAAAAAAAGGAAATCAGAAAAGTTTCATGAGGGATTAAACCTGTTCTATTAATCAAAACTTGAAGGTATTTAAAATCACAGGAACCAGGTACGAGTGATTAGGAACAGGATGAGGAACCTTGTACATCTTCATAGCATATACAATATACAGGCTTATCATGCCACCCTGGTATTGAAACACGAAGGTAGAACATTCAATCATGGAAACAGAACCTCTCCTCTACTGTGATATACCCTCCTCTTCACTTTCTCTATAGCGCCAACTAGTGTCCCACAGTCAGACTTATCATGCCACCCTGGTATTGAAACAGAGCAGAGATCAGATCAGGGATGAAGGAGCTAATGCTGCTTCAAATATGATGTCAACATCACTTGAAACATGTTTTGCAAATGCAAATAATTTACATTTTGTTCCCTTATTTGCTCACTTTCAAAAACGAAGAGAAGGAGAAGAAAACTCTTAAATGTCAGCTGCATTTTGACAGCTCGGAGAGCCTTGAGGGATTTGTGTCCTTTAGGTTCTGACGGCTGTATAATGAGGCACAATCATTTTAATTAAAGAGCTTAACCCAGCTTCAGCCTGAAAGGTAATCAGATCTGCAGGGGATGTAAAATCAGAGAGGGGGTGAACAGCAGCAGTAACAGCAGCAGCAGCAGCAGCAGCAGCAGCAGCAGCAGCAGCAGCAGCGTTGTTCTTCTGTCGCCAAAAACCAAATCTCAGAGGGAGAGTGTGAGGTACAAATGGAGAAAAGAGAAGTATCACAGGGAACAGTCCGTGGTCTCTCTTCGTTTCCCTGGATCCCTCTCGTCTTTGTTGCCGTCACTGCTCTCACCATCTCGATTTCTCTCTCTTTAATTGTGTGTCCGACTCAATTACTTTCGTCTAATGTTATCTCTTTCATTTCACCTTCTCCCGTCCTTTTAGTCTCTTCTAATCTTTTCCTTCCATTGTACTTTTTTTTCTCTTAAGTTCGCTTTCCCCCTCGCCCCCCAAAAAAGTTTGCTTATTTCTCTCAGTTTCACTTTCATTTAACTTCACCTTTATTTAAATCTGTCCTTGTTTTCATTTAGGATCATTTCCTGTCTCCACCTGGCCTCTGTCCCGTGCTATCTCTCTCTCTCTCTCTCTCCGTATGCCTTGGTCTCCCTCCTTCTGCTTTATGGTGGAGACTTGCTCACCCATACCAACTTTAGATTGATCACAGTCATTACCTCCATTAATGAGAGGGGATTGAGTTCTTAACTGGGTCTTGCAGAGTCAGTTAGGTCATGCAGACTTGGAGTTTGGGATGGGGGACGGGGAGGACGGGGGGGCAGGAGGAACTGCAAATGGCTCTTAAATGACACCGGAGTTTATGGCTTCATGCCGGCACAAGGACAAACACACACACACACACACACACACACACACACACACACACACACAGAGAGAGAGAGGACTTAACAGCAATAGCTGTAGCGCAAGGACAGATAAAAAACAAACTTGAACTTTCTACTGGTATTCAAATTTTTTACAATGAATTACATTTATTACAAAGACAGCAAACAAGGTCAACGTCTGCACGCGTCCCAAATCTCTAACCAAAGCTCGTTGTATTTTTCCTTCTGTACATCTACAGTAGATACTCTATGTTCTTTCCATCTATTGAGGTTGATAGTCAGGTATTACACCTTTATGAATAACGTATAGTTCATTATTATTGCCTGATCACCCACACAAGTCACAGATGATAAACACATCCCAGACTTGTCAGTTTGACTGAAAAGTATTTGGGTATTTACCAAATCATTAGGCTCATCAGTCAAGTATTTGGATTATCCTTTCACGATGTTGCACGGGTGCCCAACCACCGGTTCAGGGACTGGTGCCAGTCCATAGATTATCTGATACCAGGCCATTTTGAGACACAGTAAAAAAAAATGTACTTCAGTTTTACTTTAAAGAATCCAGTCATATCCCTTTACTTTTTTGATTCAAAGATAATCTGACAATGATTCAAAATAACAGGTCATTCAGACTCTGATACTAACAGAAGAAAGTCTAAAGGTTCCTTCAGCAATGGTATAGTGTTACTGGTCTGCAGTAACGGCTGATACTGGCCGACTGGTCCTTGGTTTGTGGCAACTAGAAGACTCTTCTGTTAAGGTCAACTCTTAAGTGAAAAGTAAATCTTTATCATAACTGGCACAAAATGGCAGAGCAGTTATGGAATGTGATCTCTTCCAGTAGGGCTGATGGTTGAAGCTCAGTGTTTGTCAGAGGTGGGTAGTAACAAATTAGTCAGCAATACTGACAAAGTATTATTGAAGTACTTTAACTTACCTACCTCTGTAATTTTGTTTATCTGATTGAATGCACGTTAAAAAATAAATCTAAACTATAAATATTACTCAAAAGTTACTCAGTACTTGAGTAGTTTTTTTTCACCACTTACTTTTTTACTCCTACTCAAGTAATTATTTGAATGACTACTTTTTACTTCCACTTGAGTAATATTATTCTGAAGTAACAGTACTTTTACTTAAGTACAATCTGTGATGGACTAGTGAAACCAAATGTACCACGACCTGCCCCGATGATTGCTCTGATTGGCGGGGAGTTCAGTGTGGGGAGTTCTGATGAGGTCCAATCACGGAACCTCAACATCCGATGCCCTTGCCCCTCATTTTTTCCTTTGGGTCTAGGTGACCCACTGGGTGTGTGTGTGTGGGATTCTGGGACAAGATGCAAAGAACAACGGGAGGGTTAAAATAAGAAGGATGGTGTGACTTGTTGTTGAGATGTAAGGCTCTCTAATATTCTGGTTAAAATAAAATTGAAAAAGAGAGGTAAATCAGTCTCGGTTGAGTATTTATAGAATAGAACACTGAAAGTGTGCAACATTTGCCATCATAAAAACCCATGCAGCGACGTTTGGAATCTGTTTGCGGCCACATTATCTAGGGAGCCATTGATGTGAACACATGCTGATTTATCTCTTTCCACTTCCAAACCCAAAGCAAATGATCCGGACCTAATTTCTGTCAGGAAGGTTGCATGATCCAAACAAAAAGAAAAAAAAAATCCCTGCCATAAATGAGAACATTTGCAGGTACACAGCCAACCTAATCACACACTCATCAGGTCTATCTGTCTGCAGCCACTGTTTCCATCCCAACGCTCACATTTGGAAGGATGGAGTTGGAGGAGGGTGTCAGGCCCTCGTGGATGACAAAAAACAAAAAAACAAAACACCTCAGCTAGCGCCTCCTCCCTGCAGCCTCCCTTCACTGTACAGCTGCTGTCAGTGCTGGCACGGCTCCCCTGACAATCTGCTCTTTAATAGCTAATATCAGGCTACATTTCCTCCGGCACTGGACTGGAACTGAGAGACGGCAGGGCCGCACCGTGGGCATTTCTCCATCTCTCACGCCTTCTTTGCCTTTGCCTGGGTTCCCTGCTGACTGCGCCGTGAGGACACACACATACACAAACACAAACGCACACTTGAACCCGACAGAAAG
>NC_024319.1:7548776-7564821 GCF_000523025.1 Cynoglossus semilaevis | reverse complement strand
GTCCAGCTGCTCATCTGTCTGATAAGGAACATCTATTCAGCAAGAAAGACAGAGCAAACCGATGGTCTGTGTGGTTTATAAAGTCTGCCCTGTGATTACACACTCGCTGACTCTTTCACCACATTCACTTGTGCGAGTCCTGGGCTGAGAAAAAGTTGTACCGAGTTTCAACTTTCCTCTTCTCTCTTCCCTCGTGTGAGTTAATGAAAAGAATATAATGTGATACCTCCTCACCTTTCATCTTCTATACTCCAATTTCAATCTGATTTGACTTTGCCAGGACGTTTCATTTTGAAGCGGTGAACACACACTTCAACTTGTTTAAAAAGAAAATAGAAATAGAGAGCTATATAGTTTGAATCAAGGGTGTCAAATGTTTTACTCTTAAACAATGGGCGTAAGAAATATAATCCTACCCACAAGAAGTAGCTGGAAGATAAATGCCAGCCAAACGTCCACATAAGAAACTACTACAGTAATACAATGTCACAATATTATCTGAAAAAAAATTAAAAATAAAATAAACAATGATACAGTATTTCTCGGACAGCCGATAGAGGGCGCTCTAGGCGTGTGTACCAGTATCTGCTACTCCTGCACCACTGAAAATTTACATGTTCGTTATTTTTACACTGACAGTGACTGGTGCGACTTCTAGTCCGGAAAATACAGTAATCAAAAGTGCAGACGTAAAAAACTTCAACTAAAAATATTTAGAAACAGATGAACGAAATAGCTATGGCCAAATGAAGCAAATACTTTGGCGTCTACAGTAAATAGCTGCATTTAGTCATAAATGTAGTCATAAAGATATTTAAGGTTAGCCAAGAGGAGGCAAAATATCGCTAAATTGGGCAAAAACTGCCAATAGTTAAATGAAGACGGGCAAAGATGTATTCCCCAAACGGTACATTTGTGACTATCTAAAATTAAAATGAAAAAAGAGAACAAGGACACAGCTTAAATATAGTTTGAATAAATTCACAGCTACATTGTAGATGTAGATTAAAAAAAAGTTTTATTTTAGACTAGAATAATCCCCTGTCATCTACAACCAGCCATTAACCAACAGGACTGGAGAAACTACAGTATCTGGGGCAAAAAAAAATTGTTTTTTGTATGTGTGGATGAAACGAAATTTAATTCAAATCCAATATATTTTGATCAGAATAAACAAACCTAATTGTGCTCATTACTTTTCATCAGACATTAGGTTTTGTTGCCTCTGATTTAACGTCACATACTTCAACCTCGCTCAGACTCGATAACACGCCGTTTACCCACCTCTACAATTAATTCATCTGACATTCCAGTGCATTAATATTCATTACAGTGTGGCGGTGGTGACAAACCGCCGCCTCCGTGCACCGGAGATATGATAGTGAGATGGTGCCCAAATGTGATTTTGCTCTGTGTTTGTGTTTTATTACATTAGCTTCTGATTCGAGTTGTTGTCGATTATTTTATTTTTATTTTTTTCCACATTCTATTTACACTTTTCTAAAGGCCTGAGCACATGTTTAATGGCAGAACTCATTAATCATGTTTATCTCAGCGCAACACCAGTGGGTGGAGGTCAACGCTCTGAACACCTGAAATGTAATAAATACTGAAATTCACATGAGCCTTTAGAAAAGTGTTGGACTCCGCCGTCTGATGGCACATCTGTCTCTCATGACATTGAAGTGTAATAAATACTGAAATTCACACGAGCCTTTAGAAAAGTGTTGGACTCTGATGGCACATCTGTCTCTCATGACAAAATGAAGAAGAGAATCAGACTACGGTGACCAATAAGGCTGGAAGGTTTTAAAACTTTCTTAGACAAGTATTGAAAAAAAAAATTCCACTTGTAAAACTACAAAATAAGGTTTTCTCATTGGTGTTTGTAGATATTTATCCACATTGTTCACTTATTCACAACATCGATTTCATTACTGACTCCGACTCCTCTCACGTCTTCAGTTCCTGTCTTGCTAAAGAACACATGTCTTCAGGGACACATAAGCAGACGTAGACTAGTCAAGCCAGTCTTTTTTTTTTACCATCACCTTCACTGTCTGAAAGCTTCATATATATTTTATTGTGATGTATATTCACTGCGGTAAATTGTCAACCTGCCATGTTCAGCTTCTCTTCCTAGCTTCGAGGCAGAAGTTGACACTTTTAGCTTTTCACATCAAATCCAGAGTGATGACTGAGTACGTAAAAGGTCATGTCCGATGGGAGGCAAACTCCCTCCGGTGACTCTCTGGTGCATATGAATATGCAACAACTGCAACCTTTTAATATGGTTACAGTTATTTCACTTTTGATGTTGTATTTTCTTTAAAACTGTCATTAAAAAAGCTGAGGTGAAAAGTGAAGTGTTTCAGGAGGGAAATACGGCGCTGAACACACAAATACACAGTATTGATGCACGCGTATTGAGGCTTTAACATAAAATCCTCAAAACAAACAGCTGAGGTTTAATATTTCCTCCACGTCTGTTTTTTTTTTTGTTGCGCACTCAAACTATTTGTTGCAGTTAATACAAAATAATAATCCATCTTCTTATACATTAAACATTAGCCTAAAGCTAATATGGTGTTTCAACAGGCTCAGTAGAGCAAATATGATTTCATCAGTTGTTGTTTTGTGTGTGTGTGTTATTTTCTCTTGTACAGCACCACAGGGAGGGGGGAACTCACAGAAGAAATCCAATACTGAAAAGAAAGTGCAACCTGAAAAAAAAAAAAAGAAGGTAAAGACTGCTAAAGCATCATATTAACTCCAGGATAATTTGGGAATATGTTTCACAGAGCAGAGTCTATAATTTCTTCTTTTTTTTTTAACTTGGAAACATGCCCAGAACAAACAGGAAGAATGATTACACTCTGAAAACACTTCACATAGGCCTTCAGAAAACCCTGAGTTTGTACAAACGGTCGTTATGAATCGGAGGAAGGCGAATTATGTGAGGAGAGAATTCAGTCCAACCAGGTCGTCAAACTATGTGAAATGTTCAGACATGGCTAAGTGTGTTTAAGAGCCCCGAGTCCCTGAGCCGTGACCTTCCCTGTAAGACACGGTGTCAACACCTGGTTCAGTTCTCAGTCGTTAAAACTGCAGCGTTTTCACCTCAGGCCACCTTTAAACTTTCAAAAAACGTGTGAGCGTACTCCAGGTAAGAGCGTAAAATGGGTCACAGTCCACACCGAGCTCTCGAAATGTGCTTCCGATTTAAATACTTGTGGAACATTGGAAGAAGATCCCAAAAAAAAGAGAAAAATCCTCAATTTCCAGAGTGTTGAAAACTCAATGTGTTTCCAATCCCTTTAAAACCCTATATTGTTACAGTTAAAGGGGGAAGATTTTCATTGGGCCAATTTCATGACATAATAACTGACCGCCAAGGAGACAGGTTCTCCTTCAGCTGCCAGAGACGGGATCCTCAGCAGGAGCAGCAGATTAAATATTTGGAGACCATCTTCACCTGGTTCCTGTCTGGTAGCAGAAGCTGCGGTGGGTTTCTGTTTACACTTTTGACAACTGTTTTGTAGCTGAAGCTTTGATGTTTTAATCAGTGTCTTCAAAAAATAAAACCTACCTGATATGGAAATGGAGAGAAACAAACAACAGATGGAAAAGAACAAAACTTTAGGAGGAGGAAGCTGTTTATCCTTTGACCCAAGGATTTAGTATAAATATAGTTCATTACTGTGTAATTGAAAAAACTTTTAATAGATCAGGTTGAGAAACTGCTGCATGGACTTTATTAAATGCTTTTTAAGCTCCCGCGGGTCATACAAAATGACTTGGCGGGCCGCATTTGGCCCCCGGGCCTTGAGTTTGACAAGGTAATAAGGCAATCAAACACCTTTTAAGCTCCCGCGGCAGCATTTCGCCCACGGGCCTTGAGTTGGACACTGATGATCTAGGAGGAGAAGGCTTATAAGGCAGCAGAGTAGAGGTTAGAGTTGGAGAGGTTTGAATGACAAGCCAATCACGGGTCAGGAAAGAATGGTTGAGATCTTGTGTGTTCAGGTGACCAGATGGAAGGCAAGACCAGGAGAGCTGGTTTCAGTCTATTTCAGAATGGTGTTGATGGTGAGAGAAATAGAATTGAGATCATTTTTTAAAAAACAGGTTGTAAGGTGCATTACAGTTCGGCCGAGGCGGAAAAATGAACCAGTGGCAAATAGTGATGGGGAGTGTAACGGAGAGTTTAGAGTTGAATGTTCGTCGAAGGGTTGATAACCCCCAGAAAATGACAGAAGTCACACAAAAAATACAGAGAAAATGTTAGGATTACATCAGGTCCGTGACCAGATTTTTTGGAGTTACACACTGATGTATGAAGTTGATCAGCCACACAATGAAGGTAATGAAAAGTGCGGCCACTTCCCTGGGTACCGACAGTAGGTAGGTGTGCAGTTGGAGTGACAGATGGGTTCAATGTAGGGCAGGGCCTAATCAGTGATCTGCTCTGAGTTCTTTTTTTGTTTGCTCCGCTGATGGACAGGCTGGAAGACGAGGTCAGACAGGAGGCTAAAGGTTAAACTGAATTAAGGATGTTTAAGATGGAGCTGCCAGACAAGGAAAGAGGAGGAGATTCATGGGGAGAGATCGTGGAGATAGTTGGGCTAACGCTAACAGTAGAGGAAGCGTTTTAGATATCTCTGGCTCATGATGGAAACCAAACCTTTGTAACAACAACCACAGGTGAGAACTTTTGGTTTAGGAACAAGAATAAGCCGTTGTTGTTGGAGTTCTCTATTCTAGATAAAGGTTTATCGCGTAGGGTTAGAGAAGAAATTGTTTTAGTAAAAGTCTGAATCATGTCCCTGAAGTGTTTATGTTTTCAGGATAAATAAAGAAGCATTTATGCCACGAAAAATGTAACTGCGCTCGTGATAAGATCACAGCATGTGAATCTTTGATATCGAGCTCATTACATTCAAAAAGCAACTATTCTGTCAAATATCTTGCCCCGGGCTCCTACAGCTTGCTGTGCCACACAGAAACATTTAAACCAACTGCCTCGTCCCAAGTTTATTCCAATCTACGTCTAAAATCCTGGACAAACGCAGCGAAATTGTCTGGCATGGTTGGCTCGCCCTGGCGTCATCAGACCGCCTCCCTGATCTCTTTTCAAGAGCTCCGTGCCTGTTGCGTGTCTCTGTTTTCGCTACACAATCAATCACACAAACTGGGATAATAGCTCACATTTGGACAGGCTCTCTTGAAAGGGAAAAAGGGGGAATTCGTGATATTGAGCTCAGAATCAAACTTCTCCCTCAAGCTCGGAGCTCTGTTTCCAGCCCACCTGGCCATTTACCAGAGCCGTGTGTTTTCAATAAAAATATTTACGCACACTATTTATACGGCCCTTTTAAAAGAACTCAGAGGAACTTTACGTGGATATAAAATAATGAGCCACGCTGTGGTATTGAAGCGTCGCACACAGCTGAGCGCTCATTAAAAGCCCATTTTACCAGCTGACTTTTCAGTGTAGATGTAAATGTGAGTTGAGTGTTGTAGAGTTTGGATCAACGTTGTAGTCGCTCTAGTTTTTTGGGAGTTTTACTTTTAAGGTTGTAACATCACCGGCACTGAGACTACAGTATGTGGATGAGGCAATCTGATTAAAGAAACACTAGCTATGTTCCTCACTAGAACAAGACCAGGTACTACAGACAGTTCCACCGGTTCCTTCACCAGGAGCTGCAGATTAAACGGCATTGTGGCACAGATTTAGAGGATTTTTCTTTGTATACTTGATACTGAGTATCAATACTGAAACTCATTTTATATTTTAAAATATTTGTGATGACCTTGAGGGCAGTGTTACAGTATATATAAGTCAAGGGAACCCAACCACCGGTGCGCGGACCGGCGCCAGTCCATAAGTAATTTGTTACTGGGCCGCAGTGAGACACTGAAAAAATGTACTTCAATTTTACTAATTTACTTAACTAACAAAACAACAGGTCATTCAGACACCGATACTAACAGAATAAAGTCTAAAAGAGGTTTGATTTAGAAAATTGAATGATCCTTCAACGACGGCAAGTAAATCAAGTACAAGCCTTTTCATGACTACGTGTTTGAAATATTGCAGAGGTTCCATGACACTCCAAACCAAGCACAAACACTTCATGTCCATGATATTTATTTCATTAAACATGACTATTATCTAAAAAAACGTTTGTGCATGAAAGCAAAGGGGAAAAACTTATTGTTACTTACAAGTACAATTATGTTCTAATTGTACTTCTCTGAACCACTTGACATCTAATCAGGCTATAAGTGGCTCCTGAACCCATGAGTTTGACACCCCTGCTATAACCCCACCAGAATAATGAATTCTTGGGGGTAAAAAAAGAAGGTTATTTAGAGCTTTAGATTTTTGTCTTAATCTTAGTCTCCATGCATGGAATATTAAACTGCAATAGGCACAAGCGCACGCATATGAATGGAATGACAACCATCCAAGCACATGTGTAAATTACTTGCGCTCCCCTGCTGAGATGAAACGCCAAAAGATGAACTTAGCCCATAGAAGTCAATCTGCATAGTCATCAAATTATTCTGGGCTGCTTTATATAGAGGAGTTCCTGGCGCCTGGTTCAAGACCTGACAAACCTCCTCCATCCTGCTGAGCTCATCCTTCATACCTGTCTCTCTAGTGACTCCTGTAAGGATCTGCTGTCTCGAAAAATTCAATACACAAATTACCGAGTCAGCAGCCAGCCTTTGGCAGGTGAGAGGCAGAAATGATATAATCAACTCTGAGACCATCCAACTCCTTCAGCTACTTCATGTTGTGCGCAGAAGATGAAAAATGCTGCGGTAGCAGATTCTTCAGGTCAACATTCATTCTTTCTTAACTGGAAAGCAGCAGCAGCAGATATGTGAAGCTGACCGCAGAGACCGCGTGTCCAAAAATGTGCAACAAGTCAGAAATCAACAAACCTTTGCTGTCGACGCTGTTGGGGACCCCCGAGCTGTAGACACTCTTGATAATGTCCTGATTGGTGGTTTCCTTGGCGACCGACGAGCCTTTGAGCTTACTCTTCGGAGTGTCTCGGGATTTGAGTTTCTTGGCGTGTTTGGTTCCCTTGTAGTGGGCCAGGGCCTGGCTCTGAGAGGAGAGCAAAGAGGGGGAGCAATTAAACACTGGGGAAAGCAGCTGCACAAATGAAACCAAATATGTAAAGTAAAGCAACACATGCATCGGCAATGGAACGGGTCGCCAGGTCCAAGAACATCTCTCATTTTAGCTTTTGCAATACATGGTGGCAGAGTATTTTTCCTGCGTCTGCTGTAGTTTGACTCAGATAAACCTCCCACCACGGAGTTGATGTATGTTCAATGAAAACAAATGTAAAAGGGGGATGAAAGTGAAATAACTTCAGTGACAAAATGAGAGGACTGGATTGCTAGCCAGATACTATAGATTGCAGTATCGGTATCCCATTGGGCGTCACGTCATATTGTCAAGCCTATTGCAAATTACTTCTTATGAGCTGCGAGATGTAAAAGAAGGAATTTAAACAAGGAGCTGAACACTTTTCATTTTTAGGACGATGTCACTTTAGCATGTAGCATTTAGACCAGGGGTTCACCAACCTTTTTGAAACTGAGAGCTACTTCAAGGACACGTACGAATACGAACAGCTACTGACACAGAATTCTTGAACAATGTAATAATCATAATTTATGGCACATTCAATAGTAGACACTCTTCCTACCATTGTCGTTGCCAGTGGAACTGATTCAAAAAGCACAGTAATAGTACAACTGTTGACCCTCTTGTTGACTAGGTTGATTTTTTTTTTAAGGTACCCCAGGGGCACTTTAGGCAGTCCATCAGGGCATCATGTAGGTGACTCCTGATTTAGACCTTGAAGACCTACGTTGCATTTTGATCATCAGATACCAGATATTCCTAATGTACAAATGTTATTAGATGTCCTTAATCTACCTCATTAAATTTGCTTCTAAATACTGCCACTTTTGTTTCAAAAAATTACTTCAGGATAATTTACTGCCTGACTACAATAAGCTGTCAGAAATCACTTAGCCAAAGGTCATGATGGTTTTGCCAGCGCCACCAAAACCATTTATTTGCCTCGGTGGTGCCACTTGTCTGGGCTCTTTTCAAATGATTTAATGAGTTGAAATGAAATGTTTAATTATGAGTCTAATTTCACTAACAGCACATCTGCCTGTGTGACAGGTAAAATGTTTGTTTGGTCCGACGGTGTCGAATCGGAAGTCTGGGCACGTTGTTAGATTCCACCTTCGTGACAGACTCGTGCCGACACACAGACGCGGCACAAATGCAAAGACATTGAGTTGTCCTTGTTCAGCTCAGCACCCCCCCTCGCCCCTCCCCAAACACCGCCTGTGGCAAGAGTGAGGTTTCAGAAGGGGATGCAAGAGGCTCCCGAAATGAATTGGAGTGCCTCGAGCATAAAACATTTGTTAGTATGTGTGACTAAGAAGAAATCATGAGTGTTCAAACTGTTTTCCCCCAGGACTCAGATTTGATGATGTAAAGAACGGTAAATGATAACTCTATTGTGAGATAATTAAGCAACATGGTAAAGGTTAGTCGCGGACAACATATAAACCGATATATAACTAACTCTAAAACAAGCTAAAACAACAAAGCTGAGAAGTAATCACCCAAGTCATTAGTTTTGTAACTGCTAGTTTAACTGTAGTGCAGAATTAGCTTTAAGTTTCTAAAGGGAAGCATAGGAGATGTTCAGGGTCAGCTAAAAAACATGTAAAATGACTTGATAAAGATCCAAAATGACTTTTAAACACATTTTTGGCACATTTTCCCAAGCCATGAAAAATGATTATTATAAAAACAGAATGTAGGTTCTTTAATACACGATAAGTGGCCAGATGTACTTCAGGCCAGATGTATATAATTTACGTGTTATAACAGGGAAAACATTCACTTTGTTCTGGCTTTCAAGATGAACGTGCATCGTATCACCGTGAGGGAAAAAAAAATCCCTCTCTGATTTTATCTTGAAACTCTTGATGGTTTTTTTATCACTGTAGTTAATCTCATTTATTGGTTGTACAAGATGTAGGCCTTGACAACTTTGTGAAACGGGCCAACAAATGTTATGAATACAAGAGGGAAATAATATACGTAAGGTTCCAAACATTCACCGTTGGCAACAGCTGCAGAGTCACCAGCGTTCTGGAATGGCCTCCATCTTCAGGAATCAAACAGTTCTGTGTTCAGGCGTCATGTTTTTTCTGGCAGAAAAAAAAAAAACCCTGATCCTTTCTGGCCCCCATTCATCACACCGTAGGAACTAAAGATATCACTTATTTCTGGCAGGAGATCCAGGTGATTGCAGTAATAACTCATCTTTCATTAGAGTGACGGCGCTGAGAAATGACATGGCTTAGATTAAAACTGTGAAAGAATCGTGGTGGTTGGGGGTGGGCAGAGGGAAGTCGGGGGTTGTCAAGAAATGAAATTTCCAGTCAATCTTTAGGAAAACCTTAAGGTTGTAGAGGATCATACTTTTTCGTGCATGTCATCAGCAGCAACAGAACCAGATGCTAGACCAGTATCATCAGCATCAGCATAGAGCATAAATGTAAATGAACAGTGACTGATTCAAAAATTAAAAGAAAATATAAACAAATTTTCAATTCAATGTTGAATATTAACTAATATGTATTATTATTATAATTACAACATTAAATACAGGTTATTACGTTGAACAGTTGGGGGCACCAGATATCCGCCGTGGACTACCTAAAGTATGTCTGAAAAATCAAACTAGTCAACAAGAGTGTCTGGTAGCCCCCTAAAAATCAAACTAGTCAACAAGAGGGTCAAAATGGGTGAAATGACAATGGTAACAAGAGTGTCTACTATTGTATATACCAGAACTAGTTGTTAGACTGTTCGGGAAGTCTGTATCGCTTTGAAAGTACCCTTGAAGTAGCCCTCAGTTTCAAACAGGTTGGTGACCCCTGGTCTAAAACAAAGCCGGAACATTAAGAAAAAAAGTTGATATTTCCGTTCTCTTCTCTGTACCTCAGGCCTGGTGGGTAACACAAAATGAAAGAAAACATGTCTTTTATGAACAAACAACAATCAGAGAAATTAACTTACTTATGCCAGTTTGAGCCACCAAATAGCGTAGGTGTTGGGGTATTTCAGGGCTCTTTGGTTGAGTCGGCTGGTTCCTATGTCTCAGATTGACTCTGAAAAACCTGGCCTTACCTTTAAAGTTACACATTTGTTCCCACACAGATGTCACTGCTCCACCGTGACTCCTAATGCCTCCTAATCTGCTTCACCTGGCTGCTGATCCACCACACCTGGGTCTCATCAGCTCTGCTGCCCCTCCCACCCCCTCACACTCCTTCTCCTGGTTTCCTCACAGACATTACTCCCTCCTCTCAGACTGTAGCTTTTTCTACTTCTGTTAAACGTCCTTGTGTTGTTGTCCTGCCCCAGTTCCCATCTTTATTCTTTTCTTACACAATATTTGACGAACCAACTCAATCTGCCAAATTCCTGTCTCTAAAAAAGAAGTAAAACTTTAAAAAGGGATTAAACCCCGACATAATAACCATTCTCTTTTTACCATGGGAGCAAATGACACGACCCCCTCAGATTCACAGACCCCTCCCGCCCCACTGTCCCTACATAAGACAACAAACTGCTAGTTAAACTGTAGTACTGTTCCTTCTGTGACATGTTTGTGTGCTACATCCAGTGGTGCGTTCAAGTCGTACACAGATTTTGGAACTTCCACTGTGAAACTTAATCATGGACATATTGTGTATGGGAAAACATGAAACAAAAACACACACATCCATATAAAAATATATGATACATAAATATGAATAAAACTGAAGTGTGTGTGTGTGTGTATATGTGTGTGTTTGATTCATTGATCAGAAAGGCTTAACATGCAGAGACTTAAACACCACAGTCAGACTAATTCTAGTGTCAATGCATGGTTCCCTGTTCCTACACCAGCCGCTGTGACTGAACAGAGAACCAGAGAAGAGGCAGCGTCGTGGCTAACAACACCAGCTTCATGTTCTGTCTGGGAACCTTTCAGATGACCGAGAGGATGAGTTTTTTATGAAATGCCCTTTGTTTTTTTGGGGTGGGGGAAATCCTCGCCTACAATACCAAAAGCAATCAACACCACTGTTGTCAAAGTATCAGCATCTGTATCGAATGCCACCCTGTGTGCGTCATCTGTAAACAGGTAATAAAGACACACATCAGACAGCGTAATGACTCCATCAAGAGATCACAGACCTGAGTCCACTCTACGATCCTGACTCACACACACTCACACACACAAACACACACTCCGTGCCTGCCTGTTTTAAAGTCCAAACATCTGTGAACCATTAGAATCTTTTTTTGTTTTTGTTTTTCCTCTCAGTCCTCAGGATATGGAGTGTGTTTACAAGCTGTTCTCCCACAGAGCAGCACCATTTTTGGTATTCAACAGGGAGACACGGACAGGAACCTGGCTATAACATCATCATCATTGTCATACTCTCCATTATCACTGTCATAATACCTGTCGTCATCATCATTGACTTCATCGTCATCATCACTATAATCATTATCCAACTATTGTTATGGAGAGACGTAGTATGTTGTTAGCTAACCAAATGCTGTATTTGCCCTGATGGATGAGGTGTAGTGATTTATGCACTATTTAATAAGACGTAATACACGGTACACAAAGGAAAATATTAAGAGTTCAAATGTTTCCCACAGTATGCTAGTGTGTGGAGAACATGTTTCTTTCTGGGACACCAGGCTAAGAATGCACAATTTCTTTAGATACCCCCGCCCCCTCCGAGAGTGTGATCCACTTCATGATGTGTGGAGTCTCTCTCTGCTCAGTATGTTGACGGTGTCTGCTGCTGCTGCTGCAGTTCTAAATTAACACCGTGTCAAGGTTTGCAGAATAAAAATCAGCTCTGTGAGTCATGTCTGCTGCTGGAACACTAAAAGTGGAACTGGGTTACAGTGATGAATAAAAAGTGCACACTTCCTGCTCATGTTTGACTCTGGAAACAAATAGATTAAAAAAAATCTGCGTGGACGATGTGGTGAAGGAGAGAACATCCAAAAGCCTCTTCACGCCTTTGTCACGCTCTGTTTATCCAGCCCAAACTCACAAAGAGGTGGAGGATGAGCAGAGGTTGTTTGATTCCACATCACAGACGGTGATAATGAAGTGTTCATGTCTGCAGGACTGGACTTGACTGGACCGCGATCTGAGAAGAGTACAATCCACAGACTTGGTAGAGGAGATGTGTTTAAAAAAATTAAAAAAAAAAAAAGCAGATGGCTCCTCAGGGCAGAGGTCACCAGCCCAGCAACAGCTTGTCTGTTTTCACCTCTAGTTTGCAGAGAGAGAGCAGCAGCAGTTTCTGAATTCCTATTGTAATATCCTGATAGCTAATAATAAATTAATAATTTGAGCTTCATTGATCCCACTCTTAGGGAATCCTTGTGTTAGCAGCAGATCTGCTGCAACAGCCGGCCCCTTCCAGGCGCTAAGTACAGGGGTCCTCTGGGAATCGAGCCCGGGACTACTGCTCTCTACTTCCGAGGCAGGCATGCTAACCGCTTCACTTTGGAACCACTGTTAGCAGAGCACCTTATTTTTATTTATTTTTTTGCTGTGCCATTAATGTATTTTAGTCTTCTCCTCAAACCAACTCTGGGTTAGCTGTTAGCATCTCATGTTTTGACTACATTTGTATTTGATGTATTAAAAGCATACAAATGTTGAAATATAATGTGTTTAATATACTGCTTGTCACTTCATCAGGGAATGGACTTTATTAAATGCTTTTTAAGCTCAAGCGGGCCATACAAGATGACATGACGGGCTGCATTTGGCCCACGGACCTTACGTTTACATTTATACATTTAGCAGACGCTTTCATCCAAAGAGACTTATAAGGTAATGATTAGCAATCAAGCATGTGGTTCCTCTGGAAATCAAACCCAGGAATCTCTGCTTCCGAGGGAGGCACGCTAACTGCTAGCCAAGGTATCATACTACATGTCACGACTGCCGTATCTGGATTCAAATCCAAGACATTTGAGACATTGCCTCTAAGGTAAAGTGCCACCAAAATCCACTCATTCTGATTTATGAATGTTTAACTATTTCAGTGTGTGATTCTGAAGTTCAAATATATGTAGTTTAATAGAACGTTTGATGTGTTTCTAATACATATAAATATACCAGGGGAATGACAAACAGGCTGCACAGCGGGACTACACCCCTCTCTTCTTTGACCTCGCATGGTTTCCTATTATTCCAGGGCTGCAGTTGTGCAGCAGTAAATTAAAAACAACAACATCAGAATTCATACCATATCAAGGTTCGCACACACACACAAAACCCTCTCAAGGATTAGACTTGACTAACGGAGCTCTAAAGGATCATTTAAATCCTCGTTTGATTACAATTAAAATCTCCTTCAAGTGCTGTTTATGAAGTGAATTAAACGTATTATATCACTCAGATGTTCTTCAGACACGCTGCAGATAAAACCCCCCCGGCGGGTTTTTCCTTATCTGAAGAATCACATTTTCACACAGACTTTAACTTTGCAGCCTGCGTCGTATGATTTCTATCAGGCGTCCGTTTGATTCCCAGAGAACGTCTGGAAGAGGGAACATGAAACGCTGCGTTTCAGCGCCTTCCCTCCTGTGACTCCGGCAGAAATCAAATTAAACACACCACAGACTGGTGCTAATGAAGGGAAGATTTTTAATGGTTCTCCTCAGACATATCAATATTCTTTACACCACGTGATTTCATTATCACAATACGCTCCCCGTGTTCATTTGCATACACAGACTCTTTAATCACATGATTTTTATTCGGCAATAATATGCGATAAAACAAAATAACGTTGTTGCAGAGCAGAGGAGGAAATTAACTCTGCAACGGGAACTTTTTTTTTTTTACCCTTGTGCTGCACGGGGGTAACAAACGGCCGTGTTGCAGAGTTGTTTAAAGAGAACTTTCAGTTTCCATATTTCCATGTTTTAGTTTTCTTCCTGTAAATCTAGTTTTGGTAGAAATTTCAACAATTTACTTTAGATCATTTGGAACTATTAATAGGTCAGTGTCAGGCCAGAAAATTCTGACCCTCTGACTAATTATAGTTAGTAAGATGTACTTGACTGATCAATTTTAATTTTTTTTTTCTACCTTTGCTAATCTTTGTTTCTCTTCTTGCCACATTTAGCTGTTTTTGCTTGATTTAGAGGCACCATTCTGTTGTTAGTTTTTTTTTCCCGGGGCTTGAACCCACGACCCTTGATGTATTGGTTCCAAAAACCAATACATCAATCACGAATTAATTATAACAGTATTTTTGAAGGGATACAAAATTTGATGAAAAAATAACTTTTAACTCATCAACAGATGCGTAGGAGCCTGGTTTGGTCAGTGTATTGTACGTGATTCAGTGAAAACGAATGATTCTGAAAACAGAACTCTAATAACACACTTGAACTGATTGGTGAACTGATGGAGCCAGAAGTAGATCAGCGATACAGTGTGAGAGTGCAGTGAAGTAAAATCCTAATTTCTATGGACATTGATTTGGGTAATGATTGGTTTAGAACTTGATTCAAATCAAGTTATTTTCCCCCATAAGAAACAAGAAACTCAGAAAAGAAGAAACTGTATACCAGAAGGCAGCAGAGTTTAGAAGAAGAACTGCCTCCCCACACCCACCCAAGGGTTTTGGGCCAATTTTGGATAAAAGAAACTGTTGAACTGCGTCTGCAGGGCTCTGGCCATCACTCCAATAGAGACCGACAAACTTTTGTTTACTTTCATTCTCTGAGTTCCTCCTCAACTTTTTCCTCCTTCTCCTCAGAATAACTTTGCTCACCTGTGAGTTGAACCTCAGCTGGCAGACGCTGCAGGAGACGTGCTTCCTCTTGGCAGTGGGAGGGAGGCCGAGGGTGTGATGGAGGACAGCTTTCTGTACTGGGTCCATCTGGAAAAACACAGAAGGAGATGCAGAGAGAGGAGAGGAGAGGAGGCCAATTAAAACAGTGGTTAATCCGACCTGTAAATCATCTCCACTCCTCCATCACTCACTGGGCTGTAAAGAGAAAACAGGTCACTCTAAGCTTAGCTTCAATAAAGGCCGACATCCGTCTTCATTACGGAACGTCAACGTAGAATTAATCTGCTCTCACCTGAGGCCCGTGAATGGATGAGGCGTTCAGGTGATTGTGCCGTTTTACGAGGTTTCGACACAGAAGTTTTCAAACAATAATTCCATTCATTTGGGATCTATAGGAATGTTTGATTCAGTGCTTCCTTCCTTAATAAATTTGAACAAGTTATTTGCAGAAAAACCAGGCCCAGATTTGGCCAAAAAGAAGCCAACTGTCTAAATGCCAAGACCGGGCGAGATCTTTTCAACAATGACTTTATTGTCTGAGACAGTGAAACGACCTGAATATGTGCAGACAATGGCAGCCAACGTTCACCATGCTGGCTTGGTTAAATCCCTTACAACGTGTCAAATGGCCCGAGGTTTCCTTAAACAGTCTTCCACCATCGGTCGGTTTTTTAACTTTTGTTCTTATTGAATGTGCGCAAAATCCTTCACACGAGAGTTTATTTACTAGGTCCGTCAATCAATTAACATTTTAATTTGATTAATCGCAGGGTAGCTGTGGGTGAGTCACAACTAATCACGATTAATCATGACCCATTAATCGAAGGGTAGCTGTGGGTTAGTCACAACTAATCACGATTAATCATGATTGGTTATGATCATAATTTATTATAATTAAACTGGAATCAACACATCAACATATTTTAGAACTTTCTGGAGATACAGTACAGGTTGTTCTGATATACAATACTGGTGTGTGTTGAAATGTATTAAAGTTTTTAATCAGAAACTTTGAAGTATTCTAGCTGGCTTTGTTGTTTTTAAAGGTTACACTATATACTTTATATATATATATATATAT
>NC_024319.1:7431283-7542496 GCF_000523025.1 Cynoglossus semilaevis | reverse complement strand
AGTCACAACTAATCACGATTAATCATGATTGGTTATGATCATAATTTATTATAATTAAACTGGAATCAACACATCAACATATTTTAGAACTTTCTGGAGATACAGTACAGGTTGTTCTGATATACAATACTGGTGTGTGTTGAAATGTATTAAAGTTTTTAATCAGAAACTTTGAAGTATTCTAGCTGGCTTTGTTGTTTTTAAAGGTTACACTATATACTTTATATATATATATATATATATGACCACACACCGTGCATGTATATTTATAGTGTACACAGATGTCTTTGTTCTTCCGGTGTCCCGTGCAGAACCCTGCGGAGTGAGGGAGCGTGCTCCCTCCTCTGTCACCTGTAGGACCGGCGTGAAAAATGCTCATGCCTTATGCCACTTCATCGCTGCTGCAGCGGCTGTTCCTGCACGCCGGCTGTCTCCTACACTACCGTCCTCCCTCTGTGACGCTGCTTTGATGAATGAATAAATACATAACACATCTGCCTGGCTGTGGAAAGAGTCAATAGGCAGCAGCAGACTCAGATACGATGGGGGGGGGAGGTGCAGATGCTCCGTGGGAGGATTCGTTTGCCTTGACAAGTTTGCTCCGGGAAAGGAGTCACGGTGATGCTTCGCTGTGGTTTTCGTGTGTATACTGGGGCTTTTCCTAATACAGTCATAGCTTGAGATACGAGCAAAATCAGTTCCAGGACCGAGCTCTTAACTCAAGGTGCTTGTTTGTTTTTTCCCATAAGATATAACAGAAAAAAAATTAATCCGTTCCGGCCCTCTAAAAAACTCCCTAATTAGTGCTAATAACAATGGAGAAAACATGTTTTTGATTGATATAGAGACATAGACACACACAAACACTATAGTACATAAGGATTCCTGTGATATAAAATAAAATGTGGTTTTAATTATGAGTTCTGACCTTCGAGACAGACAATACAGTAGCGGCTGATGGAGGAGGAGGAGGAGGAGGAAGGGGGGGAAGAGAGTTGGCCTGTACATCGATGCTTGATTCTTTATTGTACTTTACACGTACACTACGTAACTTACATAAACTTAGAATTAACTCATATTTCATACTTATTGACAATTTCATGATTTATTTCCATGGTCATCGTGCGTTTCTTCTTCTTCTACCATCCTTACCACTCACTTTCTTAGGACTCATCACTATTATCAAGAATAATGCACAAAATAGAGAGAAAATCACGCAGATAACCTAATGCGTATGGAAGTTGATGTGTACGATGTGTACGGAAGTGGACGAACGAGTGAGGTGGCGTGGGCTGCTCCGAGTGCTTCGGCCTCTTGTCTCTCAAATTTTTATTCGTATCTCAAAGCAAAATTTGTTCGAAGGCTTGCTCGTATCTCGGAATACTCGTATGTCGGGACGCTGGTATCTCAAGGTATTACAGTACTATGTTGTTTGCACAGTAAGTTGTATTTATTTGGATGTATTTCATGTTTCAGATGAATGCGATCCTTTGGAAATGTGGTGTAGTTTTCAGTTCACCAAACATTCATCACTAATATCTTTGCTGGAGGATTTTAAAACTAAACCAAATCTGATCATGGAAAGGTAAGCAAGGTTGTTCTCATACATTGTTGTTTGTAACATCCAGACCCTACAACAGCCTCGAGATTTTAAGATCACACCTGGGCAAAGCAGCATTCCTGAAATTCTTTGTTTTAGGAGCATTAACCACAGTGGAATGGTGCGGACAACCGTAACAGATTTGATTCTTCTTCTAGTAAAAACAAAGACGTTACGCTGGAAACTGCTTTGTGTTTACACTGAGGGTTCATCCTAATCCCCTTAACTGCATCCATGCTTTTCTCAGAAGAGATGCCAAGTTGAGAAGAAGAAAAGAAACAGACAAGTCCCATTCTGTGATCCCCTCATCTGGTTCTGATGACACCCACACATCTGAATCATCGGTCACCCAATTCTCATGCCTTTTGTTTACATTTTCTTACATACACCAAGCCACCTCATAACAGAGCACACAGTGAAGCAAATGCAGCAGCGTGTGGTTTCATCTTCTCACATGTTCTTCAAGATGCTGTCAGAGTAGAAACCCTGCCTAAGTCCTGGCCCCTGATATTGGTCCAAGCCGAGCCACTGTTCCACCACAAAGTTGGACACGGTTTGACCCGGATCAGAGAAACTGCAGAGGATAAAATAAAAACAAATGGACTGTGGCAAAAAGCATCAGGAGACAGAATGAAGAAGAGGAATTCTGACGGAAAAGAAAAAAAATGTTTTAAAGCTCAGCGAGTGCTGACAAAACAGATTCAGGCTGCTGAAGGGAAAAAATAGTTCTCAGTAAGGAGGCAAGACAAGTGTAGACAAAGAGAGTAGGAGATAAAGCCTGACACCTATAATTATAGGTTAAGCAGAAGAAGAAGGCAACAAAGGAAACGTCAGAACTGAGTCTGACTTTGAGGTTGCAGCAAAGTTGAAATTTTAGGTTTATGTTCAAAGCCAAAGAAGCAAATCCTGATGTAAAGTTTTGGAAAATACTTGGAATTTCTACCAGGTCTGACAGCATTTGTGGTTAATAGGAGAATTTCCAGTGCAAACGTTTAAACATTAAAGGTTAGAATCCTAATGATATGAGAAAGTCCAGACTCTTTCATTACCATTCATCATTGTAATACCCTGATGTAATCATGGCCAGAAGGAATGAAGGAAGGAATGACGTAAGTGAGTAAGTGAGTAAGTAAGGAAGGAAGGAAGGAAGTTATTTAGTAAGTAAGGAAGGAAGGAAGGAAGTTATTTAGTAAGTAAGGAAGGAAGGAAGGAAGTTATTTAGTAAGTAAGGAAGGAAGGAAGGAAGTTATTTAGTAAGTAAGGAAGGAAGGAAGGTATTTATTTATTTATTTATTTATTTATTTATTTATTTATTTATTTATTTATTTATTTATTTATTTATTTATTTATTTATTTATTTATTTATTTATTTATTTATTTATTTATTTATTTATTTATTTATTTATTTATTTATTTATTTATTTATTTATTTATTTCCCTTTGGGCCCTTTGGGAGATTAAGGATAGCATGTCAACAGGAAGAACAACAATTAATCCCAGGTTCTTCTGGTAAATATTAAATCAACAGGTGGATGGCTATGAAAGTCCTTCCCCAACACAGTTAAGACTTTACAGTCTAGCATTCATCTTCATTCTAATCTCTGCGTCTTTGGTCTGTCAGAAGAAGCTGAGCACCACTGAGGAGCAGCCAGAAAAAAAAAACAAAAAACTTTCACAGGTGACCTCTCGCTGTGAGGTAACAGTGTTAACCACTAGACGCCATATGGCTAAAATCACACGGACACTTAAAGGAAATCGGACACCAAGGTGTTGGCAGGGAAGGTTCTGGAAAACATCACAAATAGGTCTTTTTGGAAAATACTCTACCATTTCTACCATAAGAGGTGCCCCAAGAAATGGCACCACCCTCTTAGGAGACGTACAATCAATCATCGGCTGCACAGTAAAAGTCATCATCATCTTCCTCGTCATCATTTTACTGCGCGTAAATATGGTGTCACTACTTTGGTGAAATTCAGTTCTCGAGGCAGGCCTTGAAACCTATCTACCACGATAAACGAGGGACCACTGTACTCTTTAAATGCACAACATAGCTACAGTAGCAGAATAAATATAAATGTTGTGGGGCATTCCTTTTGTTTGTCTATAATGAGACACAGCAAATGTTGTAGCGGAGACAAAGGTTCTCATTTACAGTGAATCACAGACAGAGATGTCAGTGGAGATTAAGCTAAAAGCTATGTTTTCTTCCCCGGCCATTGAGGGACGCCTTTCTTTACTGAGGCCGACAAGACCGTGTAAATAGTTTTATATGTAGAAGGAGAAACACAGTCAACCTTGAGGTAAAGCTGCAGGAGAATGAGAATGTGAAACTCCTTAAAGATAGGAGTGGGGTTTTTTTTCATATTCTACATTTATAAGATAAGAGTAAAACTCATAGAACAAAATATTAACATATTCCTATCTGATTTTCCTCCTGTCCTTTGTCATTACATGCGTCTTTCATTCCAACAGCTACACTGTTTTCACTGACTCCAGAAAATGTTGTCTAACAAATTGCTTTGTAATCGCGCTCTTTCTACAGTAAAATGTCCTCCCCGTGGAAAAGCAGTGCAGGTAATTGAGCTGTCAGTGGTAAAGCAAGTCAACCTCTCAGTGTTGATGCTTACAGCCTTGCACCGTATCACTTAGTTGGTCCTCGGTGGGTGTTTGCACACACTTATGGATCACAGTGGTACTCCACATAAAGGAGTTGGAGAAACAATGCTGTGCAGCAAAATCCGCCAAAAAAAACAGAAAAAAAAACCACTTCTGACTGAAAGTTTTTATCTGGACTCATACTTGTGTGTGTGTGTATGCACGTTTGAGAAAAGTAGGAACGAATTGACAAAGGGCCATTACCGTAAGTTCCGGACTATTGAGTGCACCTGAATATAAGCCATTCACAGACAGACATACGCTACTAGTGTAACACACAGTAGTCTACCAGAAAAGTCATTGATCGCTAGCGTGTGAAAAACATAGCAGCTTATAGTCCGGGAATTATGGTAAGATGCATAGAAAGGCATATAGAAGTGATGTCTGATTAAACTTTTTGCCGATGAGCTTAGTTAGCCCATAAAAATACATAAATTAACTGCATCATTGTTTAACGCAGGGTTCAAGATGTATAAAAAAAGTAGCGGCAGAGAAAGGCGTCTAGTAGTGATGTCTGATTAAACTTTTTGCCGATATCCGATATGACGATACTGTCCAAACACCTAATTTCCACTTCCGACATCAACTGATACTGATATATGCAGCCGTTTGGGTTAAAGGCAGAGGACACATTTCATTGTGTGCAGTGATGTGCTGTGTCACAGTGACAGTACTGTGCACATAACAAATAATAGTTTCACTTTCACTTCAGAACTGGTTTTAGGTTGAATTATCTGGGTGAAACCCAGGCATTACCAGGTTTTCATTATCGGAGGAAAGGCATTACTAGGTTTTCATTATCGGAGGAAAAACCCATAATGATTCTTCCGGATATCACATAACTAATCTAAAATCAGCCGATAATATCGGACATCCCTAATATAGAGTAGAGCTGAAAATATATAGTCACAGATACTGTAAGCATACATCTGTAGTCAATGTTTAATTAAACTGACGATTGTTTCCAAGAATCCAAGAATCAATTCAAATACTCCAACTCCGACCAGGGAATAACACCGCATTGTTGTCTGCAGCGTGTGTAATCAGGAAACACTGTCGATAAATGTATAAAATGAGATTTACGAGGCAGTAACATTTCCAGTTTAGCGTTTACAGCAGCATTAGTATCAAAATTATGATTGGAGCTGAATTGGTTTGCTTTGCCGAGCCGTAGAAAAGGACTAGCGATATGATTAAAAATGACATTTAGGAGCAGCACTAATACGCTCAAAGTCAACCGAGAAGATGTGAGCAGACAAAAACATTAGGCCGGATCCTCTTTGTGATTACGCGCTATTGAATATTTATACGTTCTCCAAGGGTTGGCAACCTTTTAGTGCGCCCACCGAAGATACTGAGCTAATAAAAGGGTTTTAACAACCAGACCTTGACATTTTAACCCAAAACTTTATTATCATTAGCTTTAAAGGACAAACCCGTTATACCTCATAGCTGTAGCTGTAGTCTCCACACTGGGCCTGTACCTCACTCTCACCATATTGCTAATCTTTTTTTTTTTTTACAAATATGGGCCAATGGGGGATTCTAATTCCTCAGTAAAACGCTCAGCTAGGCCTCAGTACTGTAGTACACTAATGTGTATATGTTTTGCCATGTAAGACTTTTAAGCTAATAGTCAGATTACAGCAAACACCTGACCAAATATTTACTTTTTATTTGCCTTTATTTGTTAACTAGCTGACATGGTTTTTGTTTCAACCTAGTGAATCAAAGTTCTTTTTAATCTTCTTAAAAAAGCGTCAAAATATTGTAAAGCTAATTGCTCGACTGCAGTGGGCTGAGATGATGTCAGCTAAAGGGCAGGGTTTCGAACCTATCCTAAAGATGGATTATGTCGGTGGAAGCTGAGGAATGTGGACGTACGTGTCCTCAAACCACCTTCCAATGTGGTCTCGGAGTTGGGATCTGAGGATTCACACAGACCTGCGCTTAGTGGTTTCACATGTCATCGCATCACTTAGGATGGATGTTAACGCCGGTCCAACAGGGTCTTAGCTGGTGGACTGCAGAGTAAAACCCTTTAAGCAGCATTCCTTCTTTGTGTTGTATTTCACCCAAGTTTTTTTGGAAGTGAGGGGTGGATGACACATGGAGTTGGCACGGCTCACTGGCAGAGGAAAAAATCTCCACAGCCAGCGGAGCAGACGCACTGCAGCCTGCTGGGAAACTGGGGGCCTAAGCTCTGGAAAGCTCACGCCAGCTCGAAACATCTGGCTATGAGAGAAAAACCATGACCTCTTACTCAAAACACGCACTGGACTTATAGGAACATGTTGTTGCTCCCTGACTCTGGTGCAAAGAACGACCACGAGGAATGACAGCGCCATCGCCATCCAAAATGATCCGAGGAGATATTAGAAGTTAGTGGTGGAAACATCATTAATCACTAGGTATACATTGGCAACAAAAAAAAAGGCGATTTGAAAAATCCTCTGTTTGAATGGATTCCACTGTGCTATTCTTGGCAGTGTCACTAATTTACCCGCAATTGAAGGCCAAAATATTCCACCAGCACTGATCCTGTGCATCTTTAAGAAAATCCCCCCCCTGTCATGTAGCATTTCGCTGCCTGCGGTGAAACATGATGTGATCAAGCCTCGTGTGCAGAGAGCAGCTGCAGCGCCAGGGACATGTTATTCCCCGCGCTCCGCTTCCAAAAACCACCCACTAAACCGCACACTCCACGTGGGCCATGGAGAAATGACCAGGCGTTTGTGTGATCCAAACAGAGACACCACCGCTGTAGTTTTAAACTAATGCAAATATTATTATTATTGACTGCATTAAAATGTCTTGCAACCTTTGAATGAAAACATCGGTAATGCAGATCAGGAAATGTAGCAACATCTCACACTGCGTGGGAAATATAATGTCGTCTTTTACATTCGCTCCTTACGCTCCACCTGTGGAATAAAATGTTCTTTATGTCCGATGGCACAGCACCAGCAGAAGCTGTCAATCACACTGATGAGCTGTCTGCTTAGAATTAGCCCACAGCCTGATGCGGTCGAGGTGGACGTTAAACAACTGCAGACGGTCAGAGCAGAGGAAACCCTGATGTGAAAATGTCTGCTGAGCTGCTTCTCATCCTGAAAAACCTGGACACCATTAAGAAAGTAGAAGAGAGCTCGATGAAGAAAAACCAGATTAAAGACTGGTACCGTTTATTATTATTATTATTATTATTATTTTTTTCCGTTTAACTTTTGTATAAAACTTTTTGTTCTTTTTTTCTGATTTTTACATAATTTTCCAAAAATAAAAAAAATGTATCAAATAAATTCTGCTCCTCCATCACGAGTGTCAACCTTGGCCTAAGGCATTACAGATTTCACTTTGTCTCGATGTTCCATTTGTTATGAACATACTATTTGTGAAGGTGAAAACCTCAGGAAACATCTGTCAAACACATTTTTATATTTCACATTTATATTTTAGGAACAAAAAAAGGGAATGTTATTAAATCTAGCGGTGCTACAGTCCATCCATTACTGACCAGCTATGGCTTTTGTTAGTCATGTATACGGTTACAGATGTAACATTAAAATATCAGTTTTATCTTGTAGGTTTGTATAAGGGTATAAAAAGGAAATCTGATTTTTTTTTTTTTTTCCGTCCCTCTGTCACCCTAAAGGTATTTTCTTCCCCTTCCCTCTGTGTGTCTTTCATTCTTTCTGACGCATCTTTGTCAGTCTACGGAAGTGTGCGTCCCGGGCAGACAGTGAAGGAAAATAAGCAGGTCATTCACCCGACACTATCTGACAGCCCACAGAAGGCCCGTCTGTCTCCGACGCTCGCCCCTCTCAGCATGTAGGGATAATGTGACAGGATAAGACAGTGACGGCGGCTGAGATGCCCGAGTCCACAGCAGACTGGTTTTACAGCAGACGACTGATAAAAAGGGGCAGAAAAGAAAAAAGGAAAAAAAAAAACACCCATGCTGAGCTCTCTCTTACCAACCCGCTGATGGAGGATTGAGTGCGTCAGAAGGAGTTAGTGTCAAATTAATGGAAAAGGCTGAATCTCAAATACACAGCAGAGCATCAGATAATCAATTATGTGACATTTAGGTCTAATTTAGCCATCGGACACCACACTGAGGCGTTTACAATCACTCCAAAAGTGCAGTACGTTGTGTTTTACTGCATAAAAGGACTGTTACACATCTTCAGGGTTCCACTGATCAATAGCAACAACTCATTGTCTGTTAGTGTCAAACACTGAAGGCAACATTTTGATGGCATTTTTTTTTTTTTTTTTTTACTGAAACAACCTCTCTTACGAACATCAGATGGTTCCATAGTTTAGCGGTTATCACGACTGCCTTACACATCTGCCTGACACACAGAATATCCTGGGTTCAACCCCCAGAGGATCCTAACCCATTATTTTATAGGGGTAGTGGTGGGTAAGGAAGTGGACTTCTGTCCGGAGGGTCGTAGGTTTGAACCCTAACCCTTACCCTTCAAGGTGCTACCGAGGTGCACTAAGCATGGCACCATCCCCAGGTAAGGATTTGAACCCTACTTTGTGGAGTTGGCAAAACAAGCAGCTTATTGAGCCAATCCCAGTGAGGAGGGTTTTGAAACTATGGCTATCCTGATTGCAACCCACCTAACCTCAAGTTGGTCATCATGTTTCAGGAACCCAAAGCAAAGACCTATGATATAATTTGGACAGAAACCACACATGGTCAACCGGGTACAATTCAAAACAGTGGAAATGTTGTTGGTTTTACTAGAACTACGGTTAAATGGTAGCCAACAGTCAAGGAAGATTTGCTCTAATTTAGGTAATAACATTGGTTAACAGTTCAGAGTGTACATGGTACCAAACGCAGATTTTAGGTCACTCTTACCGATACTGACTTGTTCTGAGATGTTGAAGCTCGATGTGAAAAGGTTCTTACGATCGGGAAAGGACTGTTCAACTGTTCTGAGATCAGGCCGATCATGCAGTCTGGGAGCAATTAGGTGTTTAATCGATTACTTTGTTAAATTACTGGTTGTTTAATGGAAAGTTTGTCTGTGACTGAAACGTACAACATTTGCATTAGACTAATGTGTTTCAACACACATTTATATGCATGGGTAAGAAGTTGAGGGTGTGGAATTCCAGTTTGCTCTAAATCTCTCGTTTCCGACCAGCATTGCTTACTGTTAACTAAAGTGGGATGAATGACCTGTCAAACATAATCCTCTCCTCTATGTGTCTCCCAATTACCTCCGCCACCTGACCCAGTCTTTTAGTTCATCGTTGGCCCATGTCTCCACAACGCTGCCACATGGGAAGAAATTAGCAAGTCAAATCAGACGGTGGGGGAATTGGAGGTGAAGGTTGATGGAGGTGGTGAAGGAGGGGATTTCATTGGCTTTTAATGATTGCGATCAAGATTCCAGGTGTCCATTAAAGAGAAAGAACTTTGTGAGGCATGAGGAAGGTGTGAGGCTGGCTTGGCAAGCTAATGATGGGATATTTGTTTTATTCTGTTCAACAAGTAAGGGACTACACAGTTATATGGACTTTTGATTAGTGTCCTTGGACCCAAACGTTAGTAATTTAAAATATATATGTAGTTCTCAAATATGCAGTGTGTGTTTGTAGTTTGAAAATGTACTAAACTAGTGTTTTTTTAAAGTACAAAAATGTATATTTTTATGATGTTCCCTGACAAATATATACTACAATGTTTAACAGTGTCCCATAGAGACAACCTAAGCAAATCAGATTCAAAACCCAACATAAGAAAAAACACTGCAACCTGAAACCACCTGGTTTCTGCTCTCACTCTTCGCACCATCAACAAGTACTTCTAAGCCACTTTGACATTTGATGCAGCCATTTTCTTGGATTTTTTTTCATATTTTTTTTTTACTTTCTTTCATTTCAACAATCTTAACACTTCTTGGATTTTTTTTTCATTTTCATTCATTCATTCTTTTTTAACTTTCTTTCATTTCAACAATCTTAACAAAAAAGTATCTTACTGTATTTAATTTAAATATTTATAGGGAATTATAATCCTCGCAGCTAAAGATAGCAACTGTTCAAATGATTAAGAAAAAAAAGAGTTTTCCGTGAAAACTATAGATGAGGTGTAATAGCGAATGAGTCACACTTTATTCTGTCTGACAGAAATGTTCTGGTGCACTGATGATGACAGGGTAACGTGTTGTTTACGTTTAATGATTAGACGTTGGCTACTTCAGTGTCTGAAGCCTGGACAAACATCAGCTGGCTTTGTTTGTTCAGTATCACTCTGTAACGCATGTTCCCGTCCAGTTTTTCAACTTTGTATATTTAAATGATGTTGTCTTGGAACTCCCTCTATGCACTGGGTGTACTTCTAAAACAATGGAATCAATCAACTCAGTCTGCGTTAGGAACATTGGGAACATTTATTTGGAGACAACCCAATAAACTCGCTGATGTGGAGTACATGGGGTCATTTCAAAAACTGACAGGTTGGTAACAAGTCTAATAAATAGTATTGATATTACTGTAATGATGGTGGTTATTTGTTATATGGTTATATTTGTTGAGTCTAAAATGGCAAAATTCCATCATCTCCACCTGCCAAACCAAAACCTACTGTTTCGACAGATATTCGAAAAACAACTCCTAAATGTTTAGCTTGTGCTTGATCCTGAAAACTGTTGAAAGACAGCTAAATGTGTTAAGGCATCACCGTAATAACGTTCATAAAGACCATCCTGCCAACTCGAACTGAAGTCAGTTCCTGCTCCGCAATCATTGACTGTAGAAGAAAACGTAGCTGGTTTCAGAATCTCCAACCCTGTGGACCAGCAGTCATTGGCTAATTAATAATAATTAATAATAATCTGAACTTTATTGATCCCATATTTGGGAAATTCTTGTGTTAACAGCAGATGTGCTAACCGCTACATTTTGGAACCAACAACACCAGTTGCTTGAATGCTAATGATTTTTAATCATGCATTAACAGTTATTATTATTATTATTATTAACACAGTGCTTCTTCTTCTTTGACTTCTCATATTATGTTATAACACGTTAAGTTGTTTTTGTTTTTGCAGTAGAAGCCTAGCAGGATATCTATTATAAAAGCTTTTGCAAAACAACAAATTACATACATATATATTAGAACCGCATCGTGACTATTTCCAAGGTAAATTATCAAATGCTATTTCTTTTATTTCATAAGTAAATATACATGAACACAAACCATAGTCTGAGTGTTCTATCAGAAACCTCCCACGAAGTTTCCTGGACCCATAAATGAAGTATAAAATAGAGTAATTACCTGGTAAGGACACTTCTGACTACTCTGACTAAAATAGTCGGACGCCCAGAGAGCTTTTTATTCCGGCACGCAGCAGGTGAGCTAAACACGCAGAATGACTCTGACAATTTGGTGTAAACTCAGGATAAAGTAGGCGAACCAGAAACGAACCCATCCAGGTTTTAATGTGAGCACTTTCCTCATGGAAATTCACCTGGATGTCTCTGAGGACGTTTGCCTCTTTTTTCCCCTCTAATTACACCAAAACTGCATTGCTCTCTCCAGGAAACTTTCAAGAAGTGAATTGGAAGCAGGAGAATGAAATGTCACTGTTGAAATCACGTGAAATTGTGCTGGACTTTCACCGCCTGCTGCGATTATGTGCACACATTAAAATCAACCTCAATGGGCTGCAGGTATGGTTGAATCGTCGAGTTATTCTTGAGTTTCATTCAACCTCAAAGACTGCTCTTATGTAATGTAAAATTCCTGGCTGCAGTTGTGCTCCATACTTGACTCTGTATTTATTCAGAAATTGTATTCTGAAGAGTGTAATTAGGGGCAGTGTAATGAATATGATGACTCTAACGGAGGGACAGAGACACGAGGAACCGCTCAGGTGTGAATGAAGAGAAGAAAACATGCAGCTTTAAAATGGAACTTTCAGTCTGTTCTTTGTTGTGTTTAAGAAGTGATTTATTTTATTTAACTTCATCTTGATCGTTGTCACAGAGAATCTTTCCTCCTTCCTGTGTCTGCTGGGTTAATCAGTGTGATCTCTCTCACCTGTGTCTGTCATCAGTCTCACTGGTGTCACCTGGTGCCCTGGGTATAAATACACCTCTCTCCCTCACTCACGCAGTCTTTGTGGGATCAGTGGTCTGTGGCTGTGCCTTGTGGGTTTGTTTGCTGCTCATGTTTATTGTGACTGTTCCTCTTTCTTGTATTTCTGATTCATGCGTGCTTTACCGTTGTTCCTGCCTGGTCCTATTGTTATTTGAATTTTTAAAATCAGCTTCTTGCACCGTCTCCATCGTGCTGCGTTTGGGTCCTGCCTGCTCAAGCACACTCAAAAACATAACAGGAGGTGCAATATAGAAAGCATCCACCCCAAAGACTATTATTCCAGCACTCTGTTTGCCTCCGCGGTCTGATGGACATTATTGCCAAACTTTTGAAACTTTTTCAGAGAACCGTAGGTGAAGTCTTTATAAAACTGAGAACCTCTGAAAACGTATTGTCTCCTTTCTGAACCTAAATGGATGGGTTCTTTTTAAAATTCTGATATTCCTGCAAAGCTTGAATTGCAACATTAGTTGTAGCACACAAACATGTCACAAATTGAACATTTGTTCTCTTCTGTTTTACTGGCGATGTTTGTCACTCTATGTAGGGACAGTGAGGGTTGGGGGGGGGGGGGATATAAAATTTGAAGGGTACAATTACCCCACCATTCACCCTGTTTTGACTGGCGATGTTTGTTGTCTTATGTAGGGACAGTGCGGGGTAGATAGGTGTTCATTATTAATCGGGGAGGGGGGGGGGGGGGGGGGGGGCATTATAAATCTGAAGGGTCATATTACCCCCTACTTGACCCAGCTGTCAAATCTTAAACCTCAGGGTGGCCTAGGGGCTAAACTATTTGCCCAGCCTGATCATGGAAGGACTGTAAGATCACATATTTCGTTTAAGGTGACCAAATGCTAAATCTATCAGTGGTCAGAAGGAGAAGAGACTTTTTATATATATATATTTTCACTTGTTTATCTGCTTTTCCTTTGGTTAGAGGTTTTCTTCTTTAACATTTATAAAGAACAATGTACTCAGATTTTGAGTTCCTCTGCATGCAGCTCAGTTCATCACATTTAAACAAAACCAGATATCAGGGAGAGAAAATAAAAAAACAAAGAGCCTAGATCTTGATGATAAGGATGAAGGAGATGAAGATGAAGGAGATGAAATGAAGATTTTAAAAGCCGTTGATGTCGATTTTAGAATCAACATCAGATTTATAGAAGAAATAAATAAGACTTAATTTGAATGAAAGTTAAAAACTATACACCAGAGGCGTCAAAGTCATTTTTTGTTCACGGGCCGCATACAACCTAATTAGATGTTAAGTGGGCCAGATTGAGCACAATAGCGAGCAGGTTGTGCCCCCTGGGCCGTATGTTTGACACCACTCCTATACACATTGGTTGTTTATTAGCAAATATTGCAAGATGCAATATGTGGTCAGAATTTTTGATTTATAACTGTATAAAATATTCATTAAATATTTGTAACTAAATATTTGATGTGTTATCCTTGAGTTATTTTTAACTAACAGTCTATTTTTTTTTTTTTATCTTTTGGCTAAACTATATCTAGCTTCTATTCTTAAACTCGTGTGTGGATGTTTGTGTCTTACCTAGCTGTAGCGTCTCGATGTCGCGGCCTTATTCTCCGTCTCTATTTGAATGTGTATAAACATGTTCTACCTGCCAACACTCAACCCTCCTCCTACTCCAGGCACCGTTTCTTTTCCTTTCATCCTCTTCCTGCAGACATTTTCTTTTAGCAGGCTTTTCCTTCCTCTCACCTAGACATGTCTTTTTTTTTCCCCCAGCAGGTATGAATGTTCCCTCCACATTCTCTCCCTCGGCTCTTTACTCCTGACCCCTCTCACACCAGTAGGTCCCATCAGGATGAAATATTGAACTGGGAGAGCTCCCTGAGGCACTCTGCAGCCTGGCCCTCTGTTCCCTGTCCAGCTCAGATGAAAGATAAAAATGTAACATGTTTCTTCTTCTTCTTGAACCCACCCACCTGTAACCAGAGCGTCACACTGGTACACATTTAGCTAAAATACCAATTAAAACAAATGAGTTGCCGTGAAAAAACCAAACTGGCCAAAGTAGACGCCTACATGTGTTTGATGCCAAAATCTGTAACATTCCAGCCAAACGAAAAGCTTCGGACAGGATTTATGAAGAAACCGTGTCTTGTTTTTACGATTCCGTGGAATAAAACATGACCAAATGCTATATAGCTTGGCCTTATACTCGCTGAGAGCTAGCGTTAAAATGTCAGGCTTAAAATCCAAATCCATCAATACGCTGGACTTTCCTCAGGAGAGAGAGATTGATTAGAGGAGTTTCTCATTACAAGACTTTGTAAGGTTTTAACAAAACCCCAGTGAAGGCGTTGACGCAGAGAAGAGATGAGGTGATGTGCAAAGTGCAAACACTGCCAGCGGGCAGTGGTGCCAGAACTCGGGTTGTCACAGATGCGACGTCTAAATTTATGTATTAGCTATGTCACAGTTTCTATTTAAATCTACAACACCTTCAATGAGCTTATTTTCACAACCGTCTCCTTGAAGAGGACTGCTGTATTCTGCTTTGCTATAAATTTGACGCATGGTGAGATCTTTTTAATGAGGCAAGTTTTAAAAGATGGTTCAAGTAAGCAAAAAACAAGAGAAGGAAGACATGGTGAGATCTTTTTAGTTTAGATCTTTTAAGTTTTAAAAGATGGTCCAAGTAAGCAAAAAACAAGAGAAGGAAGTAGGAACCTTATCAACGGACAGGAAGTGGAACCCAGAGACAAACAAGAAGTGAGAAAAATCTGAACTAACCCTTTAATGGATGCCCTACGCTGGTATGTAAGCAGATGATCCTTTATGAAGACGCCTCATGAACACAGCTCAGCAATTACATAAAATATGAATATAAAGTTGTCAGCAAATCCAATAACCGTTATGGATGCAAACACTCGAACGTTAATTTTAAAGAAATAAATAACGCGCTCGGCTAAAAGGCACAATAATAATAATAATCTTTAAAAAAGTGCTCAACGTTAAGACTCCGTGAGTTCGTTCTCCCATCAAACACCAGCTGCGGATTGAGTTCGATTGTGTTTCTACAAAATTCCTCGCTCGGCTAATTTCTCATCCATCATCCTATCGCGGCGCTTCAGCTACGCCCACAGGATGGAGAGGAGTGTCTCCCTCCTGACAGGGTTCAATAAAAAGTGAGATTAAACGATTTATCTTCTCATAATATTCCACCATGAATATCAAACAAGGCTGATACCGGCGTAATGAGAGAGAAGCCCGAGGTGCGTGGCCATCTCTTCTATTGAATTTCCAAAAATCAATGTGCTCAGATGGAAAAAAATGCATGAGCCACCTGGGTACACAGAGTCTTAACTATGAAAAGAATGTACTTTTTTTTTTTTATATCTAACTTTCCTTACTGGATATTAGCTCGCCTGCTTCCACTTTCTTCTTCTGACTTCAGTTTCACCTAATGCAAAGGTTTGCTGTGCAAGCAGCTCCTTAATCTACACTCACTGCTTCTCATTTTCATACTTTATACATATCCGCTCATTATCTGCTGCAGTAAAAGTCCGTACAGTTAAACGTGCTCTAGACCTTGTATCTGCTGCACGCTCGCCTCAAAAAACTGCACCACACGGACATTTATTGCATTTTCTCCACTTAGGATTAATGTTCTTACGAAAAAGCCGTGCCTTCATGAATGATTTACGACCAAAATTAGTTTTGAGTTCTCTCCTCACACATGGGAAACATTAATAAAAACGCTACTCGTGTTAAAAAACAGTATATGCAGTGTGAAAAAGTTTGACAGAAAGTGTGACTACAGGCGAGGTCCACAGACCTCGTACCACTGTACTTCATCATCAGACCGTGATTTAGTCCTGGGACTGTGTGGCTCTTGTAAATCCTCAGGTTAACCTTGTCTTCCTGCACAAAGACACCATTCAATCCCTCCTTTGGGACCAGTGTGTGATTTTCATTACGGGAACAATGGTGTTGCAGGTGCAAAGGGCCTTTGTGCTTGCGCTCCAGCTGGTTCTGCTTTGAGGGTCGAACAGTGAAAGAGGCACCAAGAACGGAGGAGGTTGACGGAGAGGATGAGTAAGTTACGGATGGCGGGAGAAGGCAGCGAGTTGAACTCTGGGAAACGCAGGACCCAGCTGTCATCAAGGGTCAAGGAGTGTTTCAGTCTTAGCGGTGTAAACATTCCCTGGAGGCTGAGACGACCTCAAGTTTAAAATGACAAACCACAGGTTTTACAGCAATGTGACGACAGACTCCAGGGAGATCAGATGTGACGTGAGAGAAGACCCTCTGTTAAAAACCTTTTAACTACGAGGGGAAAAAAAAACACAAATGTACGAGCTAAACATGCAAGGATAACACATCTGTTTTTGGTCATCTCTGTCAGAGGTGACAGCCAGTTTTCATTCCCTGCTTAAATAACGTGGTTTATATCCAGATACTTGTCTGTTCAAATGTTTGCGTTTGGAATTTACGGTTTTTGTACACCCTGTAGGTCAAATGTTTCCGACTTTGCTCGCTTACTCTGGATACGTACCAGACTGCGGCCCACATTCCAAACCCACGTGAAGTCGCATGTGCAGGTAACAAGTTAGTGTCACCTTTTGACTTGACAGCCCACATTCCAAACCCACGTGAAGTAGCATGTGACAAGTTAGTGTCACCTTTTGACTTGACTTGTTATAGAGCTTGTGTTTGGGCTTCAAACTCTACAGAAAATCTCCGTTTGGTTTTCGTGTTTACATCTTCTACTATTTACCTTTGGACATTTGCTATTTTACCTCATGAGTTCCATAAGGTTCATATGAGCTTTTGGCTGAGAGTTTTTTTTTTTTTATTACACAGCTATAGAGGTTTTGTGGGTTTAGACAACATTAATCTGCAGGCCAACAAAAGTTGTCGACCTCAATGACTCCCGTCTGTTGTTACCGATGACAACCCACTTCTAGTGCCTCGAGGGTTTATATAAAATACCTTTTGTTCACGTAGCCCTGGGCTAAATAAATAAATAAAATAAAAACAATAAATTATTATTCGTCCCACAATCGGGGGAAATCCACAGTGTGAGTCTTTGTAACCCACACGGGCTGCCACAGGAGGCAACATTAAGTGTGTGGTTCCTGTGGGGCTTGAACCTTGTGCATCAGCACACAGATGTGTAAGGCTACGCCAGGGGTGGGCAAACTGTTCCACCAGGGGTCGCTGTGGCTGCAGGTCTTGGTTCCAACCTACCCAGACCACACTGATTGACCAATCAGCTGTCTGAAGACTCGGCTCAGTTGATTGAATGAGCCAAGTCAACAAAAACCAGCAAGTATGTGATTCCATCGGGGCTTGAACCCAGGACCTTCTGCGCGTAAGGCAGGTGTGTTAGCCGCACTATGGAACCACTATGTTGCGATAACGGCAGATCTGCTGCAACAGGCTGTCCAACGATGAGGCGCCAAGTGAATAGTTATAGTTGGGACTGGAACCCAAGACCTTCTACATCTTTTGACATTTTTCCCATTCTCTGATGTCCACTGTGTTCCAGTTTAATTAATGTGATTTGATTTCATCCAAAAATAGCACGACGGCATTTAAAATGAATTGATCGTCACACCCTAAGCATCATCCCGATATTCCGTTCCTGATCTGTGTTTTTTGGACACGGCCTTAAAAAAAAAGCTGTATTTTTACAACCTCTACACCGTGGAAAGAATTGTTTTTCGGCTGATGTTTGTGACAGTGACCCACGATCACCGATCCAATCCAATTCTTTCGTCTGCATTAACGGAGATTGTGTGAGTTCTCGTGACCCCAGTCGTCTGACAGAAGAATCTAAAACATTGTAGAATTGAGCAGTATTCCTGGGTTTTAAAATGACCAGATGGGCAGTTAAATTTGACATATTTTTGTTATCACCTCAAAGAACCCTGGAGCACTGGCAAAGTTGTCACATAAGCAAAAGCAGATTCCCTCTCCACGGCCGAGCCTCTGCTGATGTGAGAGCCGCGGAGGGAAAGGAGTAAATACATCACTGTCCTTCGGTTTAAAACCCCTGCGTTCATCAGTTATCGCACGTCGCCTGACATTTCACTTCATTTAAACACCCAGAGGAGCTCTTCAGGGGTTGTTAGTGTGACTGCGGCGAGCAGACAGATCAGACGGGTTACTCGGACTAAAATCCGAAAAGCCAGCAATAAGCACGTAACATAAAAAATATCATCTGGAGCGCTGAAGTATTATCTCTGCATTCTGCTGAGAGGGAGCGGAGAGCTGGCAGCGAGCCATGGAGTGATATATTATCGTGGGAGAACACACGAGGACGAGCTTGACCCATAAAAACTCTTCCACCCGAATGAGAAAGGTTAAAAACCTTAAGAGCTGAAGTGATAAGAGGAGAGGAGATACACGAAGAAGGAATCAGGGAAGGAGAGAGGAAGCGAGCAGCGCGGTGGTTCTGCCGGCTCTGCAGCTTTGATCGTCGCCCGGCGGTTTGGTGCGTTTCCACCAGGGATACAAATTTATTGGGTCCATTATAGGTTTATGGGACACGTGTAAATCAAACGGCAGCCTTGACTCACCCTTTGTTCTTTGAGTTTTATCATCATGCAGAGCAAGAGAGCAGCAATCAATTGTCATTTTGAAGTTGATAATAAAAGGAAAGTAGAGGCGACGCAGAGAATTTCCACACATTCTCCATGTGTCTTACCCAGTCGTTGGCAAACATTTTGACTCGCGGCCCACAATTGGTCCTAAAATATGACGGGGGGGGGGAGGGGGGGGTAAACTGAGATAAATGACATAGAAAAGTCAAGCATAAAGGCTAAAATGCTAAAATGCTTTTAGCCTTTTTTACGCCATCTATTGGGGAAATGCAGCATTGCAGGGAAAAGGCAGATTTATAATGACCATATAAATCAATTATATAATTTTGACAAGTTTGGCGGGCCGGATTAAAAAGCCGAACAGGCCACATCCGAGCCCCCGGGCCTTAGTTTGCCCATGATATAACCCATTATTCAAGGTTCGTTTGTTGTTGTGGCACAAAGACAGTTTCATGTGGGCCATGATCATTGTTCTTCAAGTTAATTATCAGTTTTCATTCAGGTAGAAATAATCTTTGAACTTTGAAACATAAATTGCATCAGGATCAGAATTTCAATGGGCCTTTGGTCAAATTTGTAATTTAAAATTTCTGGAAATTTCTGCTTACATTTTGTCTGTTCAGCAATCTTTAGCTTTATTCTATGTGCTAACCTATAGATTTGGACTTTCAGCTGTTTAGGTTATAAGTTTGAACGACCCAGAATCCGGTTCCTAACATTTAGAGCCTAATTCCATTTCGTTTTGCTGCAAATTTGATTCAGTAAAATTTCAAGGAGATTCTTCTCAAAGGTTTTACGTTGCAATCATTTTGACACAGTGATAGTGAAAAGGCTGTGTTTAACAATGATTTTCTCCTTCAATACACTCCAGACAGACAGAGGTAATGAGTTGAAGAAATTGATAGAACAGCCAGAAAGTAAAGACACAAACGGCTGAAAGTTTTCAAGCTCAGCAGTCAACAGTCCTGTCTGTTTGGATTGCACTGCTTTTTTTTTTTTTTGCTGCATTCGACTGTAAACCAACAACTCTGCAAACGTCACACTTAATTAATATGTGATTATTGACTAAGCTTAAGAGCAGATTGCTGCGAATTAGCCTTTTTTTCCTAGAACAGTGAATGCACCACTGCTCTGGCTCAGTTTGTAACACTGCTTCAATTCAGGAAAAAAGAATAAAAACTTTTCTAACATAAACCACCTTAAACATTAAAATGTTGTCTATAATATAATGAAAACATTCTTTTAACATAAACCACCTTAAATTCTAACATTAAAATGTTGTCTATAATATAATCCATAATCTTCAGGTATTCTCTTTCTAAACCACAGATGTATGTTTGAAGATAACCTGAACTTGTCGGGGATATTGTCCTTTATTCTGATGCGGCGGAGCTCCAGGGATTAAGATAAAGAGTATCACAGGATATAGACGTGGAGACAGTTAATGATCACAGAGCATGGAGCTGAACTGCTGACCCCTGCGGGACGAGAAGAACTCCCGCTCCGACTTTGTTAGTCACTTCGCCCCCTGTTTGTCAAAGAGTACATTTACATCACAGCCACCCATGCTAACGTTGACTTAGCAAAGGGTGGGTACGCACCGAAATGGACCGTGATGCGATCATCTTCCCCGTCGCAAACTGAGGCCTGACTGTGTGTGTGTGTGTGTGTGTGTGTGTGTGTGTGCGTGTCACTGCTGCAGGACTACAAAGCAATTTCCCAGCGTGCAGATCCGTGCACAGAATCAATAAATCACATTCCTGATTACTCTGCAGGGGGAAATAGAGTTTGTATTGTTTCTCCAAGACAAATGTAGGCTCCGGGGCAAGATAGATCTTTTTTTTTTTTTTCCTTGGCCAGAGAACGACAACCCTCACCTCCTCACATCACCCTCCCCCCCCCACACACACACAAACATGTATGCTCTTCCTTTGCCTCAGACCACTGCTCTGTTAAACTGAAACCGACCTCCCCCTCCCCCCCCCCCCCCCCCCCACCCCCCCGCCGCCGCTTCTTCCACTTTTCTCTTCGACTGCACTCCAAAAATCAGCCATCCCTGTTCACCTCCCACTCTCTTTCTCCGCCGGAACGCTCCATTTCATCCAAGGTGGCCATTTCAATAACTCCTCTCTGACTGAATCAATTGAAAGTTGAAGACCAATCCCAGGACTTCTGCACAGCTCACTTTCTCTCCATTTCCGGGGCCTTTTCTTTTGCAAAATAACAGTGTATCATCCCTGACACATTCCTGCCTCCAGATGATTCTCTTTTTTATTTTTTATTTTTTTTGTAAACTCCAACACATTTCCAAACCAGTGTTATATGCCTTGTCATTTGCAGAAAAACTGTTTATTTTACAGCTGTACGTTAACTGTTAACGTCACTATGATCGATCAGCCAATTAGAAAGCTGGACTTAAGACAACGTTGTCACACACCAACCAGCTTCCTATGGCGTGGTCCACTAGCTGTGTCCACTAGGGGATTTTGCAAGATCTGGTAGTTAGAGACCTGGTGTTTTTTTTTTTTTTGTTGTTTTGTTTGTCTTTTTGCTTAAATTATTTTACTCACAAAATGATATAAAATGTATATTATATATACTAATATAACACATACTTTATTCACATTTAGCAGCTACTAAAACAGATTCCAGGTTTGGTTGTATCCTAAGAATCAGCACTAAAAACTCAAGCAATTTGTTCCACTTGGTTGCACATCTCCATTACAGCCGTTGGCATAAAAGCGAGTGAGATCTTTTGCGATGTCGATAGTCCATTCTTATCTTTGTTTTCCTCTTAATGGGATGGTAATCTTAGAAAGTCTGTCAGATGTCCTGCAGACGTCCATTAAAAATCTCAACGTGACATACAGTAACAACTCTCTTTTTACATAAAATTGTATGTAAATATTTTTTTTAAAATGTCTTTTTGGGACATACGCCATATAAAACACTCAAATGAACTTCTACTTTGAGATCTTAAAATGGCTTAAATAACCCAACGGCCATCGGAGAATACGATAAAATGTGGAACGTTAACGCCTTTATTTTCCCTGCTGTGATTCCGACCCTGAAGTGCAGCAAACCAAACAGTCGCTGATTATATGAAAACACACCCGAGTAAAGTCACGAAGGACGAGAAGCCAAAGACTCTGATTAAACTGCACTTCTCGCTGATTGATTTCATGAAGATGTGTAACAGAGACATTAGTCATCAAGAGAGAACCGATGCAAATGTAATGTCAAGCACAGAACATAAATTATAAAAAGCCAAGAATGGATCATGCAGATTTTTTTTTTCAGACTTGGGGAGCAATCTGAATTAGCTGCCAAGATTTAGAGTTTGGGTTTAACTGAGTCTGAGAATAGGAGGGAAGGATGGGTAATCTGGGGACAGATAATAGAGATCGATCGGTCTGCACAGAAGATTCAGTCTTTCACAGGTTTGGGGAAAAGAAGGTTTTTAGGTCAGGTTGTTAGCAATTTCTGTTCCCAAATACTCAAAGGATTCATCTCACTGATGTTTTCTTGGTTTGTTGGTAAAAATGACCCAGGGATATTTGTTTTTTAAGGACAAAAAATGCTATGTTCTTATACACTTTCCAGAGCCATGACCCAGGGATATTTGTTTTTTTAGGACAGAAAATGCTATGTTCTTATACACTTTCCACGTTAGAATCGAACATTTGAATGTGAAGGTTAAAGAATTGCAATTATGACATCAGAAGATTGAACAGCTGTGTCCGCAGTACATTCAGTAAATTTAGAAAACACATTCGGGTGAAATATTTAAACGCACCTGACTCAGCCTCCACTGAAAGCTGTGTTTGAACGTGAATCCACAGAGTCTGGCCTCTGCCTTGACTTTAGGAGTACGTGTATTCACAGGCCTGACTACCTTTATTTATGTCTCAGAGTCACATATTTTCCTCTAATCAGATGACAGACAGGAGGAGAAAGAGGAGAGGGAGGAAAATAAAGATGACAAACATCTTTTTTCCCCCTCCAGCAACCCACTTCCTGATCCTGTCACTCATCCAGGTTGTAAAGTGACTGAACAAAGACTCGACTTCAGGTGGACTATGACTTCATGCAGGTAGGAACATGAAGTCGAACACACTTCCAGTGATTTACTTCAATCTGACACCGCAACATTTTCAGTAAACTATTGTGACAAGTATCCTGTTTCTATCAACATTGTGTTTGGATTATTTCCACAGCAATTACATTCAAAAATACAGTAATGGAGCTGACTACTGTTACATTTCTAAGCTCTAAGTTTGTTCAAGTTTAAGTCTAATTTTTTTTTTCTTTTTTACTTTTCTCCAACACATCTTCCCAGATTTCTTTTTGTTTTTTGGCTAACTAGTTATTTTATACGTGTTAAAAAAATCTTTATAATATTTTTGTAGAATTTTGTGTTAAATTGTGCAATTTTATTCTTGCTTTCACTAATTTAGGGATTGTTTCACTAAATCCTTGATGCACTTTGATGACCTTCATAATTGTGTTTGCTACTAAAATATTTTATTTTGCAAAATTTTACCTATAATTAGGCGTACTTTATGTTGTTTATTTCAACTAAATCTAAATGTTATATAATCAATAGAATTATTTAAAATTATTTTTTTAAGTTGACTTTTTTCAAATCTATATTCAGTGTTTTTTGAAAGCAGTGTTTCCCAAACTTTTTTTCTGGGGACCCATATTTTAAAAGTCACAAATCTTTGCGACCCAAAAAAAAATCTCTTGCGACCCAGCTGAGGGTCGCCACCCAGTCTTTGGGAAACATTGTTTTAAAGTTTGATTAATTACATAAGTTTTTGACTTGGGGCACCCAAAAATAATCTTTCCCAATAAAAGCAGAATCATCATCATCATTATAATCGTGAGCATGTTCATCAGCGACATCGTCACGTTCCATAGGGTCCATTCAGGTTTTTCTTTTTAATGGGAATCGTAAATGTTTATGAAGCTTCGGAGTCACATAAGCAAACCTGACCTCATCGCAGCTCTGTCTGTGTGTGTGTGTGTTCGCGTGCATGTGTGTGTTCAGCAGCAGGACAGATGGAAAGTAACTCCAGCCTGCTCTGTAAATCACAGCGTCTGCTGCTCTTAGTCAAACAGCTGTTTGGATTCTGTGCTCAATGGTTTTCAAAAATCTCCAGCATCTAATAAACTGCAGCAGTGAGTGTTTACTCATGGGTGAAGGTGAAAAATAAATTGGTCTGATTTTCATTATTTCAGATATTTTGCATCTGCAGATTGGAATTTATTTTGACTCCACCATATATTAGCGGACAAACCCTAAAGGATTAAAAATGCCACAGTCACCGTGTGGGTGTTCCATCTGCACCGTGCCATAAAAAGTGGAAATAGAACGTGATATAATTAAAAAGTTAAAAATCAAACTCGTTGTATTGTAAGTGTGTGTGTTGGGAAATGTGATTTAAAATATTTAAATAAATAGCAAAAATATTTTTAAAAAATCAAGCATCTAAAAGAAATTTGCCAAACACTAAACAATGAGGTAAAATTTTAGCTCGCTAATTATTTTCTTTTCTTAAGAAATGTTATTGCCCGTGATTGCATTTCTTTTTTTTTCATTTTATCTTCTGAAAGTTCCTCCCTCTCTGACACAAACAAAAGCTGCTGTAGAGCTGGCTGTTTGAAGTGAACCGTTGGAGCCGGCTCACTTCAGAGAGACTTCACAAGTGTCAGCTCTGAGGAGGAGAAGGAAGGGCAGGACTTACACACGGTGAACACTAGAGAAAAGGAGTGAGGAAAGGAAGGACACACTGATACACCACGCTGCTTCACACACACATAAGAACTCACCAGTCATCAAGACAGTTGCTGATGCTGTGACTGCAGTAGTGATGGGAGTATCAATTCCGCGGTATCGATATATACCGATACTCACACGAGTATCGGCTAGAGTAAAGTATTGATACAAATTAATACATGAAAAAAGTGCATTAGTTGACATATTTTAAGGTAACATACTACATACACTGCTGCAACAACCGGATGTCTGATATTAACGTTCTGCTAATATCCGATATGCCGATATTGTCCAAATTCCGATATCAACCAATACCGATATTTGCAGTCTTTTTCCCCCAAAACTGCAGTAAACGTCCGAGGACCCCACAGGCGATTCCAGAATATTTGGCCAAACCCAGGCATTCTGTTGTTGGGTTTTTATTATCTGAAGAAAAAAATGATAAAGACCACCATGTGTTTTTGTTGAGGCTCCAACTACTGCTGAGACACCTGGTCTGTGTCAGGCAGGCTTCACTGAGCGCAGGGCAGCTGACTGATGCTAACATCTAACAGGAAGCAATGGGATTCTATGGACTAATTAATATTGTTGAGGAAAATCAGCAAAACTTCAAGTTGTCATTTGAATTAGTGACAAAAATCAACAGGTGTGAAATACATACATCTACCTGCTGTACTATATTTGAATATATATGTAAATATATGTGTAAATATATATGTAAATATAGATATAAATATATATGAAAATATATCTGTGTAAATATATGTACATATATATATGTACAGATACACATTTTCTGACTTTAATAAAAAATATATGTATAACCTATGTGTATATATTAACACTATAGATGTTGATATATATTTATAACTGAGTATGGTCAATTGTGATTATATGTACTGTGTATATACAGTATATATATATATAGTACATATATATATATAAATAGTTTTGTTCCAGACTTTTTCTCAACGCTCCTTCTTTTAACTTAAAGTTATTTATGTCTTCATGTTTCCATCTTTTCTCTTCACGTGTTCGTGTTTCTTCCCCACTCTCATCCAGCTGTGCTCCATATTCTCTGGCTCTGGTTCCACATTTTAAAATAGAGCTATCACTGTAATTCACTGCAATAAAAGAAAGAAGAAGAAGAAAATGTAAAACCCTTTAAAGCTTTTATCCGTCCGTCTTTTTTTCACGCTCGTGCTGTTAGTTTCTGATGACCCCGGCTGATCAGACATATTTCCTCATAATTACTCGGTGCTTTCAAAAAGAAAAATCCATATGTCCATACCTCTGTGTGTGTGCATACGCAGTAAGTGCACATCCAGCACAAGTGCTGCCATTTGAAAGGCACCGGCTCGCTGCTCGCAAATCTAATAAGGTTTGTGGAGCCGCGGCAGTGTTTCCAGGCCTGTGTTCTCACAGAGCTGTTAACAGCAGTTATAGCTGCTGCAGAGAAGCTCGATTAAAGAGTTCAACTCTGAAACACGACACCGCGTTAGTGGGGGAAACGAGCACTGGGGGAATTACCTGCAGTTTTAAAACACGCTGCAGCCTCTTCAAAATAACCATTAAAGGAATAAAGCATTTATAATTCATATATAAATATACAGGATGTAAAGAGTGAGGCAGGAGCTGAGTCGACTTGAATATACGGAAGAACCAGTTTAAAAAGAAGGCCTAGGAAAGGGAAGACAATCATGACTGTTTATTATAATTGTTATTAAGGTTTGGTTTTTAACCCGTGATGAGTTTAAGGCTTTTTTCACCCAATTGAGGAACTGTTTTTATCCTTTTCCAGACAAATGTATTTTTAAGCATATGGATTTTTAAACGTTATATATAATAACGTAATAAATGACAAACTGTATAATTTAGTCATTTATAAGATATTTTATTGACATAGTAAAAAAATTAAATGAAAATAAAATTATATTTATTTATTTACATACAAAATTAAATGAAAATAAAATTATATTTGCTTGAATTAAATTAATTTATAAATTGGTTCTTGCAGCACGCTTTGGAAAAAGTGAATGTTTTCATTAAGGGAAACTGGAGTATAGTTTTTGGGGGGTCATCTCGCATCATGTTTCCCAAGAGTTTATGAATAATGTCTATTGACTTGGGTTGCGAAGGTTTGTGACTTTTAAAATATGGGTCCCCAGAAAAAAAGTTTGGGAAACACTGGTCTACACCAGGCGTGGGCAAACTTTTTGACTCGTGGGCCACAATGGGTCCTATAATTGAACAGGGGGGCAGATAGACGGAGTGTTTGTGTGAACTAAGATAAATGACATGTAAAAGTCACACATAAAGGCTAAACTGCTAAAAGTGCTTTTATCATTTTTACGCCATCTATTGGAAAAATGTGGGTATTGCAGGGAAAAGGCAGAAGGGAAAAGTTTGACCGGCCGCATCTGGCCCCCGAGCCTTAGTTTCCCCATGCCTGGTCTACATGCTCCACTGTTTAGTCTTCCTATATATATATAAGTTTATAGCAGTTACGTATATTAAATGTGAACCTTTAATGTGCACACAGTACATGGAAATGGCTAAAATTGCGTCATTGAGGTTTACTGGACGGGATTATGCAGCTAAACAGCATTAGCATAATGTTAGCTCACTAATAGAGGCTGTTTGTTTTAACTATCAGTTAACAAAAACTGGTGATGAGTAGCTGGATGTTGTCTTTCTTCTTACGAAAAAGTTAACAGTGAGTGCTAACGGGAAGCAGTTACCTAGTATTTCATCGTAATTCTAAAATACTTTTGCGTCAAGAGGTTCAATGCACCAATTCAAATTTAAGGTCTGCAAAGATTTAACTGGCTGCTGACGACAGAATAATGAAAAAAATCCACCAAACTTGAAAGATGAAATGGAAAGATTTCAAACGGCACCACGGCTCAGTGACTTTGTGGGGACAACTTTGACAATCTTTTTTATTTTTATTTTTTTTTGAGGTTTTAAATACATCCCCGCAGCACAAACTTAAAACAAAAGGGATGATTAATTAAATTTTCTAGGGAGAGAAGGAGAATTTCACCACCTCATGGTGAGCTGAAACCCAGCCACACGGTGTGGAGATGAAAAGTCCTGCTGCCTAAACCCTTCATCTGAAGAGCCAGCGGCCCCCGCTGTGACCAAGAGCACATTTTTTCTGGCTTACTTTTTTTTTTTTTACAGTTTGAACTATAATAAGACAGACATATCGGTATAATCTTTTTTGGAAGAAAAATATTTTTGTTTATTTGGCTGCAAAATTATTTTGCATTCCATATAAAAATGCAGCCAGACGAGGATATTTAAATCAGTAGGAAAGTAGAAAAAACCTTTTTCAGTGAAATGTGGTGCTGGAATAACACATGACATTTGCAGAGGCTTTTTTTCAATAATGCATATTTTGGCTTTTGCCTTCAAGAAAAGTCTCCTAATTTACTACAGCTAATGTTTTACCTAGTTCTGGGAGCTTGTATATTACTTTTTGGGGTTTTTTTTATTGACCATTTGTTTACATTCTAATGTTATTAAAATACATGTTTTCACTTTTTCTTTGTTAAACTTTAATCTATTTAAACCAAAGGCGTCAAACTCATTTTGGTTCAGGGGCTGCAAAAAAAACAAAAAGTTCACATTTTTCCCTTTTGTTTTCAAGCTAAAATACATTAGATACAACTTTATATTTAATGTAATGTAATAATAATAAGAGTTTGTGTATATTCTTATTCTCAAAATTCATCAACTTGGCTGGATTGACACTCCAAATGGGCAAGTTTTGGCCCGCGGGCCCTATGTTTGAAGCCCCTTATCTAAATTATTAACCATTACTTTTTTTCATTTATTCCTGGGATAAGTTTTTAAAATATCTTTAAGCAAATGTTTGTGTTCAACACTGTTGGACGCTGTACTGTAGCATAAAACGACCAGAGCTGAAGAAGGGTGTTGAGAGGAAAGTCTGAAGTCCTGCTGCCAAATCCCATCTTCTCAGAAGGCAGAATGTAACTCTTTACACGTTGTTTACAAGTTTACAAGACAACTTTTTGTCTAAAATTCAAAAGAAATACAGAGGTTGGTCTGATGGTTCTCGGATTTACTGTATGTGAACAACAAGAACAACAGCGCCGTGCCCACAAGTGAGTAAAGACCTCTGTGCCCCGACACTGTTGTGTACAACACTCAACATTTTCTATGGTAACTATGTTCAAGTCAAAAAAAAAAGAACCAGATGTGAATGTGAACAACGAGATGGATTGTACTCTGCGGCCAAATTCCTCAACGAGAAATAACCTGCTCTCACTTTATGAGTTTTGGTTTTAGAGCCCTAAAGACAGAGCTGTCAGTAAATCACCCAGACAAAGCTGAGTACACCATCGATCTGCAAACTAAATGATGCTCTCTTACACGCTTTTTCCAACCGTGCCTCTCAGCGTCAGGGAGAAAATGATGGGCCTCAGAAAACAGGAGAGAATAAAACTGTCAGAGATCCACTTTACTTGGAAAACTAATCTGATGCAATTTTTTTTTTCTCTGCAGGAACTAGAACTCGAGGACTGTACATGGCACCGTGTGTTGAACACAGTCACCGAAAGATAATGATAATGTTAGATTACTGTAGTGGACAAATGACAAAGTAGTTGTCAATCTGCTGAAAGATAGAAGGAAGGTTTTTAAAAAAGAGAAAAGAAGTGTTTTGAGCGTAGGTTCAGAGCTGCGTACTTAAACAGGAAGTAGAAAATAGCCATAATATGAGTTATAGCGTTGCATTCTTTTGGTTAGCCACAGAGCTAAGAAAAAAAATGGTGAAGGTTCACTTGGAGTTATCAAAATCAACACAGCGCTCCAGTTTACTATGCTATCAAAAGCCTAGCCAACTTAGCGAGCTAAAATATCACGTTTTCAAAATAAAATTCAGCAAAAATATTATCTATATATATATATATATNCCAGACAATTGGACCAGACCAAAACTCAACTCAAGGTGGATCTACTGTAACGTGCTAAAGTTCCGACAAAAATATTGGTTCAAGGTTACAACAAGTGCTCCCGAATGACCCTGAAAGCTCTTATTTTGAAGTCCTAAAAATCCCCTGGATTCCACCAACCCTCTGTGACATACAGCTGTAATATTTTTCAACAAGACTGTTTTATCTCCAACTTAAAACAGCAGTGACCTTCAGAATAACCTCAGTCTAGCGGCAGCGCAGAGAAGACGTCACAGCAAACCAAGAGGATAGGGCTGAGATTTACCGTGTTGAATCCTGGGAAGAGGCTGACCGCCGAGGCCGTCTCCAGAGGAAATGGGAGAAACTGCTTCATCCCCAGTGACGTCTGGACTGTGGGCAGTGTGGGCCTCACCAGGGCTGGCACCAGACCATTCTGACATGTGTTACCTACAGGAGGGCAGAGAGAGAGAGAGAGAGAGAGAGAGAGAGAGGAAACATAATGAGGTGAAAACAGCACAGAGGACGAACAATCAAGCTGGAACCAACAAGAGACCATCGTTTCTAGGTGACACATGAAGAGACTGGACGTCAGGTGGTTCCAAAGTAAAACCATACAGTGTGTCATTTAGTGAAAAGGAAAGATACCCGACTTTAACAATTTATCCTCTGGGATTTTTTACGTAGGAAAACAGTTTGTTTTTCTATGCAAATAAAATAGTGAAAACATCTTAAACAAAGCCAGTATATTAGCGTTAAATAATGTAAAATATACTTATGTTAAAAACAGTGTTTACAAATGAATGTTATAAAAACAGACTTTGTTAACACTATTGTCAAAGAACATATTTTTGCCCACGGCCAAATTTGCTGTTTTGTTCTTTTTTTTTTTTTGCCTTTGTTATTATTAAAGCCCATATGCAATAGGATCATTATATTTTCACTATTTAATCAAATACATTTTAATGTGCAACACATTTCAACAGATGGCTTCAGTCCAACGTTGGTCTAAATATTATTTTTGTCCATAGTCAGAGCAGAGTGGACCACACAAAAAACTCCTCAATTGAATTGTCCTAAGAGACGTTAATGCCAGGGCTTCATGGAGCACCAACTGGATGTGTTTTCAACACAACAGGATCCAAAGTAAGAAAAGCATCACAGTCTTCCAAAACATGAGGAATTAAAGAAGCCATTTGGTACAACTATAATGAAAACCAGAGGAACATGTTTTTTTTCTTACATTGCTGCACATTTAACAACAGTGAAAAGCTGAGCCAGCGCCAAAGTGCTCACAGATATGGAATCAAGTTAAACCACAGACTCGAGGACAATAAAAGTAGGGTTTTTTTTGCCACGTTTTGGTCCCCAGGCATCAGTCAGGGGGTAAATAAAAAAAGGACAACGAAGAGAAAAACACACAGGACTGTCCTCCCTTCTCTGACTTTGGGCCTGCAGTCGCCGGAGCGCTGCCATCTGTTGGAAAAAAGACCACATGTCTCTCATGTGGAGGCACGTCCCGGTTCCCGGCTCTAACAAAGCGTGTCCCTCTGCGGGGACGAGCCGAGCGTGCCATTTCCTGACGTCAGCCCACCTCAGAGTGGAGTCGTGTCGGGGCCAAATCCACCAGCAGCAGTCGGAGGAGCCCAGAGTTGATGAGTGGGATTAGTCGCCATCAAAATGAGCAGTGACACACTAAAAATGTGAGTTTCGTTGGACCAAGTTTGGCTGTGAGTGACAGAAGATGAAATCTGATGTGTTGCTACGGCTGAAAGCCTGTGATTTTTTTGTTTTGTTTTTTTTCTCTTCGCTGCAGCGTGCACAGATAATTTGTTCCATCTCCGAGCAGAGAAAATCACAATGAGGTCTTGTTTTTCTTTTAATGTTTGGCAGGAAGAAACTTTCTGGGCCTTTCTTCCAATAGAAACAGCGGTGCTTTATTACCAACTTAAAAAAAAAAAAGCAAGAGTCATTAGAGCCCGGGCATCTCTCTATTAGAGGACAATCTGATAGGAATCTAGATCCAGGGCAGATAATCCTAATTTAGTCAACAACGCTCCTGTCCTGATTTAAACCAGTTACTGGAGTCAATGGAAATCCAGTCAGACTTGGCTCTGTGAAGTCCACCGCTGAAGAGAAGCTTCTCCCTGGTTTAACCAAGCATATTCTAAGCTAAACAGAAAGACTGCTATAGAAATCCGACTGTGAAAGAGCAGAGTGAAGAAAGGTAAACTCTGAAACGCCTGAAGATTTGAAGCATCAGAGTGGAGACTGGGGTAAAGGTGATGAAAGTCTCAGCATATCCATAACTGAGCTAAAGTGACATTTATATGACGTGCAAGTGCCAAAAATTTATCGTTTCGTCGATTAACTTGTCAGCTCAACATTGTTGGTTTTCTAGAACTTCCAACTCTGGTCTGAAGGTCAGTCACTGATTCATAAGTTTCACTTATGAATAACTGTTGTTTTTAAAGGTTTTATAGAGATGAAAAGCTCCCCCCATACAGTGGAACCTCGTGATAGCCTTCGAGAGAGCCTTCGAGCAAATCTTTGCTTCGAGATACGATTAGAGATTTGAGATACGAGCACACTTACAGATGCCAACGGTAGGTGGCCGAGCACCGTATTGTGTTTGCGTTATCTACCTGATTTTCTCTCTATTTTGTGGATACACGATACTCGTGTATCCATACTTCCCTCCCTCATTCTGTCTTGGTGAGATCGTTGATCAAGTCTGTTCATGATGTACCGTTCGTCTGCGTCAGTTCGTCTGTGTTGCGCCACGTTTTGGAGTTCATGCCTTGTGAACATGTACGTTAGTGTTCTTTTGCACTTTGTGATTGTGACTTTTTTGAATAACTACCTACACTTTGAAAAGAGTCTCTCCAGTACTGCAACTGGGTCCTTCCTGTTTCCTACGATATCCTTCCGAACGTAACACAAAGATATGTAAAGGTTCATAGAGAACGGCTGTAGGATCATTTTAAGGACCCTCTCTGTGGAGGCAGAGCATTGATCAGTGCTCAGCGTCAGGCTGGAGAACATAGGAGTGGGGTTGCGGGTGCAGAACCCGACGCAGGTGAACCCAATTCTCCTTACATTGGTAGGAGCCAAGGACCAAAGAGAGAGAAAAGAGATGAAATAGACTGGTGAGGGTGAGAGAGAGTCACGCCACAGGAAGGGCTTCAGATGCAAAGAGATGAAGAACCAGCACCACGCTGCAGCAGAGACATCACTGACAGATCAGGAATGTAAAAAAAAAAACCTTGTTATGTGCCTGACTGTCTGTGCTCAGAGATCCTGCGTGTTGAATATTCCTTCTTTTCTCTACATATTCACCAATTAACTCTATACACTGGGAAACTGTGTTCCCGTTGAAGAATGTCATCTTTATAGAATTCTGGGGATGAAGTTTACACCAGGTCATAACATGTCCCAGTGTAAGGATTGCATTCCAGCTCCTTTAGGATGTTTTTGGGAAAAAGAAAAAAAGAATAGGACATAGAAGTATTACGAAATACGAGCAAGCCTTTGAGCAAATTGTGCCGACACTACGTGGCCGAGCAGCCCACGCTGCATTTGAGATAAGAGCACGTTTACAGATGCCAACACTACGTGGCCGAGCAGCCCACGCTGCCTCACTCGTTCATGTCATGTCTCTATTTTGTGCATTATTCTTCATAATAATGATGAGTCCTAAGAGAGTGAGTGGTAAGGATGGTAGAAGAAGAAACGCACGATGACCATGGAAATAAAGCATGAAATGGTCGATAAATATGAGCGTGGTGTCCGCTAAAGAAAGAATACAAATCTAAAAAAAGAGCAAAAAAAAATACTTAGGTTAAGTTAATTCTAAGTTTATGTAAGTTACGTAGAGTATGAGTAAGGTACGGGATAGAATCAAGTGTCTACGTACAGGCCAACTCTCTTCCCCCCCTTCCTCCCACCCTCCTCCTCCTCCATTAGCCGCTACTGTATCGTCTGTCTCGAAGGTCAGAACTCATAATTAAAACCACATTTTATTTTATATCACAGGAATACTTATATACTATAGTTTTTTGTGTGTGTATGTCTCTGTCTCTATAGCAACTAAAAACATGTTTTTCCATTGTTGTTAGCACTAATAAGGGAGTTTTTTAGAGGGCAGGAACGGATTAATTTCTTTGCTGTTATTTCTTATGGGAAAAAATGATTTGAGATATCTCGAGGTTCTACTGTATTAACAATGTCTTTGACAACGGTCTTTTAATTATAAAAGAAAATTGCCAGAGAAGAATGGTGTACCCTTAATAAAGTATAAAGTACATCTTCCTCCTCCCTCTAGAGATCACTGTTTCCTTTTCCTTTCGGATTAGCTTTCTCCATCCTCCCTGCTCTTTCCAATCTTCAGATTAGTTTGGGGTTAAAAAGGGCAAATCGAAGTTTGTCCCTTGTCGCCGAAGGTAACCCGACGATCCTAATCTAACCGACATGCCCAAACAAGGCACATACCAGCTCGCAGCGGTGGATTGTGTTTCACTCTCCTGAGCTTGATCATCCGTCAGCAGCAGCAACGCGACCAAAAGGCAGAGTCAAGGCAGAGCAGAGAGATGAGCCTGTAGCTGCTGCTGCAGCTGGAGTTACCCCCATAACCCTGTGAGTTCAACGCTGACTCTGAGGATTATTTTAGCACTTTGAGCCAGAAGAAAAGTTAAGTCTACGGCGTGCTCGCAATATGCAATTATGCATTATCACTGCAAAACTTCCAATAGTTATAATAATGCTTTTAAAAAGTTAATATTTAAGTTTGGCTGAGTGCTACTGGATTCTGACTAAATTAAGAAGAGCTCGGGGGCCCAGGTGGGCTGGGATCTAGCACTGATTTTAGCTCGGATGTATAATTTAATGCATTAGAGATTAAATATGAATCTCGGTCGAAAGTGAATGAATAGAACATATTGAGTAAAAAGCTGGATTCTGTGTCAGACTGGACCTTCTAATACATTACTTCTCCTGAGTTCTGGTTCACTGATGAGGTGAATGAGTTCCTGTAAGTGAATCACCACGACTCTCACAATGAGCTCTTCATGGACACTCTTACAGCAAGCACACTATGTTACTGCTAAAGGTGACATTTTGGAAGTGTCTGAGGTTTTTGAAAATGTTTATCTATGTTAAGTGTAACCACTCATTCATTTTTTTAAATACATTTCAGGCCACACTGAACGCTGTGGAGAATCACTGCAATGTTTGTGCGGTTCCACGGGAATGACAAACACGGGAACAACTAGTCCTGCATCCTCCACGGTGAGAAATTGAATATTTTTTTACATGCACCAAATGTGTGAGGTCCAGAGAACTGAAGGTGAACCAGACCGTGCACCAGAATGAGATGTTGGAGTACTGTAAAGTCAAGGTACTAAAGGAAAACTGGAGTCAGTCAAACATTACATATACTGTTATATAAGGATAACAGGCTACCCTAATGCTAACTCTGTAATGCTTGAGGTTACTGGTAACTAGTACATAAAATGGTTAAATGTTAAATTAGTGTCATAGTACTGGTACATAAAACGGTTAAATGTTAAATTAGTGTCATAGTACAACAGACTGGGACATACAGTAAGAAGCAGAAAGCTAACCAGTGGTGAACTCAAATAACTGTGTTTAAATTTTAAATGTTTTTTTAAAAGGTAGCTAGATGTAAAATAAATCTTCTAAACATTTGTTTAGGGGGCATGAATTGATATTTACCTGCATTGTACAATATTTTCAAACTAGCAATTAAGAAAATTAAAAAAAAAACAATTTGTCTAAAGGAAAATATGAGTGAGCGGCTAATCCTTTAGCTAGCTACTTTGGCTGAACAGCTAAAGCTTAAGTTAGCATAAATGAAATAGCAAAATGGATAGTAATAGTCTAACAAACTGAAAAACAAAAACTTATTTATTAAAAGAAAGATTGTCAGCACAAAGCTCAGTTTTATTTTTGGCAACTAGATGTCTAAAAAAAATAATGTAAAAGTTAGAGAATTCAGCTTTACAGAGTCGTGGAATTAGGAATGCTAGTGGTGGTGGTTAATTTTGTTTAGTTTAGTCCAAACAGCTACAACAGATGCTACAAAGACCATCTTGTGTCTGTTGCTACCATGCAACACTTAATATGTAGCCTTTTGATAGCTACTGTATTTGTCATGAAAGGTAAAGCAGGGTTAACAAATTATTATCGCCGCTCTTGGCAGAAGGAAGAAGGAGCAGCAGCCGTTATTACGCATCTGTATTATTGTGCAAACGGAAAACAAGTTCAAAATAAAATATACATCAGAAACCAGAGAAAATACTGAGCCTCCACTTGACAAGTCATCACTGACGCAACGCCACTGAATACTAACACACTCCAGATGTGTAAACAATTCACTTACACCTCGGCTCTGTAGCCTTCATAGATGTTTAGATGTGATGTTTAAGTGTGCGAGGATTTGGTTTTATTTAGAGTAATTGATGCAGCCAAGCTATGCTAACAAGTATTTGTATGTTACTGTACGAAACACATTACTAATACTAAAACAGAATCAGCTGACAAACATGTGTTTTTTATTCCCTGTTTTACTCAGAAATGGTAGGACGTTCAAAAATTCAATGTCTCTTGGAAACATTTATACAACAACAACACACACACACAAAACATCGTTTTTTACTTTTTCTTTCAAAGGGAAGATTGTTAAATCTTAACCGAAGTTAAACACAAAACCTAAATATTTATAAAAACAAAAAAACGGACAAAAGATTAAACCAGGCCATAAGAAGCTTAATTTCTGTACAATAAAAAATGTCAATTTTCTTTTAAGTAAATCAGTTGCTTTTTTTTTAATTCCAAAATGAAAATTTCAAATTTTATTAGAAATTGGTTGCTAACTTGGAAATTAATTTTGTCAACTTTTAGCAAAAACCATAGCAAAATATCCTAAATTTGGGAGAAGGAATAAGTAGCAGAAAAAATACAAACATTACTGGAATACATACCAGTCTTCACTGAAAGATAGCTACTGAAAAATTGAAATATCAATAGTAAATTTCCTGCCCAGATGGTGGGACGTTAAAGATTTACGCTAAACACCTCATAAAAACATGCCGTGCCATGTAGGGGTCCCTGGGCCAGACATTGGACATAAATGTTTAATGATGTAATGATAATCTATCAACAGTGATCACTTTATTTTAGTCTAATTGTGAAAAAGACTGCAGTTAGGGATGCTAATGGTTATTAAACTACTATATGTAGAAAATAAGTTCTTCGAGGATACGTGTTGTTTTTTTTAACAGACAGCAGTCGGTTCACTTCTGTCTCCAATTACTCCTTTAAATATGCAATTTTATAACGTATTTGATTAAAAGTCTTTTAACAGGCATGTTAGTTTGGTCGACATGACTGGCTAGAAGAGGATTTGATCTTAATGGACAGGAATAATTTCATCCAAAAGTAAGAAAACCAAAGGAGCAGTATTTAAAGAAAATAACTAGTGTGGAATTTAATTTGAAAGTTGTTGTTTTTTAAATTGGTTTAAAATTGTTGTCGGTCCCTAGTTACAGGCCCGAGAGTCGTTGTTTCTTGGATGTCACTACCACAAACCACTCCAACCTGATCCATCGACATAATACTGCAGTGACATATGTTACAAAAGGCGGGGCTAAAAACTGATGTCTGGAGGCAGAGTGGCATTCATAATTAATCACGTTGTGCTTTTCCTTTCTCCTCAACCGTCCGCTTCCTCTTAACGTTCTAAACCAGAAGCTCCTCTGGCCGCTGACTCTCCCCTGATACGATCTGTCCAGAGGAGACGGCGAGCCCTCCCCCTCCAAAACCAATTTTATTGTTATTATTATTATGAGATTAATCTGAATTACAATGAATGAAAGCTCATTGGTGAAGTCGTGCACGTTCTCCAGGATATGATTAACACCTCCGGATTTCCAGTTCACTGATTTCTGACCTGTTTTAATGCCGTCTGAGAACAGAAGATGGAATTATTATATTTCTATTACTGTGACCAAAGTTGAGATTGAATTAGGATTGTTCTTGTATTTGAGAAAGCTGCACTTGACCTGTTTTTTTGGGGGTTAACTTTTCTATAATTATCACTGTGTTCTGATGAACTACTAATCATTTCCTTAAGCGTTTCCTACATTTGTCAGACGACAGGGGGATTTACAAATCCCTGTTATATTTCTATGAGGTTTCCAAAACTTCAACGAAATAGTTAATGCCAGGTTTACCTAGCACTTGTAGGTGATGGTGAGCTTGTATCAGAATTTTGTCAAAAGAGACAGGGGAAAATACACACATTCTCACATAATATACATATTTAAAGCCCCATCTGCTGTGTGCTTTTCTATGATAAGAAATAATACTATGATCAGTATTATTTTTTTGAATATGAGCATTTTAATGATTCTCTATTTATAAGTGATTTTGCATTAGAATTATAATAACGTTAAACAAATCCAACGGTTGCCCATTGTCATGACAGGAACCGCCAACATGCTCGTGAAAAGCGTACTGTACATACACGCACGCGGACGTAAACACACCAGTGAGATCGTACAGCTCTGTGTTTCTCACCAGTGCCAGAGTACAGCTCGCTGGCACACACAGTTGTTTCTGGATGAGGTCCAACCATCACTTCCTCACGTGCCCTGTAATCTGAGGTTAACCAAAGAGGCGTTCGCAGCTCCTCCACGTCCACCACAGAGTCAGAGCAGCTTTATATTTCCTCTCTCTCTGCTTTTAAACGTCACTACACTTCTAATGGATTATAAAGTGCACCACGCGCACGCACACTTACAGGTTATTAGCCCACTACGTTAACTGATATTTTACTGCCAGAGTGTTTTTCCTTTTCTTTTTTTTTTTTAATGTATGCAAACAATGTTAAATGTCTGGAAGCTCCGTTTTTATCTGTGTGTTGACGTTATTTTTCTGTCTACACCATGTCATTGTCCCGTGAGAACGAGGTGAAAAAGGCTCACAGGCCATTTGTCATGATACATCACATGCTATAAATCACGTGAACAGACAACACGTTCCAGTTAAGCAGCAGCAGCAGCAGCGACGCGGGGCCCCCTGAGTTAAAACGTGGTATTAATCTTTAAAAAGATACCATCTACTCTTTCCACGCAGCTCTGCTCACGAACGCTGACCTTTTACTCTGTTGTTTAAGGATTTCTTTTTTTTTTTCTTTTTTTTTTTATGCTCAATCCACAATGAACAGTGGAGATAAGATGATTCATCACACTTCATCTAACAAAAACAGATAGGGCTGCAGCCAGCACTTTCACATCCAAAACACCTTCTCACCAATCGGGGGGCTGGAACTACATCTGGAGCTTTGAGCATTGGAAAGACTGGGGGTGGGGGGGCAGCATTGCTTAAAACCCACGATATTTTGGTATTTGGTAGTATTGCTATTAAGTTTTTGTTAAATATAAAGACTATAAAATACTATGGTCCAAACACAGCAAATATATATTTATTATATATTTCTTATTCTTAAATGACCAACTAAAGCATTTCTATAAATTAAAAAAAATTAAGGGTCAAATTATTATTGACATCTCATTGACCTGACGACCCATAAGTGGCCCCCAGGCTGGGAGTTTGGAACCACTGGTCCAAAGAGACTATTTTGCAGGTCTGCATTGTAAGACCTCCTTAAAGTTCCTGAGAAAAATACAGGACAGAAATGGCCTGCAAATAATTAATTGAAAGTTTATTTTTCTTTCTACGACAGATCTTCAAACATGTTGATCAGTTAAAATTACCCAATCAAACCAGAGCATGCCTGAAACACAAAGTCTTCCAAGGAAAACCCGAGACGTAACATGCTGGACGTCTAAATAACTCCATATTTATCTAGTGTTGAAATTAAAGATATTTTTGATGATTCTTTTGATTTCCATATCTCACAAGGAATCTGAGGTTTTCACACATATGTTTTGCTTTTTTTTTACTCCACCCTGACCTGCAACACCTTCATTTTCTCTAGTGCCTCTTGGTCCCTTCACACCTGACTGACATCAGGACTGAAGTACAGAATGACTAGAGCGGTTTGCTCATCTGACAGCTCATTTATTTATAAGCTTTCTCCTTTTTTCCCCCCCTTTTCTCACTCACTCCCACACTGTATGACATAACAGCAGAAAATCCCTCTCGCCTTTATTAGCCATGCTCTGTAACTTCAGATCTCTTTAAGCCCCGGCATAAAAAAAGAAGAGGGTCCTATTCTTTAGCAATTCAACCCCCGTGCTCACATTGGATCAGGGTGTAATTACTCCTGCTATGAGACTGTAAGGCTGCCACGAGCAGAGCTTTTGAAGGAGACAAAGCAGTTCCTGCATCAACTCTTGGTCAGGCACATCTACAGGAACTAGAACGGCGGCCGCTTTCTTTGACTTTCCCATAAATCCACAGTTAGACTTTCCCAAAGGGAGGATTCTCATTTTGGGTTGAAAGATCTAAAGAGAATAAAGGAACCAATCTCCTCAGTACCCAACGTTTTTTGTACCAAGCTGGTATCAGCCGTTACTGCGGACCGGTAATACCACGCCATCGTTGAAGAATCATTACATTTTTAAATCAAACCTCTTTTAGAATTTCTTCTGTTAGTATCAGAGTCTGAATGACCTGTTGGTTTGAAACATTGTCAGATTATCTATGAATGAAAACAGTAAAGGGATATGACTGGATTCTTTTGGAATGAAGTAAATTAGTAAAACTGAAGGACATCTTTTCAAGGTGTCCCCCTGTGGTCTGGAACCAAATCACCTACGAACCGGCATCCGTTCCCGAACCAGGCTCTATTAGACTCAATCTCTTTGAAATTACAGCCAAAGTGACAATGTGTTTCCCAATTTCTTTTTCTGGCGACCCATATTTGAAAAGTCACAAACCTTCGCGACCTAACTCAATAGACATTAATCGTAAACTCCTGGGAAACATGATGCGAGACAACCCCAAAAAAAAGTCTCTTTCGACACACCTGAGGGTCGCGACCCAGTCTTTGGGAAACAATCCTTTAGACATCACATAATTATTAATTAATAGTTCCATTACCAGAAAATGTCTGATTTGTTACAACAAGCATTAGTACGTTTTCCTAAACCTCCTCATCTCCAAACCTCTAAGGTGTGAGGTCTTTATGAAGGTGATGTTTTTTGTTGATCTAATTTCAATTCAAGTAGATAAAAACCACATGATCCAAGGGTGGATTCTAAATGGATCTCTAACTGGGGCTCTCAGCCGAGGTGGAGATTTATTCAGGAACTGTTTGCGGAGCCTTTCATAAAATATCACTTGGATCTCATTGATGGTTAGTCCAACCCAGTCGTCGATTCTCACCTCGTACGGCAACGAGTCCTACTAAATCAGGAACTTTTGAAGTCGCTGTCTTTCTTAAAGGTTTCTATATTAGATTTTGGATTCTCACAGATGTCAACTGTGACTTTTATCTATTTCGGCAGACACAAAGATTCCCGATAAAAGAGTCAGGATTCTTTCCTTAGATATAAATCATCTAGACGTTCAATCAGCGTGAAGAAACGAGAAAGGTTAGACCACATCCAGAGGAAATGAAATGGCAGCAGACTGTCTTCACACAACATATCAACCGGCTCTCAAGGTTCACAAACCCTGGTCTGCTTGGACTGTATGTAATGGTAAAGATACGACGTGTGTGTGTGTGTGTGTGTGTGTGTGTGTCCTTCAGGCGTTCTACTGTAGAAGTGACCAGGTCTCACTGGTTTCCTTCAGTCTTGACGGAAGAGGAGTTACAGGCAGGAACAATTTCAGGGAATGAAGAAAGAGGGGAGTGAACCAGGTCGGAGGTTTGACTGTGATGAAGAACACGCAGTGAACACATGCACACACACACCAAAACACACACACTGTCTTACACACACACACACAGATAAGAGAGCGAGGTTTTCAATGTGAAACTTCTTTGAAAAAAAACAAACAATCTTTCTTGCTTTTAGTTTCTTCACACACACACACACACACACTGATAAGGTCAGATCAGATGTTGCTCACAAACACACACACACACACACACATACTGTACATGAGGTTCCAACTCACCAAAGAACATGCTGCTGCTCTCCATGTCTCCTGCTCAGACTCGGGACTCTGTTGCTGTGTTATCGTCCTCTGTGGTGTCCTGCTGCCGGTGTGTGTGTGTCCATGGACAGCAGCAGCATCAGTCTGAGCATGTCTCATACACTTCTCAGGGGTGTGCACCAATGCGTGTGTGTGCGCGAGCGCACATGTGTTTAATCCAACCAGAGCAGCAGCAGCAGTGACTGGTCTGAACGCTCTCACTCTGCTCACTGCCGCCGTCTGAGGAGCTCACTATCTGCCTCCCTTGCTCTCTCTCTCTCTCTCCCTTTCTCTCTCTCTCTTTCTTTTTCTCGTGCCTCTCTCCTCCCCTCCTTTTCGGCCCTTCTTTCCCCCCACCTCTGTCCCTCCCCCTCGCCCTCTCAAACCCCTCCACACACTGGATCTTTTGCCTCTCTTCTCTTTGAGGTCTCTACAGTATATACATTTTCCAGCAACAGTCTCTCTCTCTCTCTGTGTGTCTCTCTCGCTCTCTCACGTCTCTCCATAGGTGTCTCATTTGTCTTTTTCCTTGCCATCTAATCCCCCCTCCATTTCTTACACTTTCTTCCCTACAGTCTGGCCTTTTTTCTTTTTTTAAATCTTATTTCCCATTCCCTGCTTCTTCTTCTTCTTCTTTCTGTCTTTCTTCATTCAGATTTTTCCTTCACTCCCCCTTTATTTTGTCTTCTCCACATCCCTCTATGTGTTTCCACCTCTCTTTCTGTATATATTTTTTCTCTTCATTTGCCTCATTTCTCTTTTCCACTCACAGTTGATTCCATTTGCAAACTCATTTCTGGAGGCTAAATCAGGATACGACGCAAATGAGCCTCACATTTCAGAAGCTGCATCCACACCCTGGTGGGGTTATTTATTTATATATATATATATTTATGAATAAAGGAAATGGTGTCTGTTCATCACATTCAAGGTGGAGCCTCTATATTTTACGATATAAAAAATACTTGAATACACATATTTTGACAACCAAATGCCAGAAGATTTTTCTATTTTAGTAAACGTTGTTTACATAATATTTAATGAAATTGCCTTCAAAGATGCCCCTAAAACATGCCATCAAAGAGGTGAGTAAATCTCAAAGTAAAAAGAAAAATAAAGGTAATATCCTTCTTCTTCACAGAACTCATCAGACTGACAAACACTGAAACGTAGAATTGGCCTGAGGAAAACACTCCAGTTGGAAATGAAAACCAAAAAACCCTCCGTCATCATTTGGTCTGATATTTTCTCCTGTTTTATGCCGCTCCTACGTCCCAGGCATGTCATATTTTTTTGTGGATTTCATTCTCACTTTTCTTCGCTGCTTCGTCCTCATTTTTGTAAAAGTGCACCGCTCTGTAGTGAGATGTTTATTGTCTTCGGCAGTACAGTACAGTACAGGGCTGCAGAGGCCACAAACAAGAGTCTGTTGTCCCCTTATTCTTTGTCATCCTAGAGGCTATTGGTTTTTTTATGTGTAATTTTGTTGTTGTTTTTACACACACGTCACATAAAATGAAGAAACTATGAACATTGTTTGGCCATTCTGTAGAGAGTACATAGTGCTCTTGCAGCAAAAAAAGCTGACTGGTTTGAGTTCTTTCTGGACTTTCTCTATCTTACCCTGACGTTACGTGGATTTTATGTCTGTTTTGCTGTTATGTTTATGTTTTTTATTAGGGCCATGAGTATTAAATCTGTTGATGTATGGATACTCATACGAGTATTGATCGAGTAACAATTACTGTATTTTCCGTACTACAAGTTGCACTTATTTGTCTGGAAAAGACGGTAATAAAATAAAAGGGTAACTTACTACACCAGGTATTGATTGATTTCAGAATTTTAACCTGTGTGATCAGGACTGAAACTGATATAAAAAAAAAATCTAAATTGTCTAAAAATAAAATTATTTAATTTGTTTTCCCTACTATGTTAGAAAAAACACAAACAAACAAAAAGTTGTTGAATTGACAGCATATGTCATGTGTGCTATTAAATCTGATATGGCTGATCACTAGCGACTAGCTTCAACTCGCCCTGTAACACTGATTTCCTTTGTTAACCAAATATTACTAAGACACTGAAAAGTTTTTATTTCCTTTGTTAACCAAATATTACTAAATATGAGCAGTAAAAGTCACGGTGGCCTCATCTGCTCTCAGATGCCCAAACCAACCACTGTTTGTTTGATTTAGAATTTGAGCTTTGTGATGATTAGTTCCTGTGTGGGCAAATGTTTGTTTGTTGGAGCATTTGGACTGATGACACACACACACACACACACACACACACATATGCAAAGACACTGTTTGGTCCTTCACTTTGACACATAATCAAACATTAAAAGTGATCCTTTTGTTTCTGCAGTATTTCGATACAACGTTGGTCTCTGCCTCAAACACACTTGGCTTTAAATGACAATTTGGTCACGTCAACACCTATGTAGAACTGCCATTCACCTTATTCCCCGCAGGGCCCCGTAGAGCTGTGGCGCCGTGAGGCCATTTTCCAAGAACAACACTGTTGGATAATCAGGTTTCTCCTGAACGCCTGTTCCAATTATAGACAAGCAGCTTTGTCTTTTTACAGATGTCAGAAAAATCAGATTAGAGCAGAAAGCTGATAGTAACACAGTTACTTAAGTGCATGGAAGTGATCTGATTGATTCTGTCTTCTTTTTGCATGCTGTCTTCCCCACTCTCTCTTTACCCTCTGTCTGTTGAGCTCTCTATGATTATTTGTCTCCGGTACTCTGACGCTCATTCCAGTTTGTTGTTATGGTGTTTAATTCCCTCTTGTCTTGTTTTGTTTTCACTTAGTCTTTTACTCTTGTTCTTCTTTGGTGCCTCTTTCCCCTGCTTGTAATCAGAGTCATTAGGAGCTGATATTCGGCGCTAATACTGCATCGTGATCAGACACAAACTCTACTGTATGTCTTCTACATACAAAGAATCAGATGTACACCGGAAGGATAAGTAGAACAAGAACATTAGATTCTTCCAGTAGCAGCTGCTGTAGTATAGCCGTCGTAGCATAGCTGCCATAGTGTAGCTGTTGTAGCATAGCCGCTGTAGTGTAGCGGCCATCGTGTAGCCGCTGTGCTGATTTCCTTAAACGTACAATACTAACCATCCTAAATGTCGACATGTACAGTATGTCCAGTAGGTCAGAAGCTCTATAAGACACAAATGTGGGGATGTAGGCCCATCAGTGAAGCTGTGTTGTCTCTTGCTAGGTGGCCCAAAATTTGGGTTCTAGTGTCCTTCAGAACTTCAGAGGGCGCTGTTGCTTTGCTACATAAGCCCGAATCAGAAAGTATTTTGAACCAACATTAAGGAGTGCCCCCACTATGTTGGCTTGGGGTCTACAATTTAAATGACCAGGATAAAGTGATCTACCTACACTGAAAACATTAAATATATATTATATACAAACAAACATACATATATATATACACATTATATGTTGGGGTACTTATACATGTCTGTAGCTGTGTCATACCATATGATCCAGTTCTTACAGTAAATGGTCACTACTACACACTACAGAATTATAATTACATGTGTATTTTTGTTTCTTTGAATTACTCGTGATAAACCAGCCCTCCCTGATCCACTGGTAGATCCCTATCTGCTTATTGGGCACCCGTGGATTATAGGGTATGAGCTTGTAGTGTCATGTCTGTCTGTTTCCGTGTTTTCCTGTGTTCTTTGTGGGGTAATCATGGGCTCACACTCACCTGTTGTTAATTAGCTTCACTTGTGTCACCTGGTGTTCCCTGTGTATATATACCCCTCTCCCTCACTCTGTCGGGGTTGGATCATTGTGATTGTGACTGTGTGTGTTGGATCAGTGTGTTAGATCTTTGTGAGTTTCCTACTCTGTGTTTCCTCGTGTTCCAAAGAGAGTTCCATGCCTGCCTGTTCTTCGTGTTTTGTTAATTTGGACCTTGTAAATAAAACTTCCTGCACCAGAAAGAGTCTCACCAGTACTGCATTTGGGTCCTGCCTGCTCCCTGCGATGCCCGCATGTGACATGTAGCTCAGATTCAAATAACAGATGGGATGTCACACTGCTGTAAACAAAAATCTTTCCCTTTTTGCCATCGGCACTGGAGCGTGGGGTACCACACTGCTGTAAACAAAAATCTTTGCCATCGGCACTGGAGCGTGGGGTAATATGTAATATGTCAACCTTTAAATCTATTCCCAAAACACAGATCTGAACTGTGGATGAGGTAACACATGGAGGTGAAGAGAAGTAGACAAGCAAATAATTTATGGTCAATCTATCGATCTGTATCATCACCGTGAATGTGGCAGAGTTGCGGTTCGCTTTTTTTCTTAGTTCCCTTTTTCTTTTCTGGTGTGCATTAAGCAGTGAATAATGTTTCCTTGCACACTCCCGTTGACTTAGAGGTCATAGTTACACCTGGATGTGTTTCTTTATCTGATCCACAGACCTTTGTAGTTCCACCTGGTTCTAATCTCACTGCCCTTAACCTCCCGCTCTGACCAAATTAAGATCAGATTTCATTAGTGAGAGCGTCAGATCTGCCAGAAAACGGTTCAAGCTCAAGACAACAACAGCAGGTGTCATTCATTTCGGAGTGGCTTTGAAGTGGTGAGAGTTGTGACTTTGGCTTGTGGTCCAGACAGCAGATACTTAGAGATTGAGCTAGAGCAAGCCGGGAGCAGAGCTGAGTCATGTCTCAGGACGCAGGTTGGATGTTTCTTAGGGGAAGAGTGAAAGAGTAGTTTTAGAAAAGAGACTAACGTTTTAATGTGTGTTTTAATGAACCGTTTTTGTTCAGATATACAGTCAGAAACTCTGTGACGGCACAAACCTATTACTGAAATTTAAAGCACTGGTTCCCAACCTTCTTTTGGCTAGTGATTCCATCTCGTCATGACAAATTTCACATTTTAGTAGCAGTCACGTGATCACAGTTGTTAATCAAGAAGCACCAGCTCAGATATTTTTATCTGCTGCTTTGTATTTAAACCAAATTTGTAGTCATGAAAGTAAAAATTATAATCATGATTTTAAAAAGAATAATAATTAATTGTGGAGCTTTGGCCCAGAGGCAATGTCTCTGTCATTGGTGTGGAACCCCAGGGTTCACCTCCTGGGCAAGTTCAAATCCTGGTTAGGGCAGTTGGTACCTTCCAGTGGACTCAGCACCTGCAGGTTCAGAGGGTTCGTCGGTGCAATGTGATTGGGGTGACGGTTGTGGAGACGGTGACCCGGTAACGGATAAGCAGATGAAAATGGATGGATGGATGGATAATAATTAGTTAAAAAATATTTTCATCAGTATTTTTTTTGTCAATATGGGGTCGTGACCCCAAAGTTGAAAAGCATTGATATCATGTAAGACCTGTTGAAAACCAGCTTTTACTGCTTGTGTTTTAATAGCCCTAATTTCATGTAGAACTTAACTTTGTCTGTACCGTGTGTAAATCTACACCTTTACATTTTCACACTCTCCTTTTTCTAGCTTACGGAGTCATGCATAGCATCAAGCCCCTGATCCAAACTCTCAGGTCTAAACTCTGTATCTCTCCACTGCTCTACACACACACAAAGACATCATTAATTTCCACAGCGTAGCTTCTGCATGTCACGGTGTCCTGTTTGAAAATGGTATCAGAGACATTGAGAAGGCAGCTGACTGTGCAGCTCAGCATTATTTCCCATTTTTACTTGGAGAAAGCACGTTAAACACCACTGATTCAGAAAACAACCGTGCTTCTGTTTCCTCAGGGGATGAAAATGTCTCTGATTGCTTGTCACTCCTGCAGGTCAGAAGGCATTTGCATGTAAGTTAAAAAACCCCAAAGTCTATCTCCTTTGCACCAGCTCATCTCCTGAGCGGCTGAGCAAAGTCTCCCCAGGACACGAGACGCTTCATGAGATGCTTCCAGGCTGTTATTACAAGGCTGAGTTCCCATAAAGACTCTTCTGTCAAGACTACAGTGTTGGAGAATGTTAGCATCAAAGTGATGCTAATGAATAACAAATAGAAACAGAACCTGATCTGGCAGCATAATTGTTATTTCAGTATTCAACCGTTGTGCTAGACACATTTGCCTTTATAGCTCACATTACACCTAATGCATATACATTTGTGACTGGCCTCATGCTGAACACGTCCATCATTGTTACTGTGTTATCTATAAACAACAAACCTGTGGAGAACTTCTACAGTCTGCACTGTGAGGTGTTTCTGTTAGACTTATTCTTTCATTGGAGAATTAATTCGTGTTCTTGGTGATTTCTTACTTTTATTTCAGCCATAACAACTAAAAAGCTTATTATCTTGTTTGAGTGATTGTTTCTCGAATTGACAAGAACATTGTTAAGTGTTTGGTAACGTGACCATGTGTGCCCTTGGTTTATAGTCACTTTGGGACATTATGTTTAGAAAAAAAAACCCTTAATTGATCCCACGTGTGTGTGTTAACAGCTGATCTGCTACAACAGGAGGTATCAAATATGCGGTTCCTAGAGAGCTCAAACTCAGGACCTTCTGTGTGATCTGTAATCAGGGGTGCTAATCACTACGCTACGGAACCACTGACTAACAAACTTGAAACGTTTGTACACGTGACTTCATGTCGGTCATTTCTCTTATACACATGGCTCAGACCTTGTTCCTTAGAAACCTAATCTATTTATTATTCTTCGTGAGAAACGCAGACAAACGTTGTTATGTGCAGAATGCAGCTTCTTAAACACGGCTCTGAAAACGTTTGTAGAACATATGTCCATTATGGCGTCCTTGTCTGGAGCAGAAACGACAACAAACAGCCCGAATCTGTCTCCATCAACCTCAATCATACCCCAGGGGTTCAACAGGTTTGTTTCTGGCGAGTACAGTACCGACGGGGTTGATAGGACATTTGATTCCCGTCTCTTGGTACCAAGAGCATTTTTCTGGGAGTAAATGTTTTTGCTTTTGGTGGCTGCAACTGTTTTCACTGCTTTCAAGGTATCGTGCGTGTGAAAGGAACCAAGAAGCTGCTCATGTGAGCTTTGATACACTACTCGTTGATGAGGGGCTATAGAACGTGTAGGTGAGATGTCTGATACTAGCTTTTTACCGATATCTGAAATACAGTTATTGACAAAACACCTAATATCGACCAATACGTGCCTACGTTTTCCCGAAAACAATGTTTAGGTCTCATCACATATATCTTCTGTTGTCGAATTAGCACATTAGCTCCTTTTATTGTGATGCCCCACTAAAGGCATTCCACAAATAAGCATTGTCTGTACAACATACTTTTTTAAAGCGAGTCCATCACAACTAGCCAACCAAGGCATTGCGTTATCGGGTTTTCATTATCGGACAAAAAAAAGGTAACAATTCCTACCAATATTACGTAATTATGCTAATATCCGTTCATCAGTTCATGTTTTGTCGCTCGGACATGTTCCTGCAATATTTGTTCTTGTGATGTTTAACCATTCCCAAAGGTCTGTGCAGAAACAACCTTTTGCGTGTGTTTTCACACACACATCTACAGACACACACAGAAACTCTGTCTAACTGGCTCACGGTTAGATCGCTGCTGAAGGTCAGACAGAATTGACCGTCCGCTGAGCTCCAGGCGTCGATATCGACAGCGCACACTTTCACACGTTGCTCAGCCAGTGACATCACCAGCTGTCTGCTTAAACAGCAAGCAAGAAATAAAAACAAAACTTAAAAAGTGTCCTACGGAGCTGCGTCTGATTCCCCTCTGCCATCACCCCCTTCATCCTCCTCAGCTGCAGCTATTTCTTCACCACACAGATGTTTTCAATTAATCCTAAATTCTCCTTCTCCCTCTACACCTCCTACGTCCCTCCCCCTTCTTGCTGCTCCTCCTCCCCCAGAAATCCCCCACAAGCCTGGTTCAAGTAAACAAGTTTATTCTACTATATCTGAAGTGGCAGCTCCTTCTTTCCTCTACGTTGTCATCTTCATCTTTCACCCTCTTCCACCTTCCATTCTGTCATCCCCCAGCACATGGAGCCTGTGGCGAATGTGTTTTTTAACCTTGACTTGCAGGTGTCACTGGCAGAATGGGGCATTATTTGTCATCATAAATAGCTTTTTGATTGGTGGAGGCGGCGGTGGTGAAGGTGGTCAGGCCTGCAGGAAGAACCCCAGTGTTCTAGATGCACACAGTGTAGCCCAGGATACTTAATTAATCTGACTGTCACCTCTGTGACGCTTTTCATTAGTTATAGAGCTATCTGATCAGCAGAGGGACACTCTCAGACTTTTTAAAGCCGTACAGCAGAGGAGTGAGAAAAGGCAAAGCATAAGCTCGAGGATTTAAAAAAAAAAAAAACTCAGACTCAGAGAATCAAAGGGTTTCTGATCGTCTTCAGCCGCTGACAAATCAAAGTCCAGTTTGCCTCACGTGGCGCCACCAAGAAAGCAGCTGCAGAAAAAAAACTTTGGCATATTCAAAATTCCTTATACAGTAATACCTTGAGATACCAGCGTCCCGACACACGAGTATTCCGAGATACAAGTAAAGATTTGCGATATGAGCACGCTTACAGACGCCGACGTTTGGTGGCCGAGCTCTCGGAGCAGCCCACGCCGCCTCACTCGTTCACTCCACGTGTTCGTCGACTTCCGTACGCATCTCCAGCAAGTCTTCTGTATTGTAAACCTAAAATTAACTTAATTCTCAGTAAGTTATGTAGTGTACGTGTAAGGTATGGTACAGAATCAAGTGTCCGGGCCAACTCTCGTCTTCCCTCCATCCCTCCTCCTCTTCCACACATGCTACCATTAACCGCTACTGTATCGTCTGTCTCGAAGGTAAGAAACCACATGTTATTTTGTATCACATGAATCCTTATGTACTATAATTATGTGTGTACGTCTCTATATCAATTACAAAACATGTTTTTTCCATTGTTATTAGCACTAATAATGGAGTTTTTTAGAGGGCTCGAATAGATTAATATTTTTTCCTGTTATTTCTTATGGGAAAAAATGATTTAAGATATGAGCACCTCGAGTTACGAGCTCAGTCCTGAAACGGATTATGCTTGTATCTCGAGGTATTACGTATTAATCCGGCTCAAAGGAGGAATCATTTTCTTCAATTTTGTTGTACCCCCATGTTACAATGAGGAAGGAAAGAAGAAAACAATACAAACAAAAGAAAGTAAATGTAGCACAATCCAATGTTTAATCCAACCAGTTCTGTTGCTAAATCTGTTTAACGCCATATGTCCAAATGATGGAACAAGACTTTTTTAACAAAGTTATAGGAGATGGTGACGTAACTATGAAAAGTCGTAGGTCGAGGACATCGTATTAAGAATGTAGTTATTTTGGTTTGTACCATATATAGACACGGAGGCTGTAAAAGCTGCTTAACTTTGCCACAAAAAATTCTTGTACTACGATAAAATGTGGGAAAGCCAATAGGAGGCAGTGCTGTATGAATCGTGGCAAAGTTTGGATGGTAGCAGCCAAACCAGAAAAATGTTGTTCATGCTAATGCTTTTCATTAGTTGTCAATGTCATTGACATCTATTTTATCAACACAAAGATACTCATGTATTTGAAGGCCTTTTACCAGCGATCAGAAGACTCTCAGCTCCAGATCTGTTTTACAGGAGGTCGACTAATGTGGTGTCACTGGAAAAGCAGCTGCAGAGACATCAAATTTGGCTCCTGTACGAATTCTGTGTGATAATTCATCCCTATTTTTTGCAACGAAGAACAAAGATATTCCATTGAAATTCAGAGAGCGTCCAGCTGCACAGACTTTCCCCTGAAGCAAAGCCTAGAACATCATAATGTCAAACTAATGTTGATTTAGTGCAGTGTGAATTTAAATATGTGTAACAGTTACTGGCAGCTAAAACAGAATTAGAAAATAATGTCCTTTTGTCCCAGCAAACTGCAAGAATTATACTTTAATAACTGTAATAAAAACCCAAACGTAATTTATTCCTGTCAAGTTAACAACAGATGATTTACAGGACTGATTTGAAATTCATTCTAAAGAGGTTTAGAAGTAGATGGAGTTTGTTTTTTGTTTTTTGTTTTTTGGTTCTGTTGTTTTTTTTTTTGTTTTGTTTTTTTGTAAAAAATATTTTTACTCAGAAAGAGACAAATATTAATCTGTTGGTTATACATTTAAGCTACACAAGAATAGGGTTAGGGTGGTCCAGCCTCACAAAAGATCGTAAGGTGTGTCATGCAAAGTTATACATTCTGATGTAATTTGTCTGAAATATTTTTTCAACGACATTGACAGGCAGAACAGTCATATAGTCTTCCACTAGGTGGCAATAGAGAGCTATATACACTAAAAAAAAAAAGGCGAGACACACCTGTTAGAAACGATTTTTCATGTGGGTCTTTCTTCAATTTCTATGTCCAACAAAACATGGTGGGTCCATAGTGTAGCGGTTAGCATGCCTGTCTCGGAAACAGAGAGCAGAGAAATTGGTTTTGATTCCCAGAGGAACTACATGCTTGGCAGAGAAATTGGTTCGATTCCCAGAGGAACTACATGCTTGATCATGTTACGTGTCCTGGCTCTAGTCTGCCTCTTAGCAATATGGCTTATGATAAGGTTTTAGCCCTCTCCAAAAGCAATGGGAAAATGGACTTTTATGTAGCTCAGATGATGCAGCAATGGTACAATGATCCTAACAAACATCTGGCAATACTTCATTACCTACAGTTGTTATGTCACTGTGAGAGTTTGTCGGAGATGGGGGTTTTTTTAGTAAACATTGCTCAAGTAACGACAAAAATAAATCTTTTAATGGTTCATGTGTCTCTTTTTTGCCATTTTACTTTGAGTCGCTGCTTTGTGTAGCCTGTCAAACTGCACCAGATCACTTGTGTAGAACCGATGCAAGAATTACCAAAAAACAAGTTTTGTTGCAATTGTTGATTCATTATTGAAACTCCAACCTTAGGCCATCTTGTATACTTCTGTGATGTCAATAACTCCGCATGGATGATGCAGTCCATCATCCACTGTATTTTTCATAATTCAACCACAGCTGCCTATTTTACATGATTTTCGACTGGATACCAAGAGGAGGAAACTGAATTAGAAAAGCCCTCTACGAACCATCAATTATTTCATGTTGTTTCTTTTTTTCTCCCACATTTTCAGTGATGGAACCAGGAGTTACAATCACAGTGGATTATGCAGTGAATAACAGGGTGTCTGTTACGTATAGGTTGACTACGAAAAGGGAGGACACCCAAGCAGACAACTGAGCGAGTGCAGGTAAGAACCAAGTTTATTCTTCACTTATATGTAAGTACAAAGTCTCGGGGAGGTGAAGGGTGCAGGATCCAGGTTCCCTGATGGAGTGAGGTGCAAACAAAAGACAAAAGTTACTACGATACATAAGATGAGCGAAATCAAGCTGGCCAAAGGTTTCAACTAGCTGAGTAAGATGCTCAGGAACTGAATCCATGTGGGGCTGGAGCGTAAATAATGTCCTTCCTCAATTAAGGGCCACGCCCTCCAGTGTTCTGGCTCATCAGCTCTGGATTGAGTGACAGGAAAAACAGTAAAAAAAATGTAAAAAAAACAACAACACAGGACAAAGAAAAAACCACCACCACCAACCACCACAGTGTTATCAACAGCTAGGGACCACATTGTTCTCTCACTGTTGTTTTCATCAAACCTCATTTCAGGGCTGACATCAGTCCTAATATGTTCCTATATAAAAACAGTAGGTTATTGTCATCCAAATTCCCCGGTTATTGGTCTGTTAGTGTTGAGGTCCAACAATGTGGAACAAGTTTTCCCGTCTTTTCTTCAGAATGAGACCGCCTCGCCGTTTTTATAATTAACCAAAGCCAATGGGTTTTTATTTACAACGTCCTAACACAACAAATCACAGTTTGCTTCAGTGAGTTTCATAATCTGGAGCTTGAAAGATTGTGTCAGGGCTCAATCAAAGACGTGGGCGCTGCCAAAATGAAAACAGCGGCACCTGGTCTGGGGCCAAACTGGGTCATTATTGATGGGAGAACCGACTTTAATTAACCATAAAAATCCAAACAAACCAGCGTTAGATTTTTAAAGGCAAACAAACAAATTATAAATCAAGTTTGTCCTCGGGCTGCGGTTGGCATTGACTGAGTCCAACCACGCTTAACAGAAGACTTCACGGTGGATTTAAAAAATGTTTTTTTAGGAAATGCTGACTTGTTACACAAGCCTATTAAATTGATCAAGGTGTCGGAAAAATTTTAATTATTTTAGTGTTACGGGAAATGTTTAATAAGATTTATTTTAGGCTGAAATCCCAAAAAAAACAAAGCAGATTGGGTAAGAACAGGAGAAACTTCTTGTTTTCATTAGTTTATAGAACTCAAACTTATTTTCACATTTAACTGCTAATGCATAGATCACTCATTATAAAAAAAAATTTGTACAAGAATATATAAAGATACATCACAAAAAATTGTACAAGAATATATAAAGATACATCAGCCTCTATTTTCATTAAAATGGAAAATTAATTAAAAAATGTCTGCAGCACTTGAATAATATAAACCTTAATCAAACCAAAAAAAAAAAGCAGATCAGATGACCTTTGCTAGTCCCTGTTCACATGTGTGGTGTAATGCAGGATGTTGTAACCACCCTGCAACACCCGTCCCTGCTAAATACTAGCCAGAGGTGACAAAAAGAGAGGTGAGAAAAAATCTAAAGAAAATTAATCACACACATTTTTAGACTCCACAAGCCAGAGCTCTGACAGCTCCTAAAGTCTCGGAGGGATACTCAATCCAAACCAACAGATTTTGTCCAGAAAAGGTCTACTTTGTCTTGTTTTCAACAGAAAGACAACACATTAGCAATCCTTAAGTTTGAGGAAAAACTGTCCTTAAAATTCTATAGATGAGCAAAAAGTAGTCAGTGGCTAAAAACGTACTAAATATGTGGCCACACAAAGCTGGATGTTGAAATTAGTGACACAACCAGTAAAGCTAGCAGTTGGTATACCTTAGCCAAAATAGCTGATTGCTAGCTAACTAAATGACTTAAAATTTGACCGCAATAGGAGGTTAATGAGCAAAATTCAGCAAGAACTCTATAACAAATATAACACATATTGAAAACTAAACTAAAGAATGGAGTAAAACAAAAGAAAAAGCAAACAGAAAAAAACAGCCAATCACTCACACCCAGAGCACAGCTACCAAACCTAGCTTAAGTCAAAGTTCATGACTTAAGCTAGTACAAATAATGGCTAGCTTCTAGCTTAGATCGATCACCAAAGAAGGCAAAATGTTAGTTATTGATATAAAGATAACCAAACCATGTTGAAGTGATAGCTTTAGTCCAAAAATACTGAAGTACATCAATATGGCTTGAGTTGAAACAAAAGTTGATTTCTGTCTTAGATAGTCTTTCAAATTGCAAACAATACTTTTTCTTCGTGTGTTCACCGAAGATATTTTTAAAAAGCAAGCCATGGCGGAAAGACCTGAACATCAGCGACTTGGCCTAGTGTCAGTTCCACTACCAGCACTGAGTCTTTTCTCTGATGACCATTGACTGTTATGGAGGGTTTGTAAAACCTCCTGCTACACATGATTACAGCATGTCAGTTGTGGCCTCCCTGCGTTTAACCTAGCTCACATATGTTCCAGCCCGCTTCTCTCCCACTAAGCCTTCTGGGATTGACTCTGGTTTCCCACCGTTTCCTCTCCATGTGGTTTAAATCAGTGTTTGAACAGAGAACAGAAGATAACTGCTCATACCTGTAGGCAAGAACACAACTCCGAACACAGAGCTCTGAGAGGCTTTTATTCTGAAATCTGATCCTAAACCTCTGGGACCACAGGCCTGTGGGTCACTGGTTTCACTTAGAGTAAAGTGCTGTTCACAGAGACATTTGTTTTGTAATGATTATGTAATGTATTGTGAGCACGAGATGACATTTGTTGTTGTCTCGTCATGTCAGTAATAATGTTTTGATAATGATCCTGTTTAGCGAAAAGTAAAAGAAAAAGCAGTTCCTTTTGGCTAACATCTAGCTGCCTGTGGGCTAAGCTGTGGAGTTTCTTCCATGTTTAGCCTAAAAATGGCTAACCTTTTTTTTGGCTGACAAGCTAACTTCTATCCTATTTGAGTGTGTATTCACATCTGTACTAGTTAGGGGTCCATTGTTTTATGTTTGGCAGAACCATGTTTCGGCTATAAATTGATTTACTATTTTGGACTATAGCATTCATAGCAAACATTTTTATATTGTTTTTTTTTTTTCTTTTCTGTTTATTACATTTATTACATTCTTTAGCTACTACCGTGTAGTTCCACCTGGTGGCTCATTTTTTTCTTTTCTGTTTATTACATACAATAATAGCGTTAATAGTCCACATTTTTAAGACTTTAGCGACTACCGTGTAGTTCCACCTGGTGGCTCACTGACACATTGCTAAACCTCCGTTAGCAGAAAGGAAGGTCCATAAATAACGAACCAGAGCTTTTTTCTGTAAATTAAACACACAAAAAAGGCAACATTTCTTCTGCCGTCTTTTTAGTAATTCCTCCAAAAATTTGCATCTCTTTGTATAGAAACCCTAAAAATGGACTGAAGTTCTGAGAAACCATTTTCTTCTCTTTGCATTTCAGACTGTAATAAAGACAGCCCCGCGGCAGTTAGGAGATAAAATGACACATAAACCACCATGGTAACACCTTCAGTCACTGTTAGATTGAAAATGGAATAGAAATGGGATGTTCACGTAATAAGCCAGAAAAGGCTGTGGCTGCAGCAGCCAGTGTAGTGGTATACCCTCTAATGTTCAACCATATTCCCAGCTGTTGATCCTTTTTTATAGTATTTTGGTTTGAATTGCTTTGGTACTTTTTTACTTCTGATTCTGTTAAGAGAACCTTAGCGATTAATTTGTCATACGTAGAAGGACATGCCATAAAACGTTGTAATGGTCACTGAAACTGCTGCACACTGAGACACTCTTCGGAATTGTCTCTCGATTTCCCCAGAGATCAACTGATAGTAGAGTGCCGAAAGACCATCACAGCCTACCTGTCTTCCTTCGTCTCCATGTTCTCTGGTCTGTCCAGCAGTGTCTCCAGTGACAATGACAGTGAACAGGATTTTTCTGCCCTCACTTGTTATCTGGACTCTGGTTTCCTGTGTCTTTAGATCTGCAGCTGGATGAGCTTCTCTGGCTCTGTTTTCTTTCTAGTGTCTGTCCCTACTTTCGATTCATTTGAACCCGTTGTCTACCAACTTCCTTGGCCCACAACAACCATCAGTGTATCGTCTTTGACTTCCATGTCTTCCTCAGTTACTCATCTTCTCTCTCAATCACTGCCAAATTATTTGGGGACTTGCTAAGGACTTCACTTCCTGTCTGGACCGTTTTGTGCACTGTGCGTTCTGTTGGTGTTCCGACAGATTCCCATTCATAAAATCAAATTCTGGATTGAATTTGTTGCTTCAATATTTTCCACTTCTAATCCGCAACTAATGACTTGTCTTTATCAGTTTGTTTTTTTTGTCATTTGATGGTTTTTCTTGTCACAGTAATTATAAGAAACATGAATATACACAATTATCTGGATTAAGACACTATGAACCCGTCCTCCTAATATCAACGCTTTCATGATCAATATCCGTCTGAATGATTGAGGATATTAATATGAACAGCTTTCTTGTTTTCTGCATAAATACAAAGGAAACGTCACTTTGTTTTAGATGCAATAAAAACGTTTTTTTTTCCAGAGTAACTAAGTGTTAAATAATGGTCGTTTCAAAATTTCTCCCACAATGAAGGCTTCTGACAACTTCGGACTGCCAACGTGAACACTGAGCATTAAAATATGTTTTTTAATCACAGTTTGTGTTTGATACGTAAGGAGTGTATCTCACAAACAACAACGACTTGCACTGCGTGTCATCTGCTCCAGTGAACAAAACTCTAAATCTTTTTTTCTGGTTAACTCCATTTAACTCATTAACTCCACCCGACTCTGTTCCACAGTATTTATGCTCCGCAGCTTTTTGTAATTCATTAATTATTTTTTAATGAGAAAATTGTCAATATCCACCATCATCCACTCTCTAACCTCCTCCCTTCACCTCCCCTGTTTAACCCGTTCTCTGCCGTCTCCCCTCTGCTTCTCTTATCTCCGATCTTGCCCGCAACTGAAATCATCCACCTGTCAGTTCTCACACTTCCCGCTACAGTTTTGCTCAGAGCTTGTCTGCTGACCCTTCTTCCCACCTTCTCTCTGCTATCACCCACTCCACAATTACCCACACACTGCAAAACAGCTGTTATGACTCCAAAAATACCTTCAAATTTACAACAACAAAAAAACTGGCAATGATACCAACAATTGAAAAAAAAAAAAAAACTGGCAATGATACCAACAATTTTACTATAACCTCATTTCCCACCCACCATTCCAAAATTGTTAAAAAAAAAAAGTTGCTTCACAACTCCCACAACAATTTGTATAAAATTCCTGACTGATATCTGGCCCCATCACCCGACCTGAATGCAACCTCTACTACCATCCCCCACAACATTCTTCTCCATGCACTCACTTTAATTGGAATCACTGGTATTCCTCTGGACTGGTTTAAATCGTATTTCTTTAGTGTGCCCCAGGGCTCTGTCCTGGGACCTTATTTCTTTAACTGCACACAGCCTAACTCACTTAGGTCCGCCTTTCCCACCACTCCCAGAACCACTGGAGTGCCCCAGGCTTCTGTTTATTATCAACATTTTAGTGAATACAGCATACATTTTTACTCCTACATGGATGGCACGCAGCTCCAACTCTCTGGGTTGCCTTATTTAACTGCTTAAATAAAGCAAAGACTTGGTTCACCTCAAACCTGACTCCAAAATTGAGTTCCAAAAAGTTCCAAAAACTGACATCTTTGTAACTGATAACACCTCAGTTCCCTCCTACAGTCAGGTTAATAGTCTGGGTGTCAGTCTGACTGCCCCTAACAGCACTCTATCTTTCCAAGCTCATATCAATAATCTCCACATTTCCATCGCCGCCATATTTACCGTCGACACACTTCCCTTACTACCCCACTGGCATTTTGGTCCTGATCCTTGTCACCCACCGCATTGATTTTATTTCCCCATAATAAATCAATACATAATCTCCAACAGGTTTGGTACTTGGCTATCTGTTTAATCACCAAAAATAACCTCCCGCCACCACATCACCTTGGTGTTATAGCAGCTACACTGGTTGTATTAATCTTTATTTATTTTTATATTCTTTGATGTCTTGCTCTTCAATCACATCTATTATATATATTTCATCTTTAATTTTTTAAACTTCTTGTACTAAATTTACACTGAACATTTTATGATGACACAAATCGTGGATCAGAGTAAGACCGAATGTTTTGCTTGAGATTTATTTCAGTGATATAAACGTGGGTACATTTTATTATCAGACTGTGTCTTGTGGAGCTAAAAATTCCGATTTTTTCTTTGGTGCAAGACAGTAAGCAATTTTAGAAAAGTTAATATTCTGGGAAGAAGCTGTCGTACCAACCGCTGTAGCTGTTATTACTTTTTTATGATGCAGCAAATTTAACCATGTTGATATCAAAATATTTTATTTTTCTTGAACTAAAACATGAAATCCCCCATATTTTTATTTTTTAAATTCTGCCATTTGTAGACCAATGTACTAGTATTTCCTTGCATGACGGGTCTCTTGTAGTTCCTACTCATGATGTATATTAAGCTGAATGAGAAATGTATGGTAAACATTTAAATGTGATTTATGTTGAACAAGTGGCAAAGTGGATTATGTCTGTAGGCAGTGGAATGTCGGGTTTCCAATAGAACCCATTGTTCTGTGTTGGGAATGGAAGCTGCCTGCAGCTGCCGTCTTCCCAGAAAAAGGGGACTATTTTTCCAGAGCAGATTTCAAAAGAAACTGAAAATTACAAGCCAAAATGACTTTGTCTTTTTTCTTCTCCTTTCATGGTCATTACAGTGAGTCATGCCTCCATCTTTACCTCATACATTAGAATAAGCGTCATCTACACATTTCTAAGAGATGGATAGTGCCTTCTTCTTGTTTTCCTGCCATATCTTCTTGGTCACTCCCACTGAACATCTCAACAAGCCTCCTGTTTTTTGGACAGTATCACTGTCTCCAAACTATTCATAGGACATGGAATCCAATACATTCCAGATTTGGAAAAAGAAACATTACAGAGAAATTGGCTCGTTGCACTCTATAGTCAGCTCCAGATATTTAGGATATTGGTCTAACACACGTGTCAAACTCAAGGCCCGGGGGCCAAATGCAGCCCGTCAAGCCGTTTTGTGTGGCCCGCGGGAGATTGAAAAGCATTTAGTAGAGTCCATGCAGCAGAGTTTCTTAACCTAAGAATTAAAAGTTAAAAATTAAAAGTCTTTGTAACTCGAATAAATAATAAATTGCAGAAACATATATTAGTCTGTTATGGAGTAGTGACATTCATACCAGCGGTCCCTGACCTTTTTTGTTCCAAGCACTGGTCAGCCAGTACCACCTGTTGCTCATGTAAATGAAAAAACTAAATGGATATGACTGGATTTTAGTCAGTATAGTTTTTCACTGTGTCCCACTGCGGCCCAGTACCACATGACTTATCGACTGGTACTGGTCCGCAGATAAAGTCAAGATTTTTGTGCCATGTCTTTTTGTCCACTGACAAAGTCAAGATTTTTGTGCCATGTCTTTACCTTTAAAAGTCAATAGCTCAATGTTTTAAACTGAAACCCTCGTCATCACAAAGTTTCAAAGTGATTCTCCATAAATAAATAAATGTTTTATATGTATTAGTTAGTTTTTGAAAATCTCTCCGACTGTGTCTGTACCTAGTCGAGATGCCATAGTCTGTGTCCGTGCTTGGCTCAGGCTAAGCATCCAGAATTAAGTCTTGTTCCAGATCATATTTACATTTCTAAACAGTGGTGAAATCAGTCTTTGTCAGCATCTGGACTCTAAGAAGTGTAAATATCCCTCAGCCATCGTTGTCATGTGATATATTTTTGGATCCACCCTGTGAGTCGTGATGAAATTTCTTTTTATTTACGCATCTGTTTAGAGATTTCATGGTTAATGACGCAGCACCGTCAGCGGCGCAGTGACATCTATAAGTGCTCCAAATGCATCTGGGCTCATAAATCTGCACAGTTTCAGCAGAATGTCATTATCTGACTGTGGGAGTTGGAAATAAAATGTGTTTTGTAACTGAATACTTAACTTTCAACCTCAACTGCACTATTTACGAGAAACACCACACCCAGACACGAGGAAACATCCTGAACAAAACATTATCCTGCAGTAACCAACATCCATCCTCTACTCTGTCCTTAACAAGAGTTCAGACACTCTGTTGTACAGATTCTAACAACAAGTCCTTATTTGTCTCCATCCATGCGAATGCTGAAAGTTCAGTCTGTCCTGTTATATTTATGGCATAAGTTTAAATTTGCTTCAGGCTGAGAATGTCGGCTGGACAGAAGCAGTGGACGTGAAGAAATATATAGGGGAGTATATGTGACATGCCATTGCCCTCCCTGCCACTAGAGGACACTGTGTAAAGGGCTGGCTATCATGATTGGGGGTGGGACCATATATAAAGGTGAGGACACACCTGCCTTTACCTTGTTCTCCACTTCCTCTGTGTGGTCTGTTTGTCATGTTGCTTTGTTTGTTGATTCGTTTGGTTCACTTTATTTTGACGTTGTTTGGTGGTTGTTGGTTCTGTTGACTCCTTTTCATGTTTATAACGTATTTCCCTCAAGAAGTGGTTGTTGCAGCAGTCATTTGTAGCTTTTTGAAGCAATTGTTTCTCTTTCTTTGTTCCCTGTGTGAGTGCTTGTTGTGGTTGGTGACCATGTGGTCGCCCAGGCAGTGGAGGAACAGGTGTTTCTGAGTTTTTTCACAGAGTTTGTCTGTGTTTTACTAGTTTTGAGAACTTTGAATTTGGTCCCTTATCAAACACCTGCATCTTTTGGTAAAAGACCACGTAGATGTTTTAAAATCAACTCTGTTCAAAGCTGTTCCTCAAAACCAGCTGTGGGTTTGGACCAGTAAAGAAGCTCTATGGTCCTCTCTAATGAATGAACACTGCACTCCAGTAACAGTAAAGAGATATGACTGGATTCTTTTAGAATGAAGTAGATTTGTGCAACTAAAGTATTGTATTTTCTGAACTTAGTCGCACATTCTTTCATCCTTTGGTTGTGTTTCTGACTTGTACTCAGGTGCGAAATATATCATTTCACATGTTTATTTTCACACTGACAGCCGCTGGAGGGCGCTCTAACTGGCTGATGCGACTTACACTCCAGAGCGACTTAGTCCAGAAAATACGGTACATTTTTTTCAGTGTGCCCCACTGTGGCCCAATACCAAATGACCTACAGACCAGTTCCTGGACCAACAAACATCATTTGTCTCCATATTTATAGTTGTTTAAGTCAGTTAACAAGGTGTTTTTCTTAGTTTCTTTTCAATTAATCTAAACCATGTATAAAAACGCTCATTTGTCTCAAGGATCCAATAATAGAAAGTGTCTCTGACCTCCGTTTAGTGGGATTGAAAATAGAGCAGAAAGTTGGGTAAGGTTTAAGTGAAAACGTCCAACTGACCGGCCAAGAAACATCAGGCTGGTCATGCTTCAGCAATCAAACCAATTCCAGCCTAACTTTGCAGCTCAACTGTTGTGCTTCCTTCCTATTCAGTTTGCCTTCCCTCCCTTTCAGTCCCTCCATCCCACTCTCTCTCTCTCTCTTTCCACTTTTATCTGTCTTTACAGCTTGTAAAGCCGGAGGAGCCAGAGAGAGAAAGAGACAGAAGTATTGATCTCGAATGTGAGAGGAGGACGGGGAGGAGGAGGATAAGGGGAGGGAGAACTGCCTCATCTTAACAAACACAAACTGGTGTCAAAAACTCATCACTTCACTAAAAGACAAGTTTGGCCTTAGATAAATATTTCAGTGCTGCTCAAAGTGGTCTCTTAGTGAGATTAAGTGAAGTGATGAGACCGAAGAGCCATCGGAGATGGGAGAGTTTTTGGTTTAATGCAGCTCAGAAAAGAAAGAGCGTAGGGACTCTGTTTTTCTTCACTCTCTAATGGTTCTGTAACAGCAGTGTAGATCTGACCTCTGCCCTGGATATCTGGATAAAAGGAGAACAGTACAAGGAAGAGCAAACACTACTAAGCACTAATATGTTATCAACCTGCATATGTGGCGAAGTACTGTAGTATATATTTTTCAACCAAGACCAGGTTGATGCACATGAATCCAGTTAAGTTAGTTTTCTGAGACAGTTTGTAGCCGAGAACCCAGACTTTAACGTAAATCAACAGACTAATATCTAAAATGGGAGTTATCTTAGGTGGAAATCTTGTAAGGGAGCGTTCATCAATTGGGGACACCCTGAACCACCCATTCCAGGCCATTACTGGATTGGGAAATAAACATCAAATAATAATGTAATAATTTTTAATAATTTTTTTTTTTTTAACAGCCCCTAACAGGTTTGTCCAAATTCTGGCCCTCCTTTTTTTCTAATAAATATTATTTATCAGCAGAACTGTTGTATTGATCTGTAGATTCGGTAGTAGAATTTGAGACGTAAGAATATACTGAGTTTTAAACCCAGTTGGCCAATGGTGATGTTGGGGCATTAAAACTTTGATTCCGTGTTACTTGTAAATCTGGGCTTCTTCTTAAGCACATTTAACAAATGTTTTACGAACATAGCTGATGGAATCTGCGCAGGCGTTAGCTTGTGTGCACACGTGTGGCTCCAGAGAAGAAGATAAGTGCGTCAGGAGAGAAATAAAAACACAGATTCCAACATTTCTGTAAAAACATGAGAAATCAGGTGGACGTCAAATGACGTACGCTCGGTACAGAAGCTGTCCAAACTTTATTTTATTAATCTGTGCTTCAGTTGGGGATTTCCACTCCTCCAGACTTCAAGCCAAGAAAAAAAAAAACTGAACTTGACAAACTTTACTCACAATATCTGTTTGGTCACTCGTGTTTCTGATGACTGTTTCACTCCTTCCTGTGGTTGTTTCTCCTGTCTTTTAAAAGCCATCGCTGGCAATAAATCTGGGAGGAGCAGCACGTCCCAGGAAGGGCATCTTTCTAAACATCTGTTTTTACGAGGAGCAGAAAAACGTAAATGTTTGCAGCACAGCGTGCACTGTGTGACCTTAAAAAAACTGAAAAGGGGAACGACCAGAAATACGCCACTGACACATGCTGCGGCGTAATTAAGACAAAGTGCAGATGTGTCGAATTGGAAGAGGGAGAGACCTCTCTTGAGGTCAGGCATGATGAAATATTACAGTTGGGCTGCGCGGCCAATCATCTGATTCTTGTTATCTTGAAAGTGAAGCAGGCATTAGCGGTGGAATGTCACTCGCTGCACACTGGAGACGGTTTTACGATTGTTGGTGACAAACAGCACAGCTGTCGTGACATTGTCAAGTGACGTCTGGTGACTCCCACACCAAAAAAAAAAAATAAAAAGAACTCTGCTTTGTCTCTTTCTTTCCTTACTGTCTTTCTGTCTGTGTCTTGTTGTTGCTGGACAACTCAGAGCTTAATTAAACCTGCCAGGAACGAAGTATTTCACTTGGAGTAAATCAGAGTAACACAGAGAGCCGTGGCTCTGAAGTCACTCCTCTGTGGTCAGATCGATTGCAAACCCTCAGCTGAGCCTCCAGGATGACGGGTCAGTGGATCTTAATGGGTCTGATTTGCATTAGCGTCTGAGAAAAATGAGTTGGAAGCCAAAATATTCAGATGTTATCGGAGGTCTTTACCATACAGGAAGGAACGTCCATCCACCCGGTCCTCACGTTACACTCAGTTATTGGGGAAGAAGTGATTTATACTTTTAAAGTGGGCAGCCTGTAGCACGGCAGTCAAGTGATCAAGCTGGTGATTGACGTATAGCTGGTACGAATCCCTGCCAGGGCCGCGGTGTGTTGAGGAGGCACTGAAAAGTCTCTGGGTACTTCAACAGATCACCATCTCCCCTGTTGCATGGATGAGTTTAATACTGAGAACGACTTACCTGTGTGTTTGTGTGTATTCATATAACCCAGGGGGAACAAACATATGGTCCGTGGGCCAAAATCGGCACAGTACTGGGTTAAATCCGGCCCGCTTGATGAATCTTGAAAGTGAAAAAATGCACAAACTCTTCACGTCGTTGATGTTTTGTGAAATTATATTGCATTAAATATTAATATTTTCTACTTTAATTGTTTTTATTTGCAAATTAATAACACATTTATTATTATTAGGTACTGTAATAATGTTATGATTGTATTGGTCCAGCTCACTTGTATGTGGCCACTAAACCAAAAATGACTGTGACACCCTGGGTATAAATAGACAAAATCTATTTTGTGTCTTAGCTTCTTTGCTAACTCTTTGTATTGCGGAAACTTTTGCATAAATAACATATCTAGTCATATTTATTAGGCTCCTTCTGACTTCTACGTATATGTGGCGTAGACTGCTTTTGCTTTTTAATAACAGCTATTTACTTCATTCGGGCTCACTTTTAGTTTGTTATTTATAAGACGTGTTAGTCTTTGTCATTAATGTTGTCCTGGCAAACTTTAAGGTTATAAACATTTTCTTCTGTTATCGGTAGTGAACAAAAATTTCAATGAAACCGAAGCATTACATAATGATTCAATGCTCTGTGCATCTCAACGGTTGATGCTCCTTTTTTTTATTTTTTTTTTACCTGAGATTGGGTTTAGAAAGTGTCGGACATCGTCGTCAACTCTGGACACATCTTGGACTGGAGTTTCCCCTAGGTTCAGAACTAAAAGCCAGAGAATCTTCCAGATTATCTGGAAACTCTGATTGTTTGCTCGTTGTTTTTTACTGTCACCAGGCCGACTGCCAACAGACAGTTTATTTCTGTTTGATGCTTTGTTAGCTGAAGCCAGTTCATAACGACCTGCTGTGAACTGATGTCAAGTTCACTTCTCCATAAACATTTCAAGTTAATGTGATTTTCCATGATGTCCTTTATCTTTATGTGCATTCTTTAAAGGTAGACTGGTCCACAATGTCCACAAAACATTTCATTTGTGTTTATGGCCAAACAAAATGATTTCTATTTTATTTAATTAAATATTTTTATTTTTCCCTTTTGTTTAAAGGTATTATTTTATTTTGAAATGTTCATAGGTGGATAAATTGATAACATTATCACCAACCATTTACAAATGTAAATATTTCTTTATTATTTTTTGCATTGTCCATGCTAACTTTATAGCACACTGGCCTAGCATTAAGGGCTAATATAATCTATTTACTGCTACCCTTTAGTAATCCCGTGCTAACCTTTGTCAAATTTGATAAATATTTTAGTTTTTAACATTGACAGGGATAAAAACCTTAGGTGTTTGATGGAAACCCAATCCCAAAATGTTACTTTAACAGAAGGAAAAACAACAGTAGGACAAACAGATAAAACTATTTTTGCTGTGGAAATGCAAACAAATATTTTTGCAAGATTTTTGAGTTATGTATATATGTATGTGTATATATATATATATATATATATATATATATAATTTTCATAACATGAAGTATGGCCTAACCAAGCTCTTCACTGCCCATACAAGCGTGCTCCACACCACACACTTGCAGCTCTTTCTGAAATGTATTTGTGATCCAATCCAAAACTTACTTGGCTGCTCAACAAAGCACTTCTTTGTAACACAGCCGAGAAAAGAAAAAAAAAAAAAACTGCCGTATATTCCCGCAGCTCGGTTTTTAGTTTGAAGAAATGAAGAGGCAAATCAAGAAATACAAGTTGTTGTTTGGTCCTCAAACTAATGACTCATTTATTTTGCAAACAAAGAACATGCGTAATGGTTTTCTCTTTGTTCTGACGCTGCATCTGCAGGCCAAGTGTGCTACTTCATTTACAGCTGTTGTTCATGGAGCGCGTTAAAAAGTTCTCAAACACTATTCAGACGACCATGAGGCTCAGTTTACTCTTGGATGGAGACACTGCATGTCCATGTTGACCCTCAGTTTATTCTGGCTTTTTGGAAATATATTTTTAGCCTGACTGGTCGGTCAAGACACATGTTGCTAGTTTTGCACTCCTACAGATGTCCATTTAATGATTATTAGGAATGAAAAGGAGAAAAAAAAATTGTCTTCACCAAACTTTGTTGCTTCATCACACTCCTTTAGAGACAGAGACAGATGATGATGGATTCACAAAACCAACCAGGTTTTAAAAACTGTTGTTTGCATTTTGAATTATTGAAAATATAGAATGTTTATTTGTAAAACGTATAAATAAGAAAACAAAGCGTTTTTTTATTCTTGAGATGTTGATTGAGAAGCTCCAATCAGACAAGAATGAGAAGTAAGACACTTGGGTCCACAGGAAGCCTTTTTCATTTAGTACCCCAGTCACCAAGAACTTTATTTGGAAAGTTGTAGAACTGAAGAGTAAACCTGTGCAGTTGGTTTCATGCCAGAAGAACACTTTACTTTACTTTTTCTAAATGCCATCAATTGAAGGTAACAGGAATGAACAGTAAGTGAAATATTCCACTCTTAATGTCCATAACTTTTGGTACTTTCTGAAATTTACAGGGAAACAATGCAATCCTAATCTCATCGTCCACATGGTGAGAGCAGGACGAAAGTAGGACTCTACATAATTTTTTTTTTTCAAATCAAAATAAACAAAACATTTTCCTCAGTTTTTTTTAACACCACTGCACATTCTTGATTTTTTTTTCTTCCATTGTGCTCCTATCATAAATTCAACATAGCATATAACTCAATAAAAGACATAACCTCCAGGTTATTTACAGGGAGCCTCCAACCACTATCACCCCAGCTCATAATGCACGGAAAGAATGTGAGCCTTGTCAAAGGATGACACCCGAGTCCCAATAAATCCCAGCGCTGCGTCTCCGGCACAAGATAAATGGAAACCTCCTCCATCGGAATTACCTGCATCACCATCACTGTTGCTTACCCCCTCCCCTCCACCCCCACCATCACCCCACAATCCAATCGGGCTGCAGACATTGTCAAGGTTAGCCAGAGGGATGGTCTTTGAGGATCAGTGCTTTTTATTTTCCATCATCATGAGTGAAAGTTCCACAAAGTAAATTTACACCACGTCTCTGCCAAGAGACATGTGCTACGAGTTGGTAAAAATCAACCAGCATAAGAAACGTAATCATCAAGAATCTTCATTCCGACAGAGAAACGTTAGCCTTACTTTTCCAACTGCTTGGTGTTATTTCAGCTTGTTGGTATTATAACTAAGACGAAGGTTAACAGAGTAGATAGAATCTTATTTAGAGGAAATGTTGCCTGTTATGGATTCCTTGCAGAAGTGGAAAAAGTACCAAAAAATGTAGTTAAGTAAAAGTATCTTTACTTTGCTTAAATTTTACTCAAGTAAAAGTACCATCTAAAATCTACTCAAGTAAAAGTAAAAAAGTACTTAGTAGGAGTACATAGGGTAAAAGTTACTTAGTTACTTTTAATTACTTAATGCAAAAAAAGGACAAGTCCTCCATCCAATCTACAACTGGTTGTTTTTAATCAACAATTCAAATCCAAGTGGCAGAAGTTGAGAATTCTATGATCCATTTGAACACTGATATTGTGAATTCAAACCACTGAAGAACACTGAAGTTTTGACAGTGACACCTTTGTCCACCAGGGGCAGGAACAGTTATTGCCTTGTTAACATTTGAAAACAAAGAGCTGGCTGAGATATGGCCATCCTCAACCTCCATTTGTTGTTCAGCACGTTTTCTGGCTACATTAAAATAGCGGGAGATGCCCATGCAATTTTCTTTCAGTTAAGGCAGATTGTTTTTCCCTGCATGTACATACACAAATGTAGCAAAGGAAAATACTTGAGTCAAAATGTACGTAAAATGTATGTAAGTAAAAGTAAAATTATATTAGTTAATCCCGAAACTACTTCTACTTCTTCCACATTTCCCAAAAACCTAACCAAACGTTTTTTTTCACCAAGGAAGTGAAATGTTGAAATGTTTTAATACAACTTTAAATGTTAAAAAAAAGCAAAGAAAATCCTGACTTTGGCTTGAATTTCTATCTGTTGATCATCGAGTTCCATTTCCAAACTAGTTTACTCTGAACATTCTGTATTACACGCTCATTTTTTGCCTCTTTCTGAAGCCTGAAATAAATTTTGCACCCAAACTGAACCAGTCCGACTGTAGACGAAGAAAAATAAGTGGACGATGAAAAAGAAGAGAAGGAGGAAAGAATCGTCACACGGCGTCTGGCTGACAGCTGAGAGCGTATGATTCAGCTGCCCTGCAGGATTCACACATGAAAGGAAAGTAATTATTTATTCACGTTAAACAGTTTTAATTAAAATCATGCCAGAGGTATTAAAAGAACAGCCAGTTATAGAAGAAACATCCGCAACATCTCTAACTCTGTGCAGTTTGTCAATCTTCGCATTCTCAACATGTACATAAATCACGGGAAAATGACGATAAATTATCCATCTCGCTTTTATTCTTCTATTTATTCCCTGGTCACAAGCAACTTCGCAGGCACAGATTGGTCTTTTTCCTTCTACAAACACAGCTGCAGTGGGAGCAGAAATAATCAGATTGGTTGGTTAAACCTCAATAGGCAAAGTCAACAAACCGTCTTATTTTTTTCTTTTCTTTTTTTTCCAGAGCCCAGAATGTAGGGAGGAATATTGATTCAGATTTGAATACAAATATAAGGTGTAAACAGTAGGTTTTGGAGATGAGGTGATGTGGAGAAATGACTTGTGCTCTGGGTTTTTATGAAGTTTCCCTTTTTTATAGTGGTATTTACAAACCCTCAGACACACCAGGTGTGGGTCACCTATACAGAGGCTTATCTGGAGCCCCAGAAAATAATGTGTCCCTAATTTTTACTGGCCCTGGTAAAAAAAAAATACATAGGAAAACACACATGGGTCACGTTCATTAGACCCTATTACAACCAGACATGTGTCATCCAATGGCGTAACAATCAGGTTGTCATGACTCCAGGTGTGGTAGTGATTGAAGTATCGATTCTGTGGAGTATTGATTACTGTCATAAAGTATTGATAGTAATTACTAAATCACCAAAACGCAGGTGTCACTTCCACATCTTCTAGGCTAACTTACGGCATACAGGCTTTTGCGCTGCAACACTCCCCAGTAACCTAAAATAGGAACTGATCCATTCATGTCATGTGACCATTGACCTAAAGAGGACTTTTTTACCAATATCCGATATGCAAATATTGTCCAAAGGCTTCCGATATTATGACGATATTATTCATTATTGGAGGAAAAAACAATACGTTTTAGGATGTCTGATATTACCAGTCAGCCCATATTATCGACCTGATATTAGCATATTATGTAATATCTGTAAGAATCGTGATCGTTTTTCTTCCGATAATGAAAACCCGATGATGCAATGCCTGGTTTTTTAAAAATAGTTTTGGGGATAAACGGCTGTATATTAAAGTGAAAGTCACCAGATGGCAGCAATGCAGCTCATTTAATAAATCTCATACTCATATAATGGTTTGGCCTACCAGGTTGATTATGAAATCGGAAATTAAGTGTTTGGACAATATCGACATATTGGATAACGATATACAGTTAATATCGGACATCCCTAGATATGATTCTTAGAGATTTTACATAATCACGTTAATTATCGGCCGATAATATTAGTTGGCCGATATTATTGGACATCCATAATAATTTGTTATGACTAATATAATACATGTTAAAGTGACTAAATGGTCAGTATTTATGTGTTTAAAGAAATACATGTTAAAGTGGCTAAATGGTCAGTATTTATGTGTTTAAAAAATAAATAAAATGCCAACAAAGTAATAGGTATCGTATCAGATCAAAACATCTGGTATCGGCCATCACTAGTCCATGGCTGTTCCTTTTGGTCAGTTCTTTGTACGCCATGAAACAAAAGGTAATGAATTCTCTGATCAGTGATGGAGAGTGGGTGTCCATCCTGTCCATCTGTCCACCATCTCCAGTTCAGTCCTCTGTGTTTTAGACAGTGTTCACTCCCAAACCAAACATCAGAAGAGGTTTTAATCCCACATTATAATCTGTCTCTTCCAAGGTCCTGTCTTACCTCTTACACATCAACCCGCACACTCGTCTCCACCCTCTCAACCATCCATCATATTTAATGTTATGTTGAACCCCACCACTTTCTCCAAACCACTGGCTGCTCACTATTACAAACTCTGACCACAAACAGCAGTGAAGGTGTGAAGTCATCTGCCGTTGGCTCAGACAGAAACTTCAGCAGCCAAGACCAATGTAGCAAACTCCAGCAGAAACCACACTGGATTCAATGGGCAAATCATTAAACGCACCGCAACATAATGAGAGTGAAAATAAGTTAGCAACTATTAAACGTCTACTTTGCTGTTTTATCATCACTCAAGGGTGGAACGAATCCAGACATCATCGACTGAACCAACATGCGTTAATGTTAGGAACATTTTACTCTTTAGAAACATTTAGTTTTTATGTTTTTGGTTGCGACTGCAACCTAACCTTAATCCTTCCTGAGCTAATGCTGAACAGTGGTTTTCACTGTACAGAGAACCCGTGATGATGTGCAACATCACACTGACAGATACTTCAGGTTGAGAAACCTGGTGGAGCTGCAGGTTCGTTTCCCTGCCTCTGACACTGCTGAACACACAAACCTAATGTGTGTGACATTATGAGAAATGTGTTTTTCTCCCTGGCAGACAAGACGAAGAGAGAAATTATACCGCTCGCATATCTATTGAATGCACACTGTTAGCCTAGCTCAACATGAAGAGTGGAAACAAGGGGATAGCTTTGCTCACCTACTTGCAGGAGACAGGTTTTGTAGAAGAACAATGGGAGGACAAAGAAAAGTAAAAGTCAAACTTAAAATTTGAATAATTATGTTTTTGAGCTTCCTATAAAAGATGGATCTCCTCCAGAGTCCCATTGTTTAAACTAGAAATGGAGTTGCACGCAATGCTAATGCTAACAACAAAAAACCCCTCAGGCAGGTAATTGTTGTTCCCACCAGAAAAATATACATTTTTATTTTATTTTTATTTATTTATTTATTTATTTTTTTTTTTTTTTTACTGTTCAAATGGTGTGTTTTGGTCTGTGTTAGCTGTCAGCCGGTGAATAATCAACTCCAGTCGACCGTGAATTGTTTTTGTACTGGGCTCCAAAATTACAACATGGCAAACTCCCCACTCACCAGTATTTGCCCTAATGAGCAGATGAATAGGTGTACCAAACGAAACGGCCAATAAGTCTGCTTCATCACCTAATTTAAATATGCTCATCAACTCCTACACTATGTTCAGTAATGTAAATGACCTTAAACGTGTCCACCGCTACGCTAACGCTTGATTTACACGCCGGGGTAGATGAGTGAACAAGTTCTCCATCAGGATTTCTAATCTGTATGCAAAACACTTTCACTCCTGTGATAAATGAACATATGTGTGCATCAGTGTGTGTTGGTGTGTGTGCGTGTGTTGGTGTGTGTGTATCACCAGCTCCTTCATGTCAGGTGAGGAGGTTACCAGGCCTTTGCACCGTAAAAATGAAACAGGTTTCTCGACATTGCATGATTCATAGCTGAGTTGAACTCATCTTTCATGTTTGCGTAGCTCTGATTAAACAGCAAGGAATCCCAGCAACCACACACACACACTTACACACACACATATTCAGACATAATTCAGATTCCTGGATCACGTGACAGTCAGGTCTGCGAGCCCTGTCCCATTTTTCTAGTTCATACAGTTGCTGATATGGATGCGGAGCGTCGTACCGTGCTGCGTGTCGCTGCAGATAAGGCTGCGGGATAGTGCAGTGTTCATCACTTTACAGGAAGGGAAAACGAGATGGTGTATCTGTGTTGCTCTGGCGACGTGTACAGATCTCATCAACGCAGAAATGAGAAAGGAAAAAAAAAATGAGGGAAAGTAATAGCTTAAAAAAAATGAGTTTCACTTCTGTGTCACTTTATTCGTAGCTTCTACATTAGCACAACAGTCCCCAATATTTTTTGTACCAAGGACCGACTGGCTGATATTAGTCAGTACTGCAGCCCGGTACCAAATGACTGGCACAGGTCCCTGGACCAGAGGTTGGGAACCCCTGCATTAGTGAGTTAATGCAAAAGACTCCTAGGCTAGTACTAAAATCAAATTATACTTGTTTTTTTGGTTCAGGTAATTCACTCACCTGTGACAGTTTCAGCGTGATACTTCTGCCTTCGTCAGACCGGCTCCAGATGGTGGCGACGTGCCTTATTAGCCTGTGTTATGGACAACAGGAGGTGTGACCAGCCTGTCAAATCAAAAACGCCGAAACATTTCCTGTATTCTATATCTGTAATGATCGTATTATTATTGTGGTTTAACACCGGTCTAATAAGATGAGGTTATTTGATTTATTTTTTGTATTTTATCCAGCAGTTTGTGGCCTAGTGGTTAGATAAATTATGTTTTTTAATTAAGGACCCAGGTTCGATTCCCAACTTGGCTGACTGTGGTGTGTTGAACAAGCACCAAAACGCCACTGCAATGACAGAAACATATGATACTTATTATTCTTATATTTATTTTTCTTTAAATAAACTGTGAACCAAAACGGTTGTCATAGTAGTAATTTGACATCTTCTTTTAATCAGCAGCCATTAGCAACCCCTGCTGGCCTCCGACACTTGCCTTCAAAACTCATGACATCTATAAAATAGTTCTCTTTACAGATCTTATTTAATGGGATTTTTTTTTTTTTACATTTATCCAGTAACAATAAACACAGTTGAAAAGTGAAGAATAATTAGACGGAAGCTGAAACTGTGAACACTTGTGGAAACTGCAACAGTGTTTGTTTAGGTGGGAAGCAGAAAAATCTCCAGGGAAACATGCAAAAATGTTGGTTTGACGTGTCGAATGTTTTTTCAGATGCCTCAAATCTACACAGACTTTTTTTTATGACATGCAAAAAGCTTCTTATTGCTGCTGCATATGAATTCACAGAGGACAGTGAAGTTATCATGGAAAGAAAATCCAGAAGAAGCAGCTGCTGCTGCAGGAGGCACAGCCTCACTGTTTGTTTGGTTTTTGTTTTTTTTGTGTGTGTAATTTTCTTGTCCCTGAAGATGAACTGGTAAAAATGAACATTTTTTTCATTACAGCAGGGAGATACTCCCCGTACACATTTTCTCATTATACTTTTTTTTTTTCTATCTGCAGTTTTCCTCTGCCTTAAAAAACGCTTTCAATTTAAAGCCAAAATTAAATTAAATGCAATGCTGAAAGATCGGAGGGAAAATAATATGGATTTTTGGGTGTTTTTGTTTTGTAATTTACTCCAATTTACTGATTAGGAAATTGAACAATAAATCAATAATACAAGAAAGTGATGCTTGTTCTGGCTGAATAATCAGTAATAAAAGTCCCTGTGCCCATTAAAAACATATTGTGTTAAATATTTAGATGTCGTGCGTTGGTGGGTGGAGGAGAATGGTCGTAGCTGGTGTTTTTACATGTTAATCAAAATTGAATTATTACAGTAAACAAATGTGTTTTTTTGAAACCCACTCACACCCACCAACATCTGGCTGCTGTGTGAGTTTGGAGCATATTTGTGATCTCCATCAGGTCAGATCACAGCGGCTTCACTGAAACACTTTGTTTTTATTCACTGGACTGAAAATGTATTGTGTAAAATGTATGTTTTTATTCATTAGAACTTGTTTTTCTCAAGTAATCTTTATTCTTTACCAAAATCTTAGGAGCCACGTACCTCTTACAAAGGTTAAGTTAGTTTGAGTTGCGATAACAGTTCTGTCAAGGTTATATACAATTAGTTTCCTGTTGTTCGACTTCGAAAAAATCTGCTGTTTGTCAGTGGCTGTTGATGAATTTTCTGACCAATGACGAAGGAGTGTTTGTCTCGATTGACTAAACCAATGGATGGATGGATGGATGGATGGATGGATGGATGGATGGATGGATGGATGGATGGATGGATGGATGGATGGATGGATGGATGGATGGATGGATGGATGGATGGATGGATGGATGGATGGATGGATGGATGGATGGATGGATGGATGGATGGATGGATGGATGGATGGATGGATGGATGGATGGATGGATGGATGGATGGATGGATGGATGGATGGATGGATGGATGGATAGCTATCGGAACAAGTACGATGGGTAAAACTCACAACTATTTTTCTCTTTTTACGTTTATACACATTACACATTGTCTACTGGCATGAAGTCCAAAAAAGTATTTAAAGTGTCCCCATGAATCTGTATGTAGTACCTGTATGTGTGTCAGAGGTCAGAGTCCTTATCACCTGAGGAAAGAAACTCCTCCTCAGTCTTTCAGTTCTGTCCCTACATGAGCGAAGTCGCCTACCAGACGGCAGCCACTTCAACAATCCATTGCCAGGGCGGTGGATGTCTGTGATCATTTTCCCAGGCCCTGTTTGTACACCGCCTGATGTGGATGTCCTGCAGGCAGGCAGGGCAGTGCTGTTCTGGATGTACGCTCTGCACAGAGCTTTGCTGTCCCTGACCGTGCAGCTGCCAGTGAGCAGCGACTCCACAGTCCAGGTGTCGAAGGATCGTAGCAGCGTTGAGGAGAGAAGTACTTCCTCAGCCATCTGAGGAAGTACAAGCCCTGCCTGGCCTTCCTTATGAAGTGGTGATGTGAAGTGTCCATGTCAGGTCCTCAGTGACGACATCGAGGTACCTGTAATTTGTGACTCTCTCCACAGGGGGCCCATAAATTCTTAGAGGGGTTTGAGTGTGATGGCTCCCCTGCCTCTTGCTTCTGAATTCAACAACCATCTACTACGTTTTTTTCGACATTGAGCCCCAGGTCGTTGTCTCTGCACCATGTTGACAGCTCCTCCACCTCCTCCAGATAAGCTGTCTCCCTGATGTTTCTGGAGATCAGGCCTATTATGACTGTGTCATCTGCAGTCGTGTGTGTAGAGGCAGTAGAGCAGGGGAACTCAGGACTTTGTATAATGATATTGGACTTATTGTTATTTATATATATATTTATAATATATTAAAATATATTGCTATATACAGTATTTATTAATATAATTATGTTATGATTGTACTGGTCCGACCCACTTGACATCTAATCAGGCTGTTTGTTGCCCCTGGACCAGAATGAGTTTGACAGCCCTGATCTAGAATCTACTCAGACATGAACTGAGCTCAGGAAACAAACAAAAAAAACACACACAACAAACTCTGTTTCATATTTTATTCGTGGACTTTTATCTGTTTCGAGAGGTACATGTTTTTTGTCATGTGGGTGTGTTCCAAAAAAAGAAACAGTGTTTAGTTTATCAAAGCTTTTCCTTTTTTTCACTGCATCTCCAGAATTCTCTCAGTACTCTGCGTGTTCTGTTTCCCAGTTGGATCTTTGCTGTTCACTGATCCCCTCTGGAGAGGATGCTGCCTGTCAGGAGAGCAGGAGGAATATTCTTTTTTTTTTTTTTCTCCCAGATAATCTGCTAAATGGCACCAAAAGAAGTCACGGTAATGGCTCATTAAATATTTGACCTGCATTATTTCAGGATAATGCAACTAGCTAGTTTAAGTCTTTCTTCCAACTGAAGCATAAAGTGTCATTGGATGATGTCTGGTGCTGAACAACAAATGGAGGTTAAGGAGGTTGAGGATGGTCAAGCAGAGAGCTCCTGTGGAGCAGAGGACTCAGAAAGAGAAGGAAATCCTTGGCCATATCTCAGCCAGCGCTTTGTTTTCAAATGTAAACCAGGCAATAACTATATCATGTGATGTAAAATGTTCCTGCCCCCGGTGGACAGAGGTGTCACTGTCAAAACGTCAGTGTTCTTTAGGGGCTTGAATTTACAGGAGTGGTGATTAAAAACAACTAGTTGCAGATTGAATGTATCACTAGTCCCTTTTTGCATAGTAACTTAAAGTAACTAAGTATCTTTTACTAAGATTTTTAGATGGGTACAACATCACACAAATAAATAACTCCCAGTGAATTCTCCACTTAAATTGCTGATAATTTTGGCAGCTAAAAATTGGGTTTAATTCAGGATTATCACTGTCTGCGTGGAGGACGATGCTCCGCCTTGTCAGCTGAACAGTGAAAGGTTTTGTTTTACCAAAGGCGGGGTTTTCCTTTTGAAGTTTCAGAGATTAAGCGGCGTCTGTTGCTTTTCTTCTCTCCGCCCAGACAAAAGGAAAAACACCCACAGACTCCATGTTTTTCAAATCTCTGTTTTGCTTCAGCGCTGGCTCACAGTGTAGACGGGTTGTGTATTGCCCCCTGAGAAGGATAAAGAGAAGACAGTAGAGAAGAGTCGACAGACCAATCCATTGAAAAAGCTTCTAGAATTACATTTCCTCCACTCCAGTGCAGCCCTGCGAGACCTGACGCACCGTGTTCTTGAAGATTGAAACATTGTAACCCAGGTTGGCTAACGCTCTCTGCAGAAAAAAAGTGTTTAATGAAGAGAAGTCTCGTTGCAGTACGTCTCGCAGGACCATAGAAATAAGTATACAAAAAGTATTTGGTCCGAATTTATTTTTTTATAATCTACTCTTGGAACAGAAACAGAACAGAAAGAGAATTGATTTACAGTATAATCCCATCTGATCCCTTCCTGTTCACCATTCACCAAACTTTTCATAGGATTTCTTTGATCTTTAAGGCTGTTTGATTTAGACGGACGGTACAAAAAAGTTGGCATCATGTCAGGATCTTCATTAGGAGTGATCGGGATGGACAGGATTAGAAACATAGTAGAGCAGTTAGCATGCCTGCCTTTCATGTAGAGAGCAGTGAGTCCTGGGTTCGATTCCCAGAGGAACCACATACTTGGCGCTTCCAAGGGGGGAAGCCTGTTGCAGCACATCTGCTGTTAACACAAGAATTCCCCCTAGTGTGAGATCAATAGAGTTCATACACATAAAAATTAAGATGGTTTGGGTAGATCCACTCCTAGGCAACTATCAAACCACTATCATTTACAACTGTCTGCATCACACAACGTTTACATATGTGATGAACTCTTAAGGCGCTAGAAGTGGGTTCTCATTAGTGATAACAAGGTGGGAGACTAAACTGTACACTGTGAAACGAACAGGTTTCTTCTTGGGCCCTGACCTTCTGGAGGGTCCACCTTAATCCAGTACTTCTCAAATACTGGGACGGGCCGCCCTGGGTGGGCACGGTGAGGTGCCAGGGAGGGCGTAAGGGGCTTCCAGTGGAATATGGCACATAAGGGTACCACCACTGTACAGTCACTCCAGTCACTAGGTGGCAGCAATAGAGTTCATACACATAAAAATTAAGATGGTTTAAGATGGGGTCATGACAAGATAACTGAGAACCACTGCCTTAATCTGTTTGATGAGAATCCAGATGCTGTTATTAACTGTTATTAACAGAGATCAGGCAGCAGTGGAGGCTAAAGGCTAAAGGGTAAATGCCAGAGTATTGTATACTGAACTGTGCAATGAAAACCACTGCTTTTGCTGTGAGTACAGAGAGAGCATGGAGTCAGAGATAGAAATGGTTTTGCGCACAGATGGCTTCTCTTAAGAGGGCGTGTACCAAATAAACCCTCATTAATTACGCTAAGTCTTTTGAGAGAAAACGAACGGGGGACGAGCGTAAAATTACACCCGCTGTCAAACAAAGAGCTGTGGTGAGATTTCCATTTTTAACCCATGTTTTCTTCATGACAACATGGGATTTGAGGGAAAAGATCCTCTCCTTCAGATTATTTCAGAAAGTATCAACAACGTTTGAGGGATCGTCACGGCAGCTGTTTTGTTTATTGATGTCATTTTTGAAAAGTCACGGTGGTCTACAACTGTTACATACTTCCTCACTCTCAGAAAAATACAGCAAAAAAGCAGTCTGCAAGACTGCAGCCATTTTGTTATTTCCCTTTTATTCTTTTATGCTAGGATGACCAAAATATATATAAGGGGGAGTTTGTGAAAGGTTCCAAATTTACACATTCATGTAACTGTAACTTTTCACTTCTTTCTCTCTTCTCAATTGTGCTCGAAATATCAGCTTAATAAATTTTAACTGTATTTTCCGGACTATAAGTCACAAAAATATCAGCTTAATAAATGTATTTTCCGGACTTTAAGTCGCAGTCTTTCTCATCCTTTGGCTGGGTTTGCAACTTATGGGTTTGCGAATTATGCTCAGGTGTAACTTGTGTGTTTGCGACTTATACGCAGGTGCGATTTGTATATTACAATTATATATTAAAAACACTTACTCTTCTATTGTTATTAGTATAATTTCTCGGTCTTGGATTTTTTGGCTGGCAGACTTATACGCCGGAGCGACATATAATCCACACCAAAGATGGGAATTGTTGACCCCAGGGCAGAGCAAAATACTTTATAAAGAGTTGCATCTTGCACCTTGATAATACCATTAAAGGAGTTTTAATGTCTCCTCAAATATTTACATATATTTCGAAAAAACTTAAACCTAGGTTATAATACTTTATAATTACCTCACCACAATTTAGCAGATTATGTTTGGCAGACAAAGAAAATGAAGTAAAAGGAGTAATTACATAAGTAACACTAGCTTGGCAACCAAAACATTTAGCTAAAAGGTAGCAAGGTAACTTCAAATGTATTCAAACATAGTCAACAAAAAGAAAACCATCCAAATAAATGCAAAAGAACTTTAATAAAAATACGAGACTAACTGTATAACAATTTAAAAAACTTTTTCAATAATTCCTTTTATATCAGACTGACAGTCTGCAGCAGCGTGTTCTGTTTTCTGTTGCTGTTCATTTTCTTCTTAACCGCAGATTTTCTTTTTTTTTCTGTATTTATTTTACTGAACCGCACATTTGTTCCCTGAACAACAGGGGAACGGTGGAAACCCCGACTCAGATATTTACAACTCGACGCTCTACTACGTCAGCGCCGCTGATTACCGGACTAACATTTAACAGGTGCGGGACACAGTCCACAGGGACAATTGTGTTGTTTGTGTTGCTCAGCTTCTTCAGGTTGTGTGCGTTAAAAGTGTTCTGGAAATACGAAAAGCAGAGACACTTTGTCGGCAGAAATCCAAATATGACACAGAACAAAAGGCAGAAAACGTTCAGCACCAGCAGAAAGCGTTTGTTTAGGAAAAGGGAAACCGCCGCTGCCACAAAAACGATTCCTGATGGGAACATTTTAATGAACATGAAATATTTGTGGCTCCTGGTTCGTTATTGAGCAACAAAAGTGTGAATGATTTCCACAGCTTCTTTCTATACATGGGTTTAGGGGACAGTTGGAAGCACCTTTGATTGAGTTAGCGTAACCATTTAGCAAACCCAGGAACAGTGGCAAATGGTTAAAAGACCTGAAAAATAACACCAGAAAGAAATGGCTGGGATGTGAAAACTAGTTGGTACGATGGAAACCGGAGGAATATAGGAAACCCTTTTTTTGGGGAGGGGGGTCGACCACTCAGCCCAGACATCCATGGTGCCCAGGAGATTAGTCCTACGGGCCTCACTGATCCCCTGATGATTATAATGAGCAGGTCAGAGGTTTGACTAATCATGTGGAAGAGCACAGGATGAGAGTCACATGGTGATGGACTGGCTGTTACTGGTTTGACAGGGAAAATGGTTCTCAAGTTTAGGAGCTTGTCTGAGGTCTTTCTGAGGTGTTTGTACAATCCACTGGTTGCCGCAGCTAATTTTTTTAACTCTCCTCCAAGACATTATTTGCTTCAATTGCACTTTCAAAGTCTTTGTGGCTGAAAAATGTATGACAAGAGTTATAAAAACACAGTGTGTGTTTCTAAGTATTTGTATCACAGTTTACTTTATATACATATATTTCATAATCTAGGTTTATTAAAATAATCGTAACATTAGCTTGCTAATTGGTAGGCTATCTCCTTGCTTACTTTTTCTCCCTTATACATTTGTTTCTATACTATATATAAATATAATATATTGCCGTTTGCTACAATGTTATATATTTTTACTGTATTTAAGCATAAAGTTGTAAGACCGCAAAAATAAAAATATATATCTATCCATGCGGGAGATGTTTTGCCCTGCTAGCAGGAAGCTAACGGTAATCTCTTTTAATTTCTAACAGTACAGAGTTGTTTGTACTCATACTTTTCCCAATACATTATCTAAAATTATTTACTATTAACTAATAGACACTTAATTACCAAAAACACCAGCCATTTTATTGTTTCACGTCTGGAGATTCCAATTAACTAACGTTAATAAGCTAACGTAACGGTTTATCCTCATAATTCAAAAAACTTCCCTGTGCATCAAACATATGCAAAAAAAGCTTTTATTAATGCCAAAATATTTTTATTGAGTGAGTGAGTGAAACTTTGAAAGGTTTTACTGACATAATATAAGTTTATATGAGAGTGCAGCATCAGAAAAAAACCTTTGATACATATTTTGGAAAAGCAAATTCCGACAGTTGTGATAAAAGATCGTAATAAAAAGTAAGTTCTCGACCACCAAGTAGACGTTGCGTGATTTAAAAGACTTTCTTTAAAGAAAATACATCAGAAATTGTCAAAATTGAACCAATTGGTGTTGATGATTTGTTGGGTTAAGAAAAATAACATCCTTTTTATAAAAACACTTGTCAAAAAATGTCCAACTGTGCTTTTGGTGCAGAAAGCATAAATGGCCCCTGGTCGTGCTGTGATCAGGGTTGGAAAGATTCCCAGAGCTACAGGAGATCACACGGAGAGAATCGTAAGAAGGCAGGGGGCGAGGGGAGTTTGAAAAAGTTCACTTCCTCGATTTCTCTTCAGAATAAACAATTCATCAAAATTCTCAGACTTATCTTCATGGACAGCAAGCCAGTAATACAATAAAGCAGCAGGGTTCAAAACACGACACATTTTTCTATTAAAATTCAGTCAATGTGAGGACGAGCTGAACGGTTTTAAAAAGAAATGTTACTTGAAGACTTTTTTTATTAAGAATTAAGATTAGTATGACTTTTAATTTTTTTTAGGTTCTCTGTTTAAAAAGGAAAACAATGTGGTAAAAATTAAACTTTTTTTTTTTTTGTGAAGGCGACACAGAAAATAATACCAGAATACACCGTTTCTGACTTTCAAAACAATAATAAGGACTTTTTGTTATCCATCTGGTTGTCAAAAACAAATATTTAGCAATACAAAATACTACAATGTTTCCATCATAATCGAAACACTTTTACCCTAACTAAAAAAAAAATCATTGTATGACCGCTGTTTCCTAAACCGTTGGCATTAAGTGTGTGATTTATAGGACAATATAGAACTTGTAAAAAATGAAATTTTTATTACAGCAGACATTTATTAGCCTACTTCTATTTTAAAACAATACCCAATAGCTCCTTTCAAAATAAAAGCCCTGCAGTTTTGTAGTTGTTGTTGTTGTGGATACACTTTAATTTGACTTTTACAATGATCTCACGTGGGTGGGTTGGAGATAGTCAATGGACTGGATGTGGCCCGTGGGCTGTACAGTGACCAGATCTACTTTATGGATTCTCTAAAGAAAGTTTAATGATCCTTCAATGCTCAGCAACTTGCTGAGGTACTGGCTGACCAGTCCTTGAAACAAAAAAGGTTGAGGACCACTGGTAAAGATGTAACTACTCCATAACAGACTAATACGTGTTTCTGCTATTGATTATTATTTATTCAAGCTACAAACATTGTTCATTGTTGTGTAAAAAACTTTCATTTCTCAGGTTAAGAAACTCTGCTGCATGGACTTTACTAAATGTTTTTTAATCTCCCGCGGGCCACACAGAACGACTTGGCCTTTAGTTTGACACGTATGGTCAGTCAACAGCTAACACTAGTTAAGGACGAGTTTAAAGTTGGATTTACATACCTTATATGTCAACCACATTAAAGTTGACCATCTGAAGCCTTTACTACTCAGTAGTGAACTTTTCTGTGGCCTTTCATCCAAAATTGTTACAATATTTTTAAGATTGTTCCAGTGCGTTTTGCCCCGCAGCCCTTTCTAACTGCCGTTCTTTCCTGCATTTACCTACAGTAGTTGTTTTCTTTAATTAAAAAGTTCGTTACCAATAATGTTAGGGTTCAGTATAGACCACAAGAACAACAAATTCATGGAAAACCACCCTGGCTAAATCCCTCTCCTCCTTTACTTTGTAACTCAGTGATCATTTTTTCCGTGCTTTTCTCATATCATCATCGCTTCGCTCCAGCAGCCTGGACTCGGGTTATTTGTCATCCCTCATTTCTTTTCTCATCTCCAACACCCGGGCCTTTCCAGCCTTCCCTCATCACCCTTTTTATAATTAAGAGCAGCTTTTCTTTCTGGAGATTTCTGTTCATTTGTTTCTTCAGCCCCCCCCCCCCCCCCCCCCCCCCCCCCGGCGGGCCGGCCCCCCCCCCCCATTTTTTTTTTGGTGTTGTCTAGCTGTGTCGGCTCGACTCCTCCGTAATTGTTTTTTGGCCGATGTCACTGCCGACTAAGGAAACACTCTTAATGTCAGTTTAAGAGCTGAGAGGCAGAGAGACGAGGGTACAGTTGAGCTGTTGTGCCTCAGTGCCAGTGGGCAGGAGAGGATTGTTCTGCTGCTTCACTGACCTATTCATCTCCGACCGGGAGTGATGTAGTTTCCTATTAAAATCCGTGGTCGTGATAGGAAACAGGGAGGGTTTGAGATTGTCCCTTTTCCCAGAGAAAACAACCTTTTTTGGGTGGATAGATTTGTTGGAAAGAGCTGAAGGAAATTGGCGTCAGAGTGGGGAGGTGAGGGGGGGTTGGATTCTCTGTCACCGCCGTTCACACATCTTCAACAGCCACTTCTGAGGATCAGGGAGGCGGGAACTCATCATGAACAAAAACAGATCTCACAGATGACCAGAAGCCAGTGCTGCCTTTCAGCCGGGAAGCGTTCCACATGTGTAGAGTGGGACGCAGCGTGTGGCGTCCAGACGGTGTCCAAGGCCTCTTACTCACCAGGTTTGATTCAACAACGGAAAATTACAGCTAAACTGTTGAACTAAATGCTCTCAGGTAATGAAGACGAAGCCATTACACGGTGATTTAGAGCCCGAAGTCGTTGCTCGACTCAACCGTGTCGAAATGGATCTGGGGTTCATCCGCGGAGACTTGAAATTATGTGGCGACTCCACAGGCCCGTGTTGAAAAGGTCACTTTAAAATTCACTGCAAATTTTTCAAGGCTACCATGTGAAAAAAAAAATTGTGTTAGTAACTTATGGGCGCTCCCTGTGTGTGGGTTTTTTTCCGAAACTCCGGTTTTCTCTCACAGTCTCAAAATGACAGTAGACACGAGTGTGAGTTTGAATGGTTGTTTGTTGTTTATCTTTATGTGTGACCCTGTGAGGGACTAAAAAAACTGTCCACGATGTACCCAGCCTTCAGCCAATGACTGCTGAAGGCAGGGTTCTCTGAAAAGGAAGTAGCGGTAAAAGCTAATGGATGAATATTTGAATCTTTCTAAATAAATCATAATCGGAAAAAAACACAGATTCTACTCGACAATAACACAAACTTCCAGTTGCTCTGTAACACAACCATTAGAAGCAAGTCGCTCACCGTGCTGCCCAGTGATTGGCCAGTCTCCGTTTCTGACCTAAATGTTCCCGCAGAAATATTTTTTAATTTATTACATTCAAACCTCAATATGGAAATAACCGTACCAAACAACAAACCGATGCCACCCGTCCTACCCATGTTGCCCCAAGCCACTTATGTTTCCTAACAGTAAACACAGCGGCGTCTGGCTGAGTGAAAACACAGGTCCAGTCAAGATAAACAAGGTGAAGTCAGCGTTTTTAATCGCGTCTTTCCTGTCTGCTGTTTTGGTGCTTTTGTCGACGCCTTTTCCACGATCTCAGCACCAGAACAACCACAGCCTGAGCTCAGACAGACAGAGCACTTCTCAAGCAGCAGGAGCTTTAATTTACCGTCAAGTATTAAGAGGAAACTGTAGCACATGGTCTCTGTGCTTCCTCCAGTTTCCCGCCGGCGGAGAAATTAGCTCACAAACACGACATCAGTCATCTGTGAGTTTTCAGCAACACTGACGGGTGGTGACTTCAACACCTAGGAGTTAAACAGAAGCAGGGCTTATTAGAAATAGACACAAAATGTGTTTAAAAATGTGTCTACACTCTGAAGGTTTTAATTTTTAAAACATTCTGGTTAAAAAAAAAAGGTATGCTAACATTTTTTCGTTTTAGTTTGAAAAACAGGGTCACATATTTGAGGCAAGGTGGTCAAAGGGTTTAATTAATTTCGTCTAGTTAATAATAAAATGATTTTCTGCAGCCACTAAGGACAAAGAAAAATATGTTCATAACTAAATGTTTTTATACCTTATTATTCAAATGAAATGCAGGCAACCAACGAGCAAAATCATGAAAAGTACAGAATAGCTAATAATACTTAATAAAAAACACAATTAATTAAGCAAAAGAAAGAAAAAAGACAAAAAGCTTAGTCAGTCTTTTTCAAACTAAAAATAAAAGAAAATAAAGGAAAACATTAGACAATTCAATAGTGTCTCCTAAAATGTGTGTCTAAGTTGTTAGTCTTGTAGGGAATTGTATCCAAAACTGTTGTTTCTCTCTTAAAAACAAAACCCTGCGGCAGAAAATACATTTTAATTACATACGTTAATTGCTCCATTAAATACCAGGGCTCTGATTGGTTGGACAGAACTGGCGGCGGCAGATAATCACTCATAAGATCCAATCAAGCTGAAAGGCTGAACAGTTGTACTCCAGTTTCTATTTGTTAGTAACAGTAAAACCCAATGATTCCACTCCTTCTACTTGTTTTTTTCTTTCTTTTCCAGCTCGCACCTTTGCAGCCTCCTTCACCTCACCTGCAATAAAAACTGTAAACATCTAACATCACACCGGTGCTTGTTGCCACCAATTCCCACCACAGTTTTATGAGTCATTTTACTGCGTGTTTTTAAAAGCCTCAAATGTCGGGTCTCTACCTCAGTGCCAGCTTCTGGCTGTTAGCCTGTTTCGCTCACAGTTTGACTTCGTCTGGCAACGACTCTGCTGCTACTTTTGGACCATGCAGTGACGCAGGGCTGCGAAGCTGTTTCACACACTGAAAACCCTCACTGTCAGTGAACAGTAGCGGGAATCTCTTCAAAACAAATACCTTTTTTACTCAGGATTGATCCTTAGGATCAAAAAATATTTGGCATAAGTACATGAGTACATGTGTATGTGTTTTTAAAAATAACAAACACTGTACTGGAAACGCCACATCGCAAAATTGTTAGCTTAGTTTTGTAATTGCGCCAACTTTGAAATTTACATTAAATGTTGCGGTAAAAAGTCAAAATAAAACTGTACAGCCAGTCACGTCTTTTAAAAACATTAACTGCATTAAACAAAAAACAAGTGAAAGCTATAAAAAACTACAAACATATATGAAAAGACTCAAGTGTTCATGGAGCTGAACATCAGCTATAGAAAACATAGCTGTAAACAGCGAGCCAAAAGACACTTAAAAGTATGTCTCCAGTTAGCATAAAATGACTAAAATGCCACAAAATGGCAAAAATAAAATAAACCTATCAAAGTTAGCCAAGTAGTATTAGGATAAAATTTAAAAAATATTACGAGAATAGTCGTAAAAACAATTACGTTACGAGAAAAAGTCATACATTTATGAGAAAAATGTTGTAAGTTTATGAGAATAAAGTTTATAAGTTTACAACAATGTGTCAAACTAATGGCCCGTGGGCCAAATAGGAATAAAGTTTATACGTTTACAACAATGTTTCAAACTAATGGCCCGTGGGCCAAATACGGCCCACCAAGTCAGTTTTTTTTTTTAAGTTTACAAGAAAAAAGTAATACATTGATATATTAATTACTAATAAAAACATCTTCCAATACGTTGAGTATTAGGGCAATTCAATTTTCACTTTTTCTTAAATGATGTTCAAGTCAACAAAACCACAACGAATCCTAACATATCACTGCAAATCAAAAAAAAAAACAACTCTGATATGTTCATTTATGTTTCATTTTACAAAAAGCTTTTGGATTTGGACTGTAGCTATTGGCAACAGTACTGCATTAAATACACACAGACACACAAGTGTTGATGTTAAACCGAGTTCAGCCATCACAACAACAGCCAAACAACAGGAGAACAATCCAAGGCTTTGGGCCAACGAAAACGCTACTGATCACGAAAGTGAATCCGGCCCTTGGTTTACGAGAGCTCCAGACGCAAATGAAGCGGCAGCAGACTTTTCAAATCACACTAACAAATGAAAGCGTGGAGAGAGAAAAAAAAAAGAACATTGTTCCTTATAAATAAAGCTGGGGAACCGAGGATCCTTCATTCGTCAGTCAAGGATTGGCAGCAGTGAGGGAATCATGAATGAGACGAACGTGATGAGGCAAATATTCATGTGTTTTTCCCTCCTGGCACTGGGTGTTGAAAGGAAATTCATCAGAGTCTTCACACATGTAGTGGTTCTCGATGTTTTCACTCAGCGACTTCCATGTTGATGAAGAGGGTCATTTTGACCAAGTTTAACCGACAAGTCACGAACCAATCAAACCAAACCAATCTTATTTCATGAAAATAAGTCACTTTAAAAGCTCATTTATTCCTCAAAATAACAAGTTATATAGAGAATTTAATTAACACGTGTGAAACTCATGGCCCGGGGGCCAAATACGGCCGACCAATTCACCTTTTAGTGGCCCGCAGGAGCATAAAAAGCATTTAATGAAGTCCATGCAGCAGAGTTTCTTAACCTGATAAATTAATATATTTTTATGCACAGCAATATTAGTAACTTGAATAAATAATAGGCAGTTGCAGGAACATTTATGATTATGTTATAGAGTAGTTACATCTACACAGTATTCCATTTACGACCTGCCCTGCAGTGGAACTGAATTGTTGATGTGGCCCCCCCTGGTGAAAAATGAGTCTGACAACCCTGATTTAAATGCAAATGTTTGCGAGAATAAAGATAAAGAAGCTAAAAGTTAGCCACGAAGACGTTGTACAAATCCTGTCAGGAAGAATCAGTCAATAGTAACCATGTAGAAAATGATGTAAAAACAACATCAATATTCATTTTAGCTCTTCTGCAGGAAAGGACAGTTTTGTAAACAATGGTTCAGTTTAGAGGGAAAAAGAAGGTAATGCATGGTAGGAAATGAAATAAAACTGAAAATCTGTCCAAATTCTGAATGTGTAAAATCTCCCTCTTCCGTACACTTGAACTTGTCATAGATATTACTTTGCTAATGACCCTGTCAGAGGTGTACACAAGGTCATCAGCTGGTTGGCCTCGGTCACGTGTACAGAAGCCAATCAGAATGCTGCGCCGTGAAGTGATGTGCTCATTGCTCTCTGCGGTGTCACTCCATTTCGTCCCCCCCTTCTTGTTGACCTTCATTAAACAATGGATCCTGCTGACTGAAAGGCTCCCGTGTCCTTTCTGCAGGAATGATAGACGCTCCACCTGTCTTCTGGAGGCCAGGGTGGAGACAACAGAGAAAACGAACGCACACCACATCACCACGGTCACCGACACACTCTAACATCCTGTTTCTCGGGATGTTAGACTGTTGACTTTTTCAATCATCGAGACTGAGGAGAAATGTCACTGTCCACCTTTATCTGAGTTGATCCTTATCTGAAGGTCAAGGAAAGTCCTAGAATCAGGAGCCACGGGCGTTTAGATGTTAGAAGATGTTACAGATAAAATGATGAAACGATAGATGACACTTTTATGTAGACGTATAGAAAATCTTCATACACGTTATTTTATTTCTGATGTCATCAGTCATCAGCTCTTGTACAAAAATATATAAATATAAATAAATAAATAAATATTATACAGTATTATACATGTATTTACTATTTATAATTATATAGTATATATAATTTATTTTTATATAAAATATAATTGTATTCTATATTCTATATTCAATCTAGATTATCTTTTTGCAAACTTTTGACTAGTATGTTTTGGCTAGCTGTTAATTGACTTTTTCTGTTACTAATTGTGTAATTTATACCTTAAGTATTTTGGGGGGGGGCGCTAAACGCGGAAGACGACTTTGTTTACATTTGTCGGTTGCACTTTCATTAGATTGTTGGTACATTTACGTTTTTGTTTTTTTTTTGGGAACTTTTTGCTCTTCATTATGATTCCCAGGCGAGGGACAGGTTTTTATGAGTTCGAACTTACGTTAAAAATCGAGTAATAACGTGTCATCGAAAAAGAATACAGAAACCCCCCTGTATTTGGTCTGGCTATATTCAGGTCCTATTTTCAGTGACTGGCAGCTATATTGAAAATCAGACACTGAGCACAACACTTGACACTCTGAAATAACAGTGATTAAGTTTGCGAAAAAAACCACATGGAACAGCGGTTCTTACAGTCAGACCCAGGTTTCTAGAATTTTTAGAATTTATCAGAAACATAATTGTTGTGACTATGAGCTCATTCTCCAGCCATCAACAGTTAGAGCAATAATACTCAACGGCTCAGTGACAGTTGAGTTTAACATTATTTATCCACTCTGACCTGTGAAAGCAGAAACCATGCTGACGCTCCAAACACTGGAGCTGAACATCGTTTCTGAAAGAAAAACTCCACAGACACTGACAAGGGTTTTTTTTTTTTTTTTTTTTTTGGCACCAGGCCAAAACCATCCGCTCCGGTGTCTGCTCTGCCTTCCACGGGTTTTTCCACTTCATCCTGATTGTTACCATTATTGTCAGTTAGCTGGAAGTATGGCTCATGCAACGTGACTAATGATGACACATTATGTAATCCTTAGTAAGAACAGAGCCTCATCAGAGATTAGTCACGAGCCTGGGGATGACCGGAGCTCGGTCAGAATCTGATGAGTCTAATGGAGGCACGGGCAAAACCTTTTGACCCATGGGCCACGACGGGTCCTGAAATTTGAGATTGAGCGTTCATGTGAACTAAGACAGATGACATGTAAAAGTCAAGCACAAAGGCTAAAATGCTTTTAGTCTTTTCTTCGCCATCTAATGGGGATTGCGGGCATTGCAGGGAAAAGGTATAAGTACAATGATCATTTAAATTAATTGTATCATTTTGACAAGTTTGTCGGCCGGATCAAAAAGCCAAACGAGCTGCATCCAGGCCCCCGAGCCGTAGTTTGCTCATGCGTGGTGTAATGGATAAATCCCTGTTTTTGTTTTTTTTTCTGGGAAAACAGCCGCTCTGTTGTTTTTGTCCACAGATATGACTATTACTGTAGTATGAGTCACGTCATTGAGGTATCTGGATGGGCCAGACGTCTATCCAGAGACAGACCTTCTGTCTTGGGCTGTGTTTTTGCTGCTGTCGTCTTCTCTCTACAGCTGCACTGAATCAGGAGCTGACGAGCCACAGCACTGGAGGGCGTGGCCTCCAATTGAGGAAGGCCAGTATTTAAGCTCCAGCTCCAACTGGATTCACTGCCACAGTGTCTTACGCTGCTGCTGCTGGTGACGTCCCTGTAGTTTGACTAACTTTGTTGGATCTTCTCATTCTGAGTAGAGGACCACACAATACCTGGATTCACCCCCAACTAACCCCCTCACTGGACCCTGAACCCTTCACCTCACAGAGACTCCTGCACATTGACCTGTTAAGAACTTTGGTACTGACAATCGATCTCTGTCTTGTGCTTCTGGGTCCTCCTAGTATCAACCTGATACTTACCAGCTTTATCTACAAAACATATGACTGACAGATAAGAAGGTTGTGACCCAGATCTGAAGCCTTTGTTTGGGCTGTATATGTATGTGTACAAGGTACATACAACTTTCTTAATTTCTGTCCCCGGGCCTCAAGTTTGACACATGTGCCTCAAGTTATCTTTGGGCAGATATTTTGTGCCATTTTGTCATGACATATTTTATCTGGATTTAGTCATTATTAGATTTGTCCCCTTTACTCTCAAACAGACTGAAAAAACTTTCCAAAGGAAATGAGGCTCTTCACCAGGAGGTTGATGATGAAGATGTTGATGTGAGACTTCTGTTTCTACTTCGCCCCGGTCTGAAGCCTGGCATCTGTGTTTCATACTGTAATAACTGTGGCTGGGTTTGTTTTTCCACATGTGACAAACAGTGTTTAGTTCGTCGTTTTTCCCACATGTATATTCATGCCTTAGACACAGAGGAGCGAACGACGGAATATGCACACGGTTATTTTTTTTACATTTTCACTTTATTAATATTCATCCATTTTTTGTTTTATTATTTATTTATTTTCAACTAATTTTGGAGTAACTAACATCTAGATTTTTTTTAATTATTTTTCTTACCTTTTTTTAATTTTTATCTGATGTTTTTTTTCTTTCTATATAAACATAGATATAAATAAGTAGAGAGAAACAGAAATTTAACATCCTGCCATAACAACTCTCTAATGTCTTGTTTTCTCACTGTATCATTTAAAATGTTTTTTTAATATATTTGTACATTTCATTTTCTTAATTTGGAACATCAAATTCTATTTTGAAAACTTTTGAAAAGATTATTTCTTTCCACTTTGATCTTAGTAAACGTATTGACCTATTTGTCTTTGTCTCTTAGTCCGCCATGAGTCAATAACTTTAGGTCCTTAACGCTGGGAAACGATTTAGTGATACGAGGGAAACTTTTTTTTTTTACATGACTCTTGGACCTTTACAGAACTTGGATCCTAATTATTTCCTTGGAAAGTTGCATTTTTCCTTAGTCGGAAAATACACATCACCAACGTCGAGAAGCAGATTCAGATCAGGCCCTGCAGCAAGAAAACAAAAAAAATGTGGAAGAAATTTGAATGATTGAGAGAAAAGCTAATTGAGGCAGATGTACCTTCCCCCTGGAGAGAAGTGCCTCCCACCTCCTACACGGCAACATCATCCTTCATCCATGCTGCTGCTGCTTGAAAGGCACTCAGCGTCCTCTCTGTTTTGATTTCTGACAGCACTACTGATTGTATATCACAGAGAATGTTTGCAGTCGGAGCCTCTCCTCCACCACCAGCCCCACCAACCCCAGCAGCGCCAGCAGCGCTAGCAGGACTAGCTTCGCTCTTGATTTGCCTCTCTTGCACATTTTTTCCTCCACGTACAGCACTTTATTGATGACACGCATCTCTTGACGAATAAAGAAAAGACCCGTGGCCCCCAGTGGCAGCGCAGGGAAAACAAGTGGAAAAAGCCCTGGAAGTGGAGTGAGGCCGCGGGCTGAAGCTGGCATGTAATAATTCACTGCTGACATCATGTTGACTCCCAGGGAAAAGAAATGCCCCACGTGAATAAAATAATGTGTTTATCAGCAGCAGCAGAAGGAGCCGCAGCTGCTGTTTGACAAAGTGGTGAAAAATATTAGCTTGTTTCTGAGAAGTGCGCTGTCCAAACTTTTAATTTATTTCAAGTTTGGGTCCAATTCTTTAGAACAAATAAAAAAAAAAGTAGTTGAGATCAAACTGCCTTAACTCAAGGACTTGTGACATTTTCAATTGGTGAAGATGTGAAATATGTCAGCAAGTTAAAAGTAAACAGAAAAATGAGCTAAGATTTGTTTCAGAGGATAGCCTAATTAGCTGAAAGTTTGTCAGTTATCTAGCAAAAAGAAGTAGCTCGAGTTTAGAAAAGAATCCACAAGAGATAATTCGTGGTAATAAATAAAAAAAAACATTAGAGATTAGTGTCTGCAAACAGGAATCCAAAATAGAAATCAAAATGATCTTATTAACTCATTTATTTTAAGTAAAAAAAAAAGAAATAAAAGTAAAAAGCATCTACGCCTTGCAAGACATGTGAATTTGACACCTACGCCTTGCAAGACATGTGAATTTGAAATAAAAAAATTCCAAATAATTCCATTATTACATGTGGTTGAATGATTGAAATAATTTAAATATGTATTAAAAAATGGTTTATTTAGAAGTACTTCCGTATTCACTGGCGTGTCCTACTGAGCTTCTTTTCTTTGTTTTGGAAAAAAAGATCTTTTAGTCAGACAAACAACTGTCCAACAGCAAGATAAAGAAGAAAACATCTCTTCTTAGGCTAAAGCTAACATCAGCAGGTGTAGATTTTATCAGGTGAAGTGTATTTGCTCCTGCCTGAATCTCCACTGCAGCTGTGTTCTCAGCGAAGGCCGGTGTCTGTGTGAACAGCAGAGTCAACACGGCCTCGGTGTCGGCACCTCTCACAACCGCACTCCAAAAAACACTGAACTATCTGAACTACTACGAAAACAAGAGAATGTTCCAGGTTTTAACCCTGAGGCTGTGAAAATAATCCTGGCTCGTTTTCTTTTTTTATTACCATCCAAGAGCAAAGCTCTCGCCAGATTTGTTCAACCCTCACTATTAGAGCTGACCCGTGGTCAGAGCGTAAAATAGTTTGGCCCGCTGTCTGAGCCTGGATTCACAACGCTCAGGGTCAGGAGGAAACACGGAGACTTTCTAAGGATGTGATGGAGACGTGCGAGCTTTCCATCGCCTCAGCTTGTTACAGATCTGCAGAATGACCCACGTGGGTCCCATATGGACAGAGGCGGAGTCACAGGTTAATGTTGGGCAGGACGTCCACTCAGTCTTTGATGGAGCTGACCGTTTCTGTTCTTCATTTTGTGTGAGGATGCCTCCTCATTTCCGTGCTCCATCTTTTGTCTCCGCAGCAGCCCGGGCACGGCAGAATCAGCTAATTGGATGAAAACATGTCGACATTTCACCACACTTCCTTCGACAACGTTAGCTTCAGATGAGACCCATGCAGTTGTACAGATGATCAGAGGAGCCGTCGCTGCGAGGACACCAACCTTCTGCTTCAGACACACACATCTTCTTCTTCCGCCTGGTATTTAAAGCTACAGCAGAAAAATCGGCAGCGCTAGCTCCAAGCTTTTTAAACACCAATACTTACGGAAAGAGTTTCTCTTTAGGCAGATGGTTCTTGATTATTTTCTGTCCCCCTTGGAGACAGAAATATTTTCACGTCCGTCCTCCGACCCACACCCTCACAAATTGAAATACTATTGAAAACCTGATAGCGTATATTTTTATCTGTACAAACCACTGTATGAGTTGCTGCCACCTTGTGGCTGGAGGCTTGTTATCATTCAAGCATTAGAGCAGTGGTACACTTATGTCCAGCGTACCATATTCCATTGGCACCTTACCACACCCCTCCAGGGGGGGGCACCCTACTATTTGAGAAGTACCGTCTGCACGAGATCCAGCTGTGAAATTAGCCAAAAAATCGCACAAGCTTCAGATGGTATTGAATTTTTTTATTTTTTTTTTTAATGGCGCGATTTGTTTTTTCTTTCTTTGGTCTGGTTTTCTTTTGGTCCTAAGATGATTAACTTTTATTTTTCCAGATGGATAAATACAGTAAAACTTAAACAAAAAATATTTTTACAGAGTCTTTGAAGTCATGTCATTGTGAAAGGATTTTGTTTTTGGAGACCCCTCCACAGGACACGACACATTCACTGTGAAGCCCTGTGTTAGCTTTGGCTAACAGTTCCNNGCTGAAGCCTGTGGATGTAATTCTCTGCCACTTATGATAAATTCACCAAAGACAAAGAAGAGGTGGTGTTCGGAGAGAAGGGCCGACCGTAGTGCCCAAGAATGGCCTCACGAGGCACGTAGGCATCTCGGAGAATTGTTTTAATGCAGGCTCGGAAAATATGTCAGGCTGCAGAGACTGCAGCCACACAAGTGGAAGATTGTGTTTCACCTCGAGATGACGGGTTCCAGACGCAGAAAAGAACAAATGATTTAAGTCAGTTTTCGTGACTCTAGCTATTCTTTGATTAGCAATTGCAGCATACAATAATATTTTTGACCCAGCGTTAAAACTATTTTCCAGTTGAACACTAAATTTGGTCAAATGCCTACTCTCCCACAGCAAACTCGAGATATTTTTAGCTCACTTGCTCCCACAGAAGTAGCTGTTTGTCTCGTCTGACATATTTGATCAATTCCTGTTTCTGAGTTAAATCCAAAAACGACATTTCAACACTGAAGTCATAAAATAACACATTTGAACTTAGTGATGGAGGCGGCACAGGAACAACCGCTCCTGTGTGTCATGCTATAAAAAGCATGAATATGGACTTTGGTGCAGAACTTACATAAGCTTTAAGATCATTTCCAGGTGATCTGGTCCATGTCAAAAAGTACCGTATTACCCTGACTATAAGTCGCACTTTTTTTCATCCTTTGGCTGGTGCGACTTATACTCCAAAGTCAAAGTCACTACGGTACAGTTTGAGTCCAAGACACTGATAGAAGATAAACCGGCATCAGAGCTGTAAGTACTTTGTCCAAACAGTTTTACAAAATGTAAAATAAAAAAAATAGAACTTGGGCCACATATAAATGAATGGTAACCACAAGAGGGCCCCACCCCTTCCATACATCCAACCAAAGCCTACGTACGAGGGCTGTCGAATGATTACAATGTTTACATAGTTAATCACAGGGAAGCGGTGGATTAATCCAAATTAATCACAATGAATTATAATTAAGAGTGATTGTGACAAAAGTTTTCCAGCAACGTGTGCAAATAACTTCCCATGCTCATGCATTAAAATGCATTATACATTTCAAATTAGATTAGAATCAGATTAATAGTCACAAATCGATCAACTAAATCAATTGAAATGCATTAATAAAATTGATAAATACATTTGAACTTCATTGATCCCACATCTGGGAAATCCTCTGCTTCCGAGGCTGGTTATCTGGGAAATTCTCTGCTTCCGAGGCTGGTGTGCTAACCGCTACACTACAGAACCGACCAATTAAAATTAATTAGCCCGCCTTCACGTTGTATCACACACAGACATGCTGTCAGTGACACTCTCCCTTTATTCTATCTGACAGCTCAGCATTCTGTAGCACCTCTGTTCTGTTACAGGAGCTGCGTTTCATCACGGTTTGATCGTTTGCAGCAGCTAAAAGGCACTCAGGTTTCAAAGCCTGTTGAGACGCCATCGTTTCTGCGGGAGCCTCGTCCTCCTCTCTCACCTCTGCTCGTCACCTCTCCTCTCCCACCACACGCTGGCCTTGGATGGCCTGACAGCCTCCTTAAAATGTCATTTGTCATGATTATGTCTTTCTGGGTACAACCTTCAGTTGTTAATTCAAATGAGGGTAGAGGAACAGGCTCGTTCTGTGACTTTCAATCCCTGCAACTGAAAACCGAACCGATTCACCTGAATTAGATCGCCTCTGAACATGAACAGGATGACGATTTATTCCCGTATATTTTAAAACCGGCCGTACAAAGTAATTTGGGCCGCCTTCGGCCCCCGGGCCTTAAGTTTGACACATGTGCCTTAAGTTATCTTTGGGCAGATATGTTGTGCCATTTTGTCATTACATATTTTATCTGGATTTAGTCATTATTAGATTTGTCCCCGTTACTCTCAAACAGACTGAAAAAACTTTCCAAAGGAAATGAGACTCTTCACCAGGATGAGTGCCTGTGTGTGTGTGTGTGTGTGTGGTCTTTTAGTTCGGAGAGGACGAGGAGAAGGAGGATGGAGTCAGGATGACGGTGGCGTTCATTACACGCTCCGCTGCACACTCACGCATAACCCCGGTTCAGCCGCACGGCCATCAATCTCACACACACACACTGTGCACACACACACACATGCATCGCGTGGCCATTTCTGGTTTATAGGACATTGCATTGAAATGATACCGGTAGACGAATGAGCAAGAACCAAGAGGAGCCAATAAAATACTGGTTCACATCTAATTCCTGGTTTCAGTCTGAAACTCAGAAAGTGGTCGGCGGAGGTTTGGTCACCGTTCGGAAATCGGAACCAGTAGCATAGATAGATAGTACGTAGAATGATACTAGATGATATATAGTTAGATCAACCCATAAGGAACCTGTATAGATGGATAGATAGATGGATAGATCTAGTCTTGTCTTCTATTCATGTCCCATTGAATACTAAAGCGAGACTGCAAAACCTGAATCCAATCACAGTGGTGCCAACTGGTCAGCCTGCTCCACAGTTTGTATCCAAAGAAATTCCACTGTAACTAAGAAAGGAACTCTGGGAGTGTTGGCAGCAAAGGACAAACCACTTTACAGCCCTCGCAGAGGGGTAAAAGTAACCTTTATTAGTCAGAGTCTTGGAATCATCGGACTCGCTGTTCTCCAAGAAGACTGAATTAGATCTGTTTCTGCTTGTTGTCTCACACAAACCATCACCTGGTTTTGATTCTAAGCTACACTGAGACATAAGAAACATCAGGCCAAAGCTAAAAAATACACACGGAACACACAGAAAGACAAATGAAAGTAGGTTTGGAATAGAGTGATCTACAATCAAGTCAGAACAAATTACTAGAACTCCTTAATTGTATATATATATTCTTTGAAAAAAAAAAAACTCCTTAATTGTATATATATATTCTTTGATGATGTGCTGCTACTCCCGCTATTCCTATTGTTGTGGTGCTGTATTGCTGCTGTAGCCTTTTTAATAAACAATTAATAAAGATCAATCTATCTATCCATCCATCCATCCATCCATCCATCCATCCATCCATCCATCCATCCATTCATCCATCCATCAATACATAGAGAGTGAAGTTTTGTAGTTTTGTCTTTCTAAGTATTGGACAAACATTGGAGTGAGATGATTCCAGTTCAAAACCAGAACTGTTTTTGAACTGGTTTTTTTCAGTCAGCAGATTTCTAATGTTTGATGAGTATTCCAGTTCAAAACCAGAACTTTGTGAAAACAAAAGGGTTTTTTTGAGTCAGCAGATTTCTAATGTTTGATGAGCAAAAGATTCTGTCTGAAATCATTTTTTGACAAGTCATTTCCTCAAACCTTTTAACTGAATTACTAATGATTGAAACAAAAGAATGTCTTGTTTACTGCAGCTTTCTGTCTGTTCTATCTCTCCTGCAGATCCTCCATCTGTATTTGTTGTCAGCGACAAACTCACACGAAACCAGAATCAATGCTTAGAGCTGATTCTGCTCAGCACACAAACAAAACAACATCTTCACGTGATTAGCGTTAAGACTTCATGGAAAAACAAAGAGATGCCCTCCGACTTTTCTATGTTAAATATAGACTATAGTGAACGATTGTGATCTGGGCTGGGTTTTCTTTCTTTCTTTCTTTTACCAGACTTCCTGCTATAATACAACCTAATTAAAACCCAGAGATCCCATCTGTTCTTCCCAGTCTTCGGAGATGTTGTCCTGAATTGAGCTTACATTTGGAAAAATCTTGACTTGACATGAGTCACACTGGAGCTTTTCAAATCCAAAATCCATAAAATTCTTAAACACAACCAAGAAAAAGCCACAAGATGAAAAAAGGAATCCAAAAAACACAAATTCAAAGTCCAAACAGCCAACGTTAAACAGTCCAGATGAGAGTAAAGTCCATAACTAAAGGACAATAAATAAAACTGTCACTAAGGACAGTTTTCTCTGTTGATATATGATTTGAAGGTTTCTTAAAAATATATATTTAAATATAAAAAATTAAAATATATTATAAATTGTGAGGAGTTCATTGGAGTCCAACCGGGGAGAACTCAAGTTTATTAAAAATCATAACATGACCACAAAGGCAAAAACTCACTCCAGACCCGTCCAACAGAGTCAGCAGTAAATCTGAAAAAGACTAATCTATAAACCACAGATCAAATGATCAAACCTTGTGACTCGCAGTTTACCTCCAGCTTTAATTCACGACCAAAGCACTCGGTCTCATGCTAGGAAAGTATTTGAGGAATAAAAAGTGCTGTCACTTTGGCGCTGACTTGTGACTTGTTTCTACGACTGTAAAACCCCTGTATGTAGAGTTGGACTTAGCTAGAACTCCAGTGAAAATCCACACACAGGCAAATTAAAATACATCAATCCAATCCCGAGAGACTTTTTAAATTAGGAATACATAATAAAAGTCGCGAAGGGAAGAAATAAAATGTCTCCCCTTCATCTCACAAACCCTCAGGTCCCTAAATGACTGGAATAAATTAGAGGAAATATTTTTAAAAATACATACTGACTATATAATGGACATTACATTATATGAATTCCATCTGTCAGAAAAACAACTGTCCTTATAAAGCCCAGTGTGAGTCTATGCAAGACACACAGGAGGCACCGTTACATATGTGGTCCATCAGAGACTCAAACCTAGGACCTTCAGGATGTAAGGCAGATGTAATAACCACTATAGAACAACATAATATTATGGAACTACATAAGACACAAATGTTATATCAGAATTATTCATAATGAATATTTATTTCAGTAGGAGTGAAATATTAGCAATTGTTTCTCCAATTCAAATTAATTGCCCCCAAAACAAATGGTATTCTGGCCAAAAAACTGCTTCAAATTAAAACAGAATAAAAGCTGCCAAAACGTTGGCTCCTGGAATGGACTTGTACCCAAACATATATTTGGTGACAGTTCAAACCTCCCACAATCCTCTATGGCTCTGTGACCAGGTGCTGGGAACAAACATGTAGAGCAGTGTTAACGTGGGCCGGTGCTGGCACTCTGATTGGCTTCCATCAGCGCTCAGCTGCGACTCATTGCAAACAGATCCAGGTCATAGAACTTGACAAATGATTGGCTGCGTCCCCGTGACCCTGGGGCCTAATCAACACAGAGGACACCGGAATGAAAATGCAGGTCAGATAATGTGTCTCATCATTAATTACCTGCCCTTCTATCAATATCCAATTATAGCAGCTGTCTGGCAGAGCGAGCAGGAAGATGAAGCCCATACTGGAAGTCTTTATATTGACCACACGCTCACCAAACCGTGATGCTGCCCGCTCTTTATGCAGCCATTTTTCAGCCTGGGGCGGGGTCCTCGCTGCTGGGAGCCATGCAGGATTAAATTCAGCTGTTTAATCAAAGGCTAATTCACTCTCAGAATGTTGAGTGGATGCAATTTCTTTTCTATTAGGCACCTGGAAGGACAGATAAAGACGCAGAAGTGATGAGGACATGGAAATATAAAACCCTTCATGCACATCTGAATCACACGTCTGTCAATTTTCAATTAGCTGACTTCGCTGGATTTTATTTCAGGTTCAAAATCGTTTTCCATTTCGGGGTATTATTTTGAACGCATGTTTGTTTTTGAACACTGCCGTGTCACTGTATGAATGCATTCTGCAATTTATTTAAGTAGCAAAACAATAATAAATAATTTATTTTCAGATTAACTGCAGCGCCTCCTCTGTTAGTTAAGCAGCAGGACATTTTTTTATACCGATTATTATTTTTTCCACTTTTAACATTCATCAAGAAGGCCATATTGAACATGGGAGTGGGACAGTTTTTGGTCCACGGGCCCTATGTTTGACACCCCTGCTTTATAACCTCGAGAGGAATGGGAGCAAGCATATAGGACGGGAGTTACTCTGTGTAGTAAGTGATGTATATATAAATAATTAAACAGGATGTAGCTCAGTTGTGGAGTGCATCTGTTTACCTGTTGGCGCCTCCTGTGGCAGCCTGTGTCAGTTGCAAGGAACACACTCTGTAAATTCCTCCATATATAATTCTGTTGAGTTTATATAGAGCACTGTTTGACTTATTTGTTTGTGAAATAAATAAAACTCAGCTTTTTTTTCCGAACAGTCTGGTTTCAGGTGAAGTTGGCTCCCCTCACCTTCACCTGCCCCCACGAAATACCATATATCCTCGCTCCGTCGTCTGTTTCAAACAGGTCTCTGCAGCCCAGGGTTTACTGAGGCAATAGGCTTTAAGTGCTTTACTCAAGGACAGCTGCACTGTCCTCTGGAGGAAGAGACATTAATGCAACAATGATCTAACTCCCAAAATAACCAGGCTGCTCTGTTCTTCATACCTAAGCTAATGCACCGTCTCCTGCACGCTGATTAAAACCTTAATGGTCTTTTTGTTTCTGGTCCAAACTTTAGTCTTGCGGCACATTTCTTCCCAGCTGTTTTATTGATGTGCAAGAGAAGAAGTTTTATTCCGGGATATCACATTAATAAACAATAAATATGTGTGTATATATATATATACACACATATATATATATATATATCCCGTTTTAGATATGCTCTACTCAGAAAGTCGCGAAGCAACGAAAAGTAAAACACGTCAAACAATGACCACTAGTGTTTAACAAATGTATTGCAAATCTAAATTGTAGCCAACTTTTTTCAGGTTTTTCATTTGTGATTGCTTCATAGGAAAATTAAATATTTTTTTTTTAAATTAATCAATCAATAAAAAAATATATAATATAATATAAAAATGATACAATTAAAATTAACTGCAGGAGAAGAAATTAGTTCTTCCTTCAGTCACTGCTGTTCAAATAAGAAAGCCAAAAAAAAGTTTTCACCAAAATTCACTCAAAATATTCTTGCAAAAATAAAATAGATCAATAATTTAGTTAATTTGTATTATTAAAACTGTAGCTTGTAATTGCAACCAGGTGTACAATATATGGTGCAATAAAACACATCTATGTATTTCCACTGGTTTTCTCTCTGTAAATGTTACAACACAGGAAATACAGAGAGAGAGAGAGAAGGAGGACGGGGAGAGATAAAGAGAGAGAGAGGGAACCATAAAAAAGATAAAATAGCACAAGAACCTGAGGCTCTTGCAGGTCAATCATCTTCAGTGAGCTCCTGAGGAGAGAACATTTGTCACATGACTCCTGAAAACCGTGATCAATCCTGCAGACTGTCACCAGCAGCTACTGTGAACTGTGAATTATTAAAACACAGCAGAAAATATTTCTTTACATAATAGAAAAAAAAAACACTTCCGTTTCTTACATTGTTAAAACGTTGACGCAGTTTCCACACTTCGAGGTTTCGGGCATCACATTTCTTTGACAGACTATATTTGTAGAGTTATAATTATGTTTAGCTCCCGTCTTTACCTTCAAGCCTTCATCTTGACCTTTAAGATTTTTATTCAGGGGTGGTTTTTACATTTGAAATAAATCCCTCTCACAGCTCTTAAGACAAAATTATTATTTTAAATGAATTTTTATTATCTTTAAAACTTTACGTTACTGTACGTACATAACCACAGGTTGAGAACCTTTCATATTAAATTTTACCAATCTTTGTTATTTCTTTTGTAAATTTCACTTGAGAACTATTAGACTGGGGAAAATGTTTTTAATTCCCTAGAGTCAAACATAAGGCCCGTGGGCCATAAGCAGCCCACTAGGGGGTTCAATCTGCCCCACTTGATGAATTTTGAAAGTGAAAAAATGCACAAACTCTTCATGTTGGTGATGTTTTGTCATATTATATTTCATAAATATGAATATTTTCTAAAATACTTACCTATTATATAGTACCTATTTGCACAAAAACGAAGGGGAAAAACATGATCTTATTGTTATGTATAGGTAATTATGTTATGACTGTACTGGTCCGACCCACTTGACATCTAATTAGGCTGTATGTGGGCCCTGAACAAGAATGACTTTGACACCCCTGGCCTAACTAAACCCCTTGGTTCACTCAGAGGAAAATGATGACACTGCCACCACCAGGCCTAACAGTGAATCGTGTCTCATATTTGATGATGAAGAGAGTTCTAATTGCGCCAGGTGCCTATTTCAGAACGGCGACTGAAAGGTTTAAACCTTGTTCTCATCAGACCATCACATTTTCCCACAAGCTTCTGTGGGACTTGATGTAAAAACTTCATCTTCAAACCCTTCCCACAGTCCATACGTGTGAAAAATCCACCAGACCAGCGTCTTTCCATCTATCAGTTCTCACAGCCACACACAAACACTTCAAGCTGAAATATCAGGTGGATCATTTTCAGCTGTTTGAACAACTTTGTGCCGAGTTCTAGAATGTTCCCACACCCATTATATTGCAGGTACTATAATAGGATTATAGTTAATTACGTCCTGCGGGGGGAAACTGGGTCACAGTGGCAGCAAAGTAACGCTGGAGCAGAGGGAGGATGAATGACAAGCGACAATTGAGGGTATAAATATTTATAGCTGCTCTCTGATGCCTATGGAAGTTTCCTGTTGTGACAAAATAAAGGAGAAACTTAGCATCAGTGATGACTCCTGACAGACCGGGAGCTGAAACATCCACATAAAAGAAGAGGGAAGAAAGACCCAGAGTGTTGTTCATTAAGGAGGAGGCGGTTCACACACACACTCTGTGTTTATTAAACCACTTCTACTGAGAGTGTGCACATTTACTGTGCATAAACTGTGAGCAATAATGTAGACGTGTGCATAAACAAACTGACACTGACTTGAGATCAGTGAGCTCTGGATTTTTTAGGGTCTCGTTCTCCCAAACAAGTCACAGTCGAGTGGGAAGAGAGAGAAAAAAAGCGGAGCAGTGTAAACTACACTTTAACTCTGAATTTATTTGTTGTGCTTAGTTATATTTTCTTAATGGAAGTGGAACTAATCATCATACATAATAACAATAAAATAAAGAAACGGTCAACAATCAGCAGGGTCAGCAACTAAAAAAAAAAAAAAAACTCCTATATTTTCCTTTAATCCTTTTTTTATCTTTTACAAAGAGTTGAAAATAGACACAACGTACTGCAGGGTTTTGTTGTTTTGTTTTTTTATAATAAGATAAAAATGAAGACTAAATAGTCTTCAGAGTAAATAGTTCTTGCTCAAGAGTTTACAGGAACTATTGAGGTGAGAATTCAAATGATTTTCCTGCTCTTCCTGCTGGACTAGATTCCTACAACTCCCATAATTCTTTTGATCAGTTCCCATGAAGGACCTCAAGGTCAGTTTTAACCAGGGAGACGACAAAGGACAGGACACATTTTAATATCCTGTGAAGCCTGCAGAGAGGTAAACAATGGCCGAGTTTTGAAGTGAATTTCTGTCCCTCAACTTCACAACATCCAAGTTTAAAGTGCAGGAACTCCCAACCTTCAGGGATGTTTAAAGAAGAGTGATGGTTCCACACCAATTGAAATTGAGCAGCAGCCTTGGGAGAACTCTATTTGTTTATTTTGTATTTGATCGGGCCTTGGAATTGGGCAGTCGCTTTATCCACAAAGTCAATTTGAACTGATGTGAATTTGGAATGTGGTAAATGTCTGTAGAACAATGGCGTTTACGGCAAGAACATCACTGGGTCACAAGTTGATCTTTCTGTATGGAGTTTCTATGTTCTAGGTGTGGGTTTTCTCTTGGTTCTCTGGTATCAACCAAACCCAAAAAGAGTCTCAATTTGCAGTAGATTGATCAGAAACTCTGAATTGTCCTTAGGTATTTAAAAAGAGTCTCAATTTGCAGCAGAAACTCTGAATTGTCCTTAGGTATTGTCCCCACTGCTGCCACCCTGCAAAGGAATAAGTGGTAGATAACAGATGGTTGGATGGATGTGGAGGCCTGTGGCCTAGTGGTAAGAAGATCAGGATCCCAGGTACGACTACAATGATCCCTATCCTATCGCGATGAACATTCCTATTTGTATTTTCAGCTCAGAAGTAATAACAGGAAAACAGCATACCACCACTGTCTTCGTTTATTTACATATAGTATATCAAGTGATATGCAGCTTCTTATCTTAAAAAAATAAGAAATAATTTAATGTTTATTTGGCTCCACTCTCATTAAAGTCTACTTAATTGGTGAAAACGCTGTGACCTACATGACATTCCTGAAACTGTTTCGCATGTTCGGCGGCACCGTTTGATCACGGCGTTACTGTAACTCATTTAAGGTCACATTACTTTCCTTTCTGCTTCACTTCACCTCCATTAACACTCGCGGCCAGTCGCTGCCGCCGCTTTTAAGGCCATTATTTATCTCTGTTAGCAAGGTGACGTCTGGTTCGCTCCCTCTCCTCTGGAAGTAAAGCTGCCAGGCTGCTGTGACGAACGGCTCCGTGCGTCACAAATCCAGAACCCGTGGACTCTCCATGCCCCGCAAGCTAACAGACCCGCAAGGACAGAACAGGAAGTGACCATAAAAGCTGGAATATTAATTATTCAGAGGGCAGTTGTTTGTCAGAGGCAGATAAATATGATTTTGCGTTTACAATCTCACTTTTACCAGCAGTTTGTGCTGCAGCCAGGGACGAAAGGAGAGGAGAGTTGATCATGTGAAATGACCAGATGCTGCAAAATGTTTTTTTTACTGAACAGCACAGTGTGAGGTTTGACATTTTGGTTTATGGTTTTTAAGCATGTACTTTTTGAATTACTGGATGGATGGATGGATGGATGGATGGATGGATGGATGGATGGATGGATGGCTCGTCACTACTACCGACCGTGCACTGGCTGTTATTTGTTTACTTCTTTCAGTTCAATGACTCATTACCCTCATGGGCAGTTTATTTTAAAAGGTCAACGATCTCGAGAGTTTGGAATTTCTTTTCCAGGACAGGACTGCTCCTCTTACCGTGAGTTTTCTTCTGTTATGAGACGAGCAGTTTTACTAGGACACCTGTAAAAGAGTTAATTCAATCATTAAAGATCATTAGTGTTACAGTCTCAAGGACATTATTTTTAAATATTTCCAGATTATCTTTAAATGAAACAGTAGATAGTGGGTGGATTCTCTTTGAATTAAGTAAGCTAGCAAAAATAATTTTTAAAATAAAAAAAACTGTGGCCCGGAACCAAATTATACCAATCCGTTACCGGTCCGCGGACCAGGGGTTGAGAATCCTTGGTTTAAGTGACACTTTTTTGCTTATTAATTTAATACATTTATGAATTCAATCAAATATAATCAAATATAATCCAAATAAACCTAATCTAATTCAATCTAATCTGATCATATTTAACCCTAGTCCAATCTAAATTAACATGAAATTTAATTTTAACAACGTGAGCTGAAAAGTTCCAACGTCTCACTTTCAAACATATTGTGATAAACAGTTTCCCCTCCAACAGCAGTGAAGCTAAATAATGCAAGTATGCTTTTGAATATGTATGTCTGCCCCTCCTGTGTTTACCCCTGAGTGTGTGAATGGTTTGCCATCGGTACGACATCGGCATCTGTGGACTGCCTCTGCTCCTGCGTGGGCAGCCGAGGATGTCAGCTTCACAAAATCACCTCTGAAGCTCATCTTCCTCCTGGGAGAAGAAAACCGTGTAAATAAATGCTGAGCAGCCTTTTTGACTACACTCACATTATTATAGTGGTAAGTGGTGAAAAGGCATTGTGTTCACTCAGTAGAGTCAGAGTAACCCTCCTGTAGTTCTCTCTGTAAATGGAAGACACGCAAGGAAACTGATTTTGATGCTGATTTGACAACACGTGAGATCTTCTTGACTCAGGCAGAACTGCAACTATTGGAGATTTTCACTCTTCATTGTGGATTTATCATCTAGATGTCAGTTCATGGAACAGAACAGAATTGGTCAATTATTGTAAATATGTTTTTAGCATGTAGCTAATACATTAGTCGCCCACTGGGTTTTTTCTTTGACAGATGGATGTCGGCTTGGCAGAAACAGAGGCCTGATAAGATTTCACATTTAAGTGACTAAAATGCATTTTTCATTTAGTTCCAAAACTCCACGATGAAGTACTTTGGCAAGGACCCTTTCGAGGAGTACAACAATAATGTGATTATATTTTTAAAAAGTAAAATCTACATTCACATTGTCAAATTTGAATTCTGCAAAGAAATCCGCTGTAGTCACAAATTTGAAACTTCAAAGTGCATTGCTTCTTTAAAAACGTTGTAAGTCAGTTGTGGCATAAAATCTTCAGTACCGTAAGTTCTGGACTTTGTGCTTGTCCGCAGCAGAGGTAAACAGAAACAGGGACGTTTCTGGAAGTCTTTATTATCAGCCACACCGAGCACAACAGAACATATGTATAACCAACTCACGCTTCAACAGAAAAGTCCCTCATCGTTAGCGGATGAACTTAGTTAGCCCATAAAAATACATAAATTAACCGCAGGGTTCAAGGCGTGTGAAAAAAGTTGCTGATTATAGTCCGTTGCTAATAGCCGTTTGTCTCTTCTGTCATTTCTGTAGTCTCAGAATGACAATGGCGGAACAGTGTGTTCATTATTGATCACCTATTCAGCTAGCTCACCCTCATCCAAAACCCTGAAGTTAATGGGATGTAATTAATCTGGACGCTCTGCAGAGACCAACTCCTTTTCCTCTTTACTTTTTAACCTTGTTTCTCCAATACCCAGGCCAGACGGAGCTTTTGCTGAGTCTGCGGGTTGATTGACAACCTGCCTGTTGTTCAGACGGCGGCTCTGATTCTCAGCTGGAACCTGTCCAACTCTGACTCTGGAGCAGCTGGTCATTATTTGCCTCTCTTCCTGCACACACACACACAAACAGCGGGATGCGGTAACTGGTCAGACAACAGTTTTACTTCAGTTTCTCAGTGGAAGGTCCTTTATAAATCCAAGGACTGCGTACCTCACCTTCCCCTCACTGTTATTATTGTTATTGGGTTGGACGTCAAAACCTGTCTCCTAAAGATGTGGAAATGTCTTCTGTTAGATCAGGTCGTGATAACATCATGATGGGGTTGGACCTTAAAAACCATTACATACCAAAAATGATGCTACAGATACACAGGCACAGACACAGTATTAGGTTCTCTTTAATATCCATTAATAAACAAAACATCGAATAGACTAAGTGTGTAGATAGACAAAATGCAACTTATATTGGAATTAAGGCAGCTTTTTGAAAAGCTTTTTGATGAAGCACGAGTTGTTTTTTTTTTTTTTGTTTTTTTTTTTTGTTGTTATTTTGTTTTTCAATTTACATCAAGCTGTGCCCTGATTTCCGTGTTACAATACGTACAAAAAGCTTCTTTTTTTTTGGAACAGGACAGCTCTGTTTTCTCAGTCTCCCATTACTATTATTTCTAAACGTCATTCTTCAGTAAGAGGCACTTGAAAAGGATCGTCCAATGACAAAGTCCATTAGTCAACAGCACCTAATAGAGCAACAAATAGAATCAATATAAAGTCAAGGATGATATTGACAAGTCAAGAATGCATTGATTACTGCAGAGGTTCCCTAAACAATGCTGAAAACAAATTATGTTTGTGTGTCCTGTTTTTTTTTTGGTGGGGGGGGGGTTTGTCTGCCTGTGTCTGCTGTGTAATCAGTGTCATCAGCCTCACCTGTGTCCAGTGATCACCTGGTCGTTAGTCTCACTGGTGTCACCTGCTGACCTGGGTATATCTACCTCTCTCTCTCAGTCACTCTTCATTTGAGTCGTTGTTGTGTGTGCATGTTGTTTGGTACATGTGCTTCATGGCCATGTGTTGTTTCTTTTGCTTTGTGCTTTTGTTTTGTGCTCATGTTTGTACTTGTGCCATGTGCTCCTGCCTGGTGAGGTATCCAGGAAGTCTCTGTGTTTCAGTTTTGGACTGTAAACTTCCTGCACCTGATCTACATCTATTCAACACTACATTTGGATCCTGTCTGTTTTTTCTTTTTCAGTAGATGTAACACATTAGCTTGGTTTAAAGTAACGTGTTTTATCATGACCATGTCACAGGCTGCCAAAGTATACACAAAAGGTTGCATTACTTCAACACTAATTAGCTGGAAGTGGATTAAGAATTAGTAAAAAATATAACAAGAACATACAGTTGAGTAAAACAAAATACGTTTATTTTTGTGTTGTTAGTTTGAGGTTGTGAACTTTTGATGATTGTAGACTACATTTTAGCTTTTGTTTTTTGTTATTTTATTGACCTTGCTGGGCTCTATCATTTTAATGTAACTATAATTCTTTGACATTTTATGCACAGAGTTTTAAGCCTTTGTGGTTTTCAGTGAGTTCCTTGAAGGAAATAAAGGTGGTTATAAAAAAAAAAAGATCAAAAGTTTTTCTAAGCTAAATATAAGTCAACTGCAATAACAGTACCAGCAGCAGCAGCAGTGGTCAAGGCTCTACCTCCACCTCCACACCAGCACTTCAGACGTCTACAGAAATGATTGGTATTGTGCTCAACTGTGGAACAAAATGTCACCTGCTTTATGTGAAATGGACTTTTTTTTTCTCCCTGCTCTGCTGTTTTATGACCACACAGGAGCAAAGAATGTGCTGGTCAGTTGTTTCCTGTTGATGTAGACAATAACATACTGAGGACAGAGAGGGAGAGACACAGAGAGTCAGTGTCTCCAGGTAGAACACGTCACTGCACTCAGGCAAATGTGTACTTTATTTTCTCTGTGCGTGTGCGCTCGTTTGTGGGTGTGTTTGTGTGTGTCTTGTGCTTGCATACATTTATAAACTATACTCCTGCTGTCACCTGCAGGTCAAATACAGCACTGCATGTTGGCATCGCCATTAAAATTACACATGCAGTAGTAAGTAGATAGATGGAGTTTAATTCTGTTTTAACAGATCTATTTTACTAGTATATAAATTACTACTAGAGTTTTGCTTTGTGTGCTCTAACTTGGCAGTCTTTATAGCTAATCTTAAGCTATGTAAGAGCAGTGACTCCCAAGAGATCATCATGTGTATGGTAAAACATTATCCAATTGTACTTTATTGGTCGGAAAACTATCATTTATTCACAGCAAATAATTAGAATTTTTTTTCACCTCTGTTCCCAATCTGCAAACCAATCCTGGTATTTCAAGCATTACTTCTATACAGACTTTAAAAAAGAGCTGATGATGAAAATCCATCCGTCTGTCTTTCTTCAATTGCTAGGAGTATATCAGTGTTCAACTAAACAGGCCCAGAGTTCAGACAGAGTAAGAGTTGTGAGTCAATTGAAATATGTCATTATGACTTTTTTAATTTTAATTTTAATTTTTCTAAAGAACATATTGGCTGTGGCTAACTTAAATTTGCAAATACGTTGACAGCTTTTCCCTTTTGGACAGAGTAGATGCATTTAAAACAAATTTTGCAATTGGGGTCAGAAGAGGTCACTGGAATCAGATCATAAATCATTAAAGTGGCAGAAATCCCACCACTCTGCAACTGCTGCCAAATATATTTGGCATTAACCAATCTCGACTTGTTTTTTTTTTCTTATGGTAGCGCAGTTATTTCTTGGCTAATATTCCATGACCTTTGGATTTAAAATCATTTTGGCAATATTCCGTGACCTTTGGATTTAAAATCATTTTGGCTATTTTTAGCTGGTATTTTTTAAATAGTTTTTTTTTAATATTATTATCTTTTACCATTCCTAAGCCAGTATTATATTTAAACTACATTCCAAAATTGATACTTTTTACCTTGGGGAGACCTGAGGTGGTAACAATTTTTGAGTGTTCGTGATTGGCCATGATTGTTTTTACAAGTTACAATAAAATAAGTGTTCATATTGATTTTATTTTTTGTTTGTTTTGTTTTGCGGTTGTCTCACATGTAATATTTTAACTAACCCGTCCTACATGGCAGTTGTTTGTGATACAGAATACTAGCTGCACATTTTCTACTTTGGAAAGATTTTACAAATTTACATACAGGATTCTGCTCGGAGCCCAGGTCCAGTAAGTTTAAGGGAAACTTATATGTTAATAATATAATAATATTCCACGGCTAATTCCTTTTCTACTCTCCGCTCTGACATGAAATTAAAACTAAAACTGCAGCTGTGTGAGTGCACTTCTCATCTGTTTGCACTAAATTTTTCGTACGCTGCTTCCTGCCTACACCCAGCAGGATTATGCCCTTCTTCCTGACACAAATCTTCCATTATAGGTCTTGTATGAATACAGCAGCAGGGCTGCTCTGGACATCAGGATGATGAAGAACATGCAGGCAAACGCAAACAAACCATTAATCTCCTGCTACAGAGAAGAAAGACGACCCTCGCTGCGAGCACTTTCCTAAATACTTTCCACTGATTGTTACTCTGTGGATGCTAATGATGTGGGGTGTTTTTGAATAACAGAACAGCAAACAAAAGAGTGTATTACTTTTTTAAATACATGAAACATATACATGTATGTGTTTATATATGTGTGTGTGTTAACACACGTTAAATCCAATTATTCTACCGTCAATCAAATTGTTGTTGTTAACAGTCGATACACACCTAAGATTAGCCTCATCGAGTGCAGGGCAGTCAATAAGTCTACAACTGACAACTCCAAACATTATAAAAGGACCTCGATGAGCTGTAGACTGGGGGGTGTCAAACATACGGCCCGCG
>NC_024319.1:7421570-7431095 GCF_000523025.1 Cynoglossus semilaevis | reverse complement strand
CAACCATCCGGCCCGCGGGCCCGCCAAGGTGTTCATTCCGGCCCGCTTGATGAATTATGAAAATAAAAAAATACAGAAACACTTTGTGTTCAGAACACATTTTTTGTAGAAATATATGGTATTAAATATAAATAAATAAATAAAAATTAAATATAAAAAAATTAAATAAAAAAATTTACTTGTATTCTTTTGCACGAAAACAAAGGAGAAAAACATGAACTTATTGTTATTTATACTGTAGGTATATTGTAATTATGCTACGATTGTACAGGTCCGGCCCACTTGACATCTAATTCGGTTGTACGCGGCCCGTGAACCAAAAAAGAGTGTGACAACCCCAGCTGTAGACTGTTTAATATTGTTGAGAAATATTATCTGAGCAAACACAAAAATCCAAGTTACCACAGAATAGCGTTTTCAGCTTTAAAAAGCTTTTTTTTTTCTTAAGGTGGAACAATTAAAAAATTAAGATTAAAAAATACTATATGAAACCTAAAGAAGAGAGAGGCTGCTGCCGGGGCAGCTGCTGTACTGCTTGTACAGAAATTACAACTTAAATGCAAGCGTGGGCATTTTTCCACTCTTTTAATTAAGAATTAATGCAATGGGCTTCATTAAAAATTTAAATGTGAAAGTACAAAAGGGTTTTTTTAATGGGGGGTGGGCATATATCTGGTCAGAGGATGGAGATGCATAAGCACCACCTGAGGTCCATCTGTGCACGTCCACGTGAATAAATAGCGGCAGCACTTCGTTTCAGCCACAGCTGCAAATTTTATTATCAGCCCATAAAATCACCTGTGCAGCCACGGTGTGTGAAGCAGAAAATGGGAGCAAACAACCGATAGAGGACAGAACAATAGCCCGTGGGAGAATAACAAGAAAAAAATCAGACACAATGCAGGGGGATTATTTTAAGTGAGCTCCAATAGAAGGCATAGATGATGGATAATGAAGGGCTGTGGATGTGAGTGTAAATGGCTGTTTGTCTCTAAGTGTATGTGGTTCTGTGATGGAATGGAGAAATGTCTCCTGAATTGATAAATGGATGAATAAATGGATGGATGGATGGATGAATGAATGAATAAATGTATGGATGAATTGATGAATGAATGGATGAAGTAATGAAAGAATGAATGAATGGATGAATTGATTAATGAATGAATAGATGGATGAATGAATAAATGAATGAATTGATAAATGAATGGATGGATGAAGTGATGAAAGAGTGAATGGATGAATGAATGGATGGATGAATGGATGAAGTGATGAAAGAGTCAATGAATGGATTAATGGGTGAATGGATGAATAGATGGATGAATGGATGGATGGATGAATGGATGGATGAATGAATGGATGAATGAAGTGATGAAAGAGTCAATGAATGGATGAATGGATGGATGAATGAATAAATGAATGAAAGACTGAATGAATCCAAATGTGTGCAGCTCATCCACCAAGTTCCATCTGATCAGGTTTATAAAAAAAATAAAACCCTGTTTGGAACTTGTGCGTCTCACACTTGAGTCATTCCAGTACTTTAGTTACAGTAGATGCAGACATTCTGGCATTTGGTGGAAGAATACAGTGCACTGCTGCAGTGAATTCAGATTCTGGTGAAAGTAAAGGGAAGAACAACAACATTCAAGCTCGATAAACCCGCTTCCTAAACACATTATGGCTGAGTAAAGAGCAGAAACGGCGTCATTTATTCAACAAATAGAGCCAGAGGGAAAAGAGGAAACGTTCCAGTGTCGTGTGTCTCTCTTTGCCGTGATGACATCTGCAACACAAAACCTCTAATTCCAAGTAGACTTTTTACTTCATTTCATTTCAGCTCTGACTCACATCGCACAGGCACGTGTCCAAATACTGTACTTTAAAAAAACAGAGCGAGAGAGAGAGAACAGTTTCACATGACTGGCCCTTAAAATAGAATGAGGAAGCCTTAGATGGGATCGGTTTCTCTGCTTATGCTGGACAACTTCACCATTTATGGTCCAGACTTGTCAGATTTAATAATTAAATAAAGTGAAGTAGATGGATTTGACGGTCTGGGCATAAGTTTCTAACCCTCCAATGAAGTTAAATTTGTTTTTGTCCAAAGCCATTACAGTAGAAGTGTAGCACGACGTGTCTTCTCCAAAATCAAAAGACTCGGGCCTGTTGAAGGAAAGCTATAAAAGCTGAATGCCTTGAAGGAACGTTGATCATCAACTCATTCTGGACCAATGGTTCATGTCTCTGGCTGAAGGGAAAGAATGAATGAACGTCCTTCCAGTGTAGTGCTGCACTGTTGGTGGAGTACTGTTCAGTTCTGGACTAATGACTGGATGCTGCAAATATGATCATAGCCAAGAAGACTAGTTTCTACTGCAGGTAGGAGTACCAGGATGAGTACCAGGAAATATGTGTAGGAAGGGGAGGAACGTACAGTGACTGTTCTTTGACTCCCTAGTTACTGTAGTTTAGGAAGAATGCAAGCATGGGAACTCGACAAAATATTCTTTAAAGAACTCCTCTCCGGTATGATTATTATATTTTGACTTGTTAAGAAATTAATATTATGTATACCTTTACTCTTACTGCAGATACATGGGTCTTATAGTTCCTTGTGCTAGAACATGCTGCTATTAGAAAGACATTACTATTAGACATTAGATGTTACGTCAAGATCCACGATTTATTTTTTTTTACTGAAAATGACAGGAAAATTAAGGAATATTTAACTATTTAAAAAAGTGCTGTTGACAGGAAAAATATTTAACTATTTAAAAAAGTGCTGTCAAATCACATTTACACAGAATCAGAATACTAATATATTTCTGTTACTTTGTTACGACTGACAAGAATAAATGCGACAGCCAGGCCTAAACAGAGAAAGGACGAACTGCACAACAATTAAACATCTTCAAACAAAACGCAGCGTGCAAAGGTGAAGAACGAGTTAGGTAGTTTTGTTTATGTAACAGACTTATGTTTACATTTTCAACTGTTGCACGCCTCTCGAAAACATGTGCATATATGTAAAACTGATTACGTTATGTATTTACATGTATACACCATTTGAGCATGGTTTGTGCATAACCTTAGAAACCATGTTTATTTGTTGTTGAGCAGAGTGACCGCCAATATACTTCCTTCACAGGCGCAGGAAGTATATCCTTTTCCTGACATTTTTCATGATGGTAAGATGGATGATGAGGTTCATATGCAAACTTCCAGAATTTGACAGAAGGATCAGTAGACCTGCAGTAGAGAAAAGCAGCGTGTCTCCGTAGGGTAGAGATGATGTGTGATGTCACGCAGTCCCATGTTGACTGTATAATCCACTCGCCTGGAGGCAAACTGTAGGAGGTGAAGTGGGGGGGCTGTGATGTTGAACCATCCTTCAGAGGTCTCGGAGGTCTCGGAGCACTCTAGGACAGCCGACGTCAGGGTGACAGGCCTGGGGTTGTTTACTTTAAAGGTGTGGCATTCAGAGGAATGATGGTGGGCAGATGGAATGGCAGAGAGTGTTGCTTCAGTCTGCAGCATAACAAGACGCTGCTTTAATGCTCAGTACATGTCAAACGTATACTGATCTTTGCCTTCATGCTTCTGGAGGAAGCATGAAGGAGGAGGATCTGAGGCTGAGAGAGATGGTTATTAGCTAAGGTCTTACAGCCCCACCTTGTGTTCAAAGGCAGGAAAGATGTCACACAGAAGCACACGTTTGTGAAGCTACAACTGCACGCATTTCTGTTCATTTATATGCACTTGAACTCAAAGTGTTTTTGACTCAAAACGAGTCAAACAACACCTGTGGATACAATGAACAGAGACTGGAAATAAAATATGATTAACACTACGTAAACTCAAAGAAACTGGCTCCATGTGTCTCTGCGGCCACGGTGAAAATTCTCAGTAACGATCAGTAAATCAGTAAAAGAGCAGAGCCGTGAGAAGGAACGTTTGTCACTGGTTCTGTCTGATAAACACCAGCCAGGTCACCTGCCCTGGGGTAAATAACGTTAAAGCCATGAGTCATGGTGATAGCCCAGTGTAATGACCTCATTACTTTCAGAGTTAGTCTTTTTTTTTTGTTTACAAATTTCCTTTCAAAGGCACAGTAGTCCATTATTCAACAGGCCTCCTAGTGGTTGATTAAGGTCTTTTCTGCTCCACTGGCTTTATTTTTAGATCAGTGTTGTTATGGCCCTTTTAGATAAAGTATATGGTTCTATGATTCACTTTAAATAATCCACTTCTGATTTTGCAATTTGTATTCAATTTGCACATCACCACAGACGGATAATTCATCCATCAATCGCTCACAAACCTCAGAGTCTGTGTCAGATCTGGAGACCTAAATGTGCCTTCACCCAAACACGCCAATGTCCAGTGAGATCAATTGTCTGGATTGGGAGAGAGGGCACGGGTGGGGGGGGGCTGCGGGTGGAAAACATGGAAGACCAGGTTTTGGATTGTTCTCCTGTTAAACTTTATCCACAGGATTTCCATCACAAAAGCCTCCTCAGCAGTGAGCAGACGTGACCCTGGGGGTCTGCCAGAGGAAAGAGGGGGAAAAAAAATAGAGGAAGTGAATTTACTGGAGTGCCCCCTCCTCAAATTCACGTGGAAGTTCTAAGAGGTCTGCGTCTAGCACGCTGAGTGCCCCACCCTCGCCCTCTTCCTCCTCCTCCTCCCCCTCCCCTTCCTCTTTTAGCGACCACAGTCTTTTGTTATGGTGATCTAATGACTGTGGAGGTAATCCAGAAAGAGCCTGATGTGTCACACACTCTGACAGATCACACACTTGGGTAACTTACCTGCTAAAGTGGATCGGTTAAAAAAAGAAGAAGAGAAAACCCTGGATGACACATCAGTAGGTTCATGCTACACCTGAGGCATCAAACGGGACGTCTGCTGGAGTCCTGACAGTAAAAGCAGCCAAGAGAATCTGTTTGTTGACGAATGTATTGTTGCCTCCACGGTTGGTGGTGGACGACATTCTTCAAGCCTGTTACTGTGCACACATCCTATTCCTGAAACAACAACCCTCTGTAATTATCTAGGTCTGGAACCAGCACTGTTCAGTACTATTTAAAGAGGTACAAAAAGTACTAAAGAATGTAATTAACTATCTTTATTTTGCTTAAATTCTACTCAAGTAAAAGTACCCATCCAAAAAATGTATTAGTAATAGTAAAAATGACTTTGAGTAAGTTACTTAATTACTTTAAATTACTTGATGGAACAAAAGACGAGACACCCACGCAGTTTTGTTTCACTAACGCAGATTGATTTTCCCCGCATTTTTTTACTCAGCAACGGACACTTACTGTTACTGATATTTTACTTTTTGACTCATAGTAAAATATTTGAGTCAAAATGTACTTAAGTAAAATTACCTACTCTCAAAACTACTTAAGAAATTGCAAATTGCTCACAAAAACGACTCAATTACAGTAACTTGAGCAAATATAATTGGTTATTTTCCACCTCTGACAATTTATTAGGTGTCTCACCAAAGAACATTAACAGCAGCTGACATTTGTATTTGAATCCTGGACTTATAAATATAGCATTGCAACCTGTTAACAAAGAACAAATGCATCGTCGTCCAAACCACAATCAGGTTTTAATGACTATAGATTGTGGCCTGCGTTCAAAACACAATCTTTTTTTTTCCCCCGATGTCTTTTCCATCCACCCACCTGTCCCTGCCTCGCCGTCGGACCTTGTGCTTTCAATATTCTCAGGCCGTAAAGTTCACAGTTAGAATAAATGTCCCTTCTTTAATAAATCACTGTATGCAAACACAACATGAGGAGCTTTGTGATGAAATCCCAGACGGGGCATTTATGTGTTTTATTGATCTCCAGGAATCATCCCACCGGGGCTGAAGACAACACGTTGGACAAGGCTCATTTATTATCTCTTCTTTATTTATTTCAAGTTGATCACATTATTTTCTCAACATTGGTTGTTTTACACGGTGTGTGGCATTTGCAGCCAGTTATGGAATAATTTATTCCTCTAATAGCTTACGACAGAGCTTCTCCCACCGGGCGTTCCTGCAGATGTCGTTGGATTAGCTTTAGAGGAAGGGGAAGAAAAGTGTGTGTTCTTTCCGGGAGCTGTTATCTCTGGATGCGTGGTTATTAATCCAGACTGTAAAGTATTCGCTCCTCAGGAATACCCTGTTCTACATCAACAGTTTGGGCTGTGAGCTCCAGAGACACACTTAGTGGTAAATATTTTATCATAGCAAGTAAAGATAAGCACGTATATATTTTTATTTACTGCCACATATACTTCTTTATTTACTCCAGCAGTTCTTATACAATTATGTTTATTCTAAATAACACTACACCACATGTGTCAAACTCAAGGCCCGGGGGCCAAATGCGGCCCACCAAGCCATTTTGTGTGGTCCATGCAGCAGAGTTTCTTAACCTAAGAAATTAAATTGTTTTTTATTACACAGCAATGAACAATATGTTTAGCTTGAATAAATTATAACCAATTGCAGAAACATCAATTATAGGTTTGTTATAGAGTAGTTACATCTATACCAGCGGTCCCTGACCTTTTTTCTGTCAGCCAGTACCACCTGTTACTACGGACCGGTATCAAGGTGCTTTGAAGCATTGAAGGATCATTAAATTTTCAAAATAAAACACCTAGACTCGATTCTGTTTGTTTCAGTCTGAATGACTTTTATTTTAAAATACATCCAGATTATTCTATATAAAGAAAGTAAATTGATATGACTGGATTTTCTTTGAATGAAGTAAATTAGTAAAGATTAAGTACTGGTCCGTGGACCAGGGGTTGGGGACCCCTGATCTATACAGTCTTCCATTTACAACCGGCCCTTCAGGGGGAACTGTATTGCTGATGTGACCCCCGGTGAAAATGAGTTGCACTACACCATTGCATACGAGTGCATTATTATGAACATAGTTGTATATGTGCATCCAAGAACTGTTGAAAGGCATCAGTTACCCAGATGAAAAAGATCCCTATAACTATATGGTGCAAGTGACAGGTTTGTTAATAGTGATCAATATTAGTTCATAACTAATTATCTCTTTAAAAATTTAAAACAAACACAAAATAAATGTCAAGCAGGGGCAGGCAAATTATTACATATTTATATTTTACCCAGGGGATAAAAGGCCTGTCGTTAGTAACAGTCAGTCTGATTGACTCGTAAAAAAACATCACTACTCTTGAAATTTCATGTAATTATGCTTCAATTTCTGTAGTAATCACCTGTCAGAGAACGTTTGTTTTCTTCTCCTCCTGTAACCTGAACTTCATCATTACTGAACATTTAAAATGCTTTTACATTGGCCACATGCCAGGGCAGCGCAGGGCCCCCTCGGCAACAACGGGGCTTTCTCTGAATTCCTGTTCATATGGTAGTAGTTTTCTTTGTTTTAGCTGTTTCCTATTAAGCGTAATACCAGCCATCAAGTGCTGCTCAGATGCAGTATAATGCTGGTGGACCCTCCGGTGAGAGTTTGTGTTGTTGTATTTTTTTTTTTATGTGTATGAGTGACAGCCAAATAATTCCATCTAAAGCAAAGCAGGATGAAAAGCAACAGCTGAGAGAATTACTGAAACAGGATTTACTTGCATTTACCAAGGGAAAAAAACAACACGTTCATCTGTGGACAAGAGTGAAATACGTATTTTCTTCATGTCAAAAAAATATTTGAGCACTCAAAAAAGGCAGTTGAGCAAATGTTTTTATCCACTAGGGGGCGACTCCACTGGTCGCAAAACTCTTTTTTTTTTTTAAAAAAAAAAAAAGATAGGATATACTGTATATATATAAATCCTGAGTACTTTTCAATTGTTCATTTTAACTGGATTGGTGTGGAACCCCAGGGTTCACCTCCTGGGCAAGTTCGAATCCTGGTTAGGGCAGTTGGTACCTTCCAGTGGACTCACCACCTGCAGGAAGGTTCAGGGGGGTTGGTGCGGTGCAGTGTGATTTGGGTGGCGACTGCTGCCCCCGCGACCCGGTAACGGATAAGCGGATGAAAATGGATGGATGGATGGACGATTATAGATGACACGGATAATACTACGAAATTACCTTCAACAGCTATACATTTGTAAACCCTGGCGACTCTCTTCAAATCAATCTGTGTTGCTCCTGACCAAGTCTTTAGGAAGTGCTTGACCATCAGTCTAATCTCACCATATTATCTTCTTAATACTTATTTTATCAGAAACTGAGAAATGCACGGCTTATGCCCCATTAGATGAGATTGGCCTAGCTTAGGACTCTCTAAATAGTGGGGCGGGCCCCCCTAGGGGGCGCAGTGAGGTGCCAGGGGGGTCGTGAGGGGCTTCCAATGGAATATGGTACGCTGGACATAAGTACCACTGCTGTAATGCTTGAAAGATAACAGGCCTCCAGTCACTAGGTGACAGCAACTCATACAGTGGTTTGTACAGATAAGAATATACATGTTATCAGGTTCTTAATAGTATTTCAAATCGCAGGGGTGTGGGTCGGGGTTCGTTCTGTGTTGCTTTTTCTACATCAATTTTTTTCTTCTTCTTCTTGTAAAAGAGTATAGGAGGTTTGGATTTGAGGTTTGGAAGTAAATATAGAGTACAAGACACAACAACAAAGGGCAGAGAGGGGAGTGTAACAGAACAAATCCCAGAATATTGTATCTAGTACTCATATCGTTCACCTTCACATCCATCCTCCCATGGAGTTTTGAGGAAAATTGCTTTGCATTACTTTGATAATTCTATGGGAACACAAGTGAGCACTCTCTTTAATTCATGCATGTGTTTCTTTCACAAAAGAAAATGCTCAGGTCTGCTCCATGGTTTGTTATGTTCAGCTCCAGCTGGTCGATAATTCTGCTTCGCTCGCTGCAGACTGAGCCTCGGGCGCTCCTCACGTTTGTTTCACCGAAACGCACACATACACACACAAATCAGTCTCTCAGCGCTGCAGGTGTTAATGGTTGAAAGAGGACATTGAAAGTATCACAATCCACGCTCTTAAATAAAAACACAGTGACACGTCACGCACTGGCAGGCTCCATTAGTACTCCATTGATGTTTTGAACAGATCAAGTGTTGGATGTTAATGATGTCCTCTGGCTTTTGAAAATGTTGTTAGTGTGTGTGTGTGTGTGTGTGTGTGACACTGTGTTTATGTGACAACTGTGAGGCTGCGGAGGAAATTTAACCTCCTCACTGAATCTAAACTACATTTACCTTTTACAATTCATCTCTTCAAAATGTACGTCTGCCATCTTACTAATTCTAATACAAATGCTTTGTACTACATTTAGCTAGCTCAGGCTATTTGACTCACGGGCCACAATTGTCCAAAAATTGAACGGGGGTTACTCTAGATGGCGCGTTTGTGTGAACTGAAGATAAATTACATGTAAAATTCCTGCTTAAAGGGTAAAATGCTAAATGCTTTTATAATTTTTTACACCATCTATTGGGGAAACATGGGTATTGCAGGGAAAAGGCAGAAGTATAATGATA
>NC_024319.1:7394278-7421379 GCF_000523025.1 Cynoglossus semilaevis | reverse complement strand
TTGTAATACAACTATCTGACCATGGGCCGTATCACTGCGTTTAAGCTCCCCCTACAGGGTAGGTAGGGGACATGATATTTTTATTTACTGAGCGTAGTAAGTTTTTTTTTTTAAATAGTAAAATAATAATGACAAATACATAATTTGTAATAATTCGTGTTTTTCATGCTGCGTTATCGGTACTTAAAAAACTATAGTAAAATAATAATGGCAAATACATAATTTGTTTTTCATGCTGCGTTATCGGTACTTAAAAAAGAAACAACCACTTAACTAAGACCGGCGTTTACAAGGCCGTGTTCGACTTTCACATAATGGCGACTGATGAATAAAGGAAATTAGTAATTAATTAATTAATTAAGTCATTATTTTCTCTCGTCCTTTCTCGCAGCCGTCGTGTGCGAGCAGTGCGCTCTTTGGTGTCGGGGGCGCGCACGGAGGCGGTCCGGCGCTGTCTCAGTTTTCTGTAATCGCTTTTCTGCTGCTACCTCCAGTTAAATAGCAAGGACACGGGAGCGAGCAGACGGCCGTGTCTGTCTCCGTGTGTGTGGATTTACTTTTCTGTCCGAGCCGTGGGATTAAACGACGCCCGAGTTAAAGCAGCATCGACGGCCAGCCATCAGGTAAAAACACCGCATTCAGAGTCCGAACGTGGCGCGGGTTAGATCGGTGAAAAGTGAGTAAAATGTCCCAAGAAAAGTGTCGTTTTTAGCCCGTGAAGAAGGAGGAGGAGGAGGAAAAGAGAATGGGGGAGGAGGTGGTGAAGGATGTGTGGGACGAGCCTCCCTTTGTGCCCAGGCAGGGTCGCTGCTCATCGCGTTGTTAGAGCAGGAGGAGGAGGGGGACGCTCCAGAGCAGACACGCGGAGGAGACGCTGTGTTTTCCGGCCGCGACTTCTCCTCCTGCCCGTCACCGTCCTCCATCGGCCCCCGCCTCCGTCGCCGACATCGACTGGTCGGGACGAGCCTGGCAGTAACGCCTCCTTCTCTGCGTGTATTTTTTTTTTACCAGAGCTTCAAACAAAAAGGCCTCTTTTGCTTCTTTCAAACACTTTTAATAGAATAATGTCCAACAATAACACCTCGCGGCAGCCGTAAAACGCAGTCGACTCCCCTCCTCCTCCCCCGGCCTCCGAACGTTAGCTAGCGTCGTTTTTGTAGGACGGTTAGCTCCCAGTCTTTGACTCGACCCCTATTGTGTTTTATCCCTTCTATTAAACGTTGACACAGCGAGAGATTGGACCGAGTTTACTTGAATCATCTAGAACTTCTCCGCGGGGTTCTTTAAATATTGTATCGGGTTATAGACTGCCGTGTCTCCGCATCTTTCTGTGCTTTCAAAGCGGGTTCATTTTTTTCATCATCTCCATCAAACGCCCCCCCGGGAGAAAAGCAGGCCAGCTGTCCATAAACACTTCACTGTGTTCAGACATGACTATGTTCTCATCTATCACTCATAACACACACAAACACGTGTGTGTTTTTCTCCTTCGGCTGTATTAAATTTCAAAAACATATTGCTTACATCAAACACTCTTGTGTCCAATTCGAGTCCAACCGTTTCCAAAGATGTTTGGTGTCAAACAAATGTCTCTGTTAACGTGTCACTTTAAACGTCTGACCGGCTATTAAATTAATGACCGCATTATGGCCTAATATTTCAAAATAAATGACCCACGGCCCCAAACCTCAGCCCTAGTGTCATATGAACGAATCACATATTATCTCAAATGTCGACTTCATGTCTTACTTTGAACTATAAAGTATTTATTCGTCACAAGCACGGACAAATCCAAGGTGTTAAAGTTCAGCCAAACTCCAACAAAAAAGCCAAAAACAAAATCACCCATTATCCAGAGTCTGAAATGTGTGACGCCGTCAGGTTTTTTATTTTTAAAAAGTATGACAGTTCTATTTAAATTTTGATTAAGATTGAGATAATGTAATTTTTACATCACATTTAATTTCATTTTTAAGATAAAAAAAAATAATGACCTTCTTTTCCTAACCCTCTGAAGCACTGTCACCAGTTTGAAGCACTGTTGGAAAAAATGGGATTGACTCCAATGGATATGATTGCAAATTATTTATAATCATATTAAAATATAATGATTTGACACTGTTTAGTAATTCACAATCTCTCCTAATCACTGACGAAAAAAGGCAACAGTTGACAATGACTAATCGTCAGTCATCATCAGGCTTTTAACTGTCTAATATCTCACGTTACATTTTATAATCAAATTATATTGACCTGCTTATAATAATAAAATCTTTAGTGTCCAAAAATGTGGATAACTCATCCAATCCCCGCCTTGAAATTCTTTGAATTCCCATCTGTCTCTGCAGCTGATTGTTGTTTATTAGCTTTTCAAAATGATTATTCTTCAAATTTCCTGGGACGTACAGTAACACTGACCCACAGCCATATCAGTTGTCCTTTTTCCATTTACATAAAAGGGAAAATCAATCAGGGGCCAGGCAGCGGTATGTTGTTCAGTCCGTATCATAAATCAAGGCTTTAACAGCATCTCATATAAAGTCTTTTAAACTGTCAACCTGTGTATATGTATACCCATTGTATCAGCTCATTTCTTCTTGTAAACTAAGGTCCTGTTCATCTGTACTCACAATGATGTGTCAAGTGTCAAATCAGCCTTTGACAAATGTCTTGACACTCTGCTCCACCCATACCTTTTATTTATATGAATCAAATTACACTCTGCCTTCTCGAATTTCATACACACACATGACTTATGGAGTTTTTTTGTTTTTTTTCCCCTCCAAGGGCCCATGATGTCCAGTGAAGTGCAAAGACCGGACGACAGCCCCAGCACCAGTGGGGGAAGCTCAGATATCGAACAAAGGGAGACCGCGCCACCTGAGCAGGAACGAGAGCAAGCACAGCCCAAAAAGAAGGAGACCAAGATCTCGAGTAAAACTGCTGCTAAACTGTCAACCAGTGCCAAGAGGTAAAGGGATTATTTGTAAAGCTAACGCCGCAGTTTGAAAAAAACAAAAAAAAAAAACAGGATCTCTTGTACATAGTACACAAATCAAAGGTCTAAACCGTTTTCTTAGTCTACCACAAAATTTCTTTGAGAAGTTTCAGTACCTCTTTGTCAGTACATCAGTTCATCCTTTTTTCAAATCCTTTTTTCTACATTCTTCTTGATCTGCCATCATTGAGAAAAAGTCAAATTTGTGCAAAGAAGAAAAGAAAATTAAAAAAAACTGTCTGTCAACAAAGATTTGTTTGCTTTGTCACTAGAGCTATAGCAACAGATTATTTTGTTTTTGTCATAGAGTAATCTATTTTCCTTTATCCAATTAAATGATTATTTGAATAGGTGAAATACAAGTAAATATGTGAAAATATATCTGTAAAAGCGTTGATAGATCAAAAAATGAATGAATCAAATCTTTGATTCAGGAAAATTTTAGTTTTCAAGTCAAGTATCAAGTATTTGTCTTATTGGTAAAGTAAAATATTCTAGTCATCCTTAATTTTTCAGGTGTCCACTCTTTTTAATCAAGTATTTGTCTTATTGGTCAATTAAAGTAAAATATTCTCTTCATCCTTAATTTTTCAGGTGTCCACTCAAGTTCTTAAATACTTGTGGAAAATCACTTGATTTTCTTTTTACGAAAGTTGTAGTAGTTGGCTACTTCAGAATGAGTTCTGGTGTGTGGGGGCAATCTGTCTTTAGTTCTTTATACCATGACCTTGATTTCTATCATATCACATTCTTCTGTGAAAATTCTTTTATAGAATCAGTAAAACACACTGATTGATTTCTAATGAATAGAGAATAAAGCGACCAGAGCGTGGAGGATTACATTTCACACTTTAAAGAACAAATATTGTGGAGGACTCAAAAGTACATTTCACACTTTAAAGAACAAATATGTTGTCAGCAGCGATACAGGGAGTCTTGCGTTTGCCCTAACAGACATCTGGTTGCAGACATTTTTTCTTCCAAACAGAAATGTCTGCAAAAAAGATTTGTCTCTGAAAAAGAAACAATAGTTCACTGTGTTCCTATTTTCTATTTAGTTTTTTTTTTTTGACTGTTGTCTTTTCTTTCGGGCCCGGAGGGTGAAATTGTGTCAAAAGACTGTATTCGTACAGATGTTGTCGTTTCAAACATCCACGTCATTCACTGTGACACTAAACACACAAAGGGGAGGTAAATCACACTGCTCAGGCTCTGCAGTGTCAGTGGAATGAGATTTTCCCAAACCAGATTGTTTGTTTGAGCAGATTTGCTCTTCTGTCGACCCATATTCCCTCTCTCTCCGTCTCTTCTCTCGCTTCCTGCATTTTCAGGACTTTCTGTCTTAGCACTCATTTCCAAAAAAGCACTCCACAGGCCATGACAGCATTATGCAAGCAGATAAGCAAAGGGATCGGCTGAGGCTGTCAAGTCTTTTTATTTTTAACAGCCACTGATGCTACAAGCATCTCTGTTCTGGGCTTCCCTGAAAACCCGTCCGTCAGCATTAAAAGAGCTGATACAAACACACACGGGCTGCAGGTTTTATTTCTGAAGAGCAGTCAGTTTAGAAAGTATTAGAGTGTAATTTTACCACTTACTGTAAAACCGGGGAAGTAATATAACTGGACTGTTTATGTGAAATAATGTTTAAAGCTGGAAATTAAAGCTCTGATGTAAATATAAAATTGTATTAAAACTATGAGCAGTGTGGGCTTTAAGAACCCATTAAAATATGATGCATTTTTAAAGTCATTCAGCCCAAATTGGACAAAATAGTCAAACTACTCAGTTATCCTGGTAATCCTAAAATAATGAAAAATGTGATTAAAGATATCCAAATTCATTAGTTGCAGCATTGTCTGTTTATCTGAATTGAAATCCTTAAATGCACTTTCATGTAAATATTATTTAATATTTTTTTTATCTTAATGTGAGATCAGCTGCATCATTTATCCATGCTTAACAGTATGAACGGTAATCACTGTGCACAGACCTGCTGAGAACGATTATTAAAGCTTGTGATTAAAGGTCGTTTATATAAAAAATAAATTTGTTCGCAGTAATATCGAGGACATAATGGACCAATGTTACGAAAGTGCATTTTAAGCGACTTTAAATTCATGGGTGATGGCGCCGCAGACCCCTTGCATGTGGCTGTACATTTATCTTGGCACATTGTAGAAACAGAAACCCTACTAGACGTGTGGGTGGGAAAAGTAAAAAACCCGAAATATCATGATGAATAGGTTTTTTTTTTTCAGTACTTTTGAGTATCTCGATCTTATGATACTTCGGTTTGGTCATTGAGCTTGTGTTTGATCATTTTACGTCTAATGACTGCTTATAGTCTGCACAGTTGGAATCTTTTTCGTTAATATATGGATACATAGCTGTAGCTTGTCTAACAGGAAAAAGAATAGAAGGTTTTAACAGTATATTTTTTTTCTTTTTTGCAGGATCCAGAAAGAGCTTGCAGAAATAACACTCGATCCACCCCCGAACTGCAGGTGAGAGAAAAAAAATACCTCAAACAATCCATACGGTCCAGATGCAGGTAGCAGAGCTGAGCTCTTTTGTCTCTTTCATAGTGCACTCACTTTTGTTTCTGTCTTCCCACAATCCCGTTCTGGTATAGCTATATTTGTTTAGAAGAAGTCTACAGTTGACTGAGTGAGCAGGTAAGTTCAAGATTTAGTTTGCAATCAGTCATGTATTTTTAATAGTTAAGGTTAGAGTTTGGGGCTAGAGAGAACATGGAAATCTGCGTTTGTGTGTTTTGTTTGAGATGGTAATCTTGGGTGAATTGGAGCGAACGTTGCCCGCTGCTGCACATGCTCCTGCTGCACCCACAGTAGCCTCTCTGCTGAAAAGGTAGTATTTTAGATCACCGTATTGTGGTTGGTGCTGAAATGGAGGGAAATGAGAGGTGGTATGACTTCAACAAAAAAAGCAGAAGAAGAAGTGTTTCAATTCTTATGGTTCCTCCCCTCCTCTCGCTTTGCTGAGGATTTACCACAGACAATGGTTATTGTGTGCTGCTGCTGCTGCTGGTGCTGCTGCTGCTGCTGCTGCTGCTGTGGCTCAAAGCCCTTTGAGGAAAAGATACGGTCGTGAGCGAAAGGCAGACCACATGTGCATCGGTCTCTCCTGACGTGACAAAAGGAAATGCCTCTGGGATGTGGAGCAGCAGACACCTTTTTATTAACTTAAAATAACAGAGTGCACACAGTTGTTGACTGCTGCTGTGTCCAGTAATGACTTACTCCAGGATCAGGTGCTAATTAGGACACAACACAAATGGCAGCCGGTGTGAGGTGCTGATGAATAACAACTGTAATATGTCTGTCAATATGTGTTCATGTGGCTAAACATGATCTTGTGTGTTGAATAGATAAAGTCCATGTGGGGATTGATCAGAGGTGATGTCATCAGTAATCGGTATATACATCGGAAAGCTTTTGTTTACTAAGATAACGCCATTTACCCTTTTACCCACACTAAGGTTTATACAGGCAGGCAGATTTTTTTTTTAAATTAAATTTATTATAACTACTAATACCATCAGTTTTCTTTCAGGTTAGCCGTACATTTTAAAAATATTTTGCTCAAAAACTCTAAAGGTTAGTTTGTATGAATGATCCTATTAATATACTGTATGTCTATGAAGCTGATGGCTATTGTAGGATCGTTGGTGAATTTTCAAAATAAAACATTTTAGACTTTATCCTGTTATATTCGATATTTATACTTTATATATTTATACTTATAGTTATAAGTAATAAAAATAAAAAAATAAAGTTCTCACTGCAGCCCTGTTCCAAATGACCCACGGACTGGTACCTGTCCAGGGACCATGGGTTGGGCACCTCTGATCTAGATCGAGTTTGAAGTTAAACAGTAATAATAATAAATTGATAAACAAAAGACAAAAAAAATTAGCTCAATAGAAACCACAAAATGAAAAGATTTCCCATGTGGCAAGAGAAGTTAGCTATAAAAGACAATATCTCCCAAAAGAGTTTGACCCTAAAAATAGTTTACCTACAAATACAGCAGAAAGAAGTATAAGTTACCTAAAATAACTTAAACCTTCCTCCTGTAAAACATTATCCATTAATATAAGGCCATTAATAAAATTACCACCAAAGCTAAAATCTTCTTTCAACTACTGAAGTGGTGTAAAGTTAACTTACGTTTGGCAAACTTGCCATCATGATGAGCTAAAAGTTGAATAACATTTGCTAGTGCTTACATTTTACTTGGGGAAATGTGTGTTATTATTAAGTAACACTCCCAATCACTTGGCACTGTCTTGGGGATGAAAAAAGAAAATGGCAGCCAATCTTTTCAGGATGGAGGACACTTGAGGGAGATGCTGATGATTACTGACCGCCGCGTGTCAGTCCACATTGGTTCATGTGGCACCTGCTTAAAATGATTAAGGGAAACGGCTCTGTTTGACTCATCTGGCGATTTGGAATCACTGCACCCGAGACAGCCTTGTTTATTGCATGAATTAATCACCCCTGCTGGGTCTCATCAGCAGCACACCGTCATTAACGAAAGCCTAGCGCTAACCTTTTCATTCCCGCTCACAACCCAGTTTTGTTATTGTACTGGAGGCTAAAAGAGATGTTGTTTTCCTCTGGGACTCTAATCACATCCTACCCCCACCCTCCCCCCAGAAAGGGAAAAAGATCTAGGTTGCCTCACTTTAAGGATTTAGCTAGAGGACATGAGTAAGTCATTTGAAAGTAAAATAATCACTAGCGGAAATTTCACAGTCATCTTCTTAGCAGGGGCGCTATTTGCCTGGGAAACAATTAAGCGTCCTCAAGATAATCCCTTTTCTGGGTATCCGTGTGTTCCTTTTAAACGATATCAAAATCTATTAATGCGATGCCGCTGAGCAGATTAGCCGTCTGCTAACAATAAAAGGTGACAAAGGAGGAGGTTTCAGATGCAGCGAGCGTCGCATTTCTCATGCAAAAACGATCACAGTAAGCATTTACATTCTCGCACCAATGAGCGCAAGTGCTGCAGAGCCAGAGTCATCATTTGTATGCCTAGCTCTCCTTGCTGCTCTTGGGCCAGGTTAGCTCCAAAAGGTTATTCATTTCATTTTTCTCAGCAACAAATGCAGTCACAGGCTGTTGGCCTCCTTCAAGCAGGTATGTTGAAGAGATTTGTACCGTAAGGTTCAGCTGCGAGGCTGGTTGATGTATGTCATGCCGCCTGCCTTGGCACCGCAGACTCCCTAGACACCTTGTCCAGGTCAAAGATTTTTTTTTTCCTTCCTCCTCGGGTTGTTAAAATCTGCAGTCTCCTTCGTATCACCTACAGTTTGCTCACAGCTGTGGGGGTGGGGGGCGGTGGTGGTTGGGGGGTGATGGTTTATGCTGCATTGCCCTCTGTTAAATGCAGGGCCCTGCTTTGTCTCAGTGTGGATTCCTGCCGGGAGCTGCGTTTCATCATTTAATGCCTTCAAAGCGCTGATGGTTTTATCTTATTTAACATCTGTCATAGTAGGTACTCCACTGCTCTGCTTTTGACCCAGGTCTTCCTTTCTGGGGTACACAAAACACAAGTAGTAGAGATTGTCTGCAAAAAGCATACCAAATACACCAGACTTTTATGACTAACGGTAAAGACAATTTGTTTAAATTTGTAGTCGTTCCTAAGATGCATTCTCACGGTATGAACCCTAAAAAATATTTACATTTGATGTGCCAATTTGATGCGACTCCTCACCGCTGGTGGAGTGTGCTGGGGTTAGCATTACCTTAAATGGTTACCTAACTTGTTGGCAAATTGCAAAATGTCCCATGGAGATTTAGTGATTAGGAGATTCAAATCAGTAAAAGAGGAAAGTTGTTGTTTTGCTGCTGGCTCGCAAAAGGTAAACAGTACTTTTTAAGTGGGAAAAGAAACATCAGATAAATAAATCATTATGTTTAAGGGTACAGAAGCCTGAAAAAAGGACACTTTTATCCTTAATTGTGGTAGCCCTGTCTTTAAACCAGGTTATTATTATTTATAGACAATTTTGTTATACTTGTACTGGTCCGGCCCACTTGACATCTAATCAGGCTGGCCCCTGAACCAAAATGGGTTTGACACCCCTGATCTAGAGCGATAGATCTTTTTATATTTGTATACAAAAGTTATGCCATTTAGATTATTGGAAAAAAAAAATGACCCAGGCCTTGAGTACCAAAGCTTTTTCCTGCAGCATCCATCAAAATCTTAACACCTCCTTTATTTCAAATAGACACAACTGTGTTTCCTTTTTTTCCCTTTTCCTTTTCCGTGCCTGTTGTGTAAATGGAAAAAAGTCTGCAATAATTAAAGATTTAATCTTCATAGAAAAATGTCTTATAAAAATGCAACCTTTTCTCTCTGCTCTGTCCATACAAAAAACATGTCAGCGTTTGAATTGTCTCCACGCTTAATCTCAGCGTCAGCTCAGTGACAGCTGACTTGTCACCGTGGCAGTTATCTTACAATAAACCAACAGGAACATGTTGAAACCCAAGAGGATTTGACATGGCAATTATTCTCACTGTCAGTGTGCCTGACTTTACACATACTGTATACATGCAGGCCCCTTGTGCTTGTGCACCAGTCAGTGCAAAGAAAACAGCCGTAGAATGAATATGTTAATATTTAAAAAACATAAACATTCGAAACTTTAAATAGATAAAACAAAATGTTATCAGCGGTTCTCAAGGCCTGGTAGGTTTTGTGGATCCAGGGTCATTTGTGTCTGAAGGAGTGTGAAAAAACAAGTTGGATGAATTTTTTTTTTTCTACTTTCTATTTTACCTCTAAAATAATTTACTTGAAGAACTGAAAGAATATTATCGAACATGTGGGTCTGAAATGGGATATTTATTTTGTGATTTTTTTTTCTACCTTATATTTTACCTCTAAAATAATTCACTTGAAGAACTGAAAGAATATTTTCGAACATGGGGGTCTGAAATGGGATATTTATTTTGTGCTTGCTGTGGCTAGAGTAGCAAAACGACCAGGATCTCATTTCATCAAATATACTGAAATAAATACACAGAAGTTATGGTGATTAGACCAAGTGTCCATGACCACATCAGAAGCAAGGATTCGGTGTTTTTGTGAAAATTCTGAAAATGCTGAGATTTCTGTTCTTTTATGTATACAGGTGGTCCTCGGTTTACAACCTTTGGCGTTTGTGGTTACGTTGCCATCTCTTATGATTTTCTTCGATCTTCTTCGATCATTCAAACGTATGTTGTTAAAACTAATTTCAGATGGGATGTAGTTGCAAGCGGAGCAGATAAATACATCATAACGCGGCGCTATAAGCCCAACACAGCTTTCATATGTGTTGCTTTTTGGGGAACTTCATTGTGTCTCCCAAGCATCACTCTTCTGATGTTTTGATGTCCTAGATTAGGATGTTACTACTGTGGAATTCCGACATAAGTCAAGGACTCCCTGTATTGAATGTTCCAGTTGCTGTATAAAAACCAAAACATTTGGGAACCAATCATTTTCCATTATTTTGCCATTGTTATTTAAACCCCAGCTTTAATAACAAACAACTGAAAGTAATCTTTTACTTGTAATAAATTACAGCCCTAGTCGCTTTAAACAATTAAACAAGGGTTTGATTCCCAACCCTGTTACCGCAAAAACTTTTTTTAAAAATGAATTGTTACGTCTGCCCAGCACCACAGATCAGTGCAGTGATTCATGGAACCAAACAATTATTGTGCTGTTGTACCATTCAGTCTCCACTGACTCACATCTCATCTTTACACCATCCTCCAATCTTCCTCCCCCTCGCTCCCTCTGATACTCTCCTGTCGTAGAAAGACTCCTCTCTGCTTCACAGTTTGTCTTTCATTACTCGTGTTATTCCCCTGCTGCTGCTGCTGCTGCTGCTGCTGCTGCTGCTGCTGCTGAGTGAGAAGCAGTTCTGCTGCAGTTTGTTATTGCAGTGCCTCAACGGTGATTATGAGCTGCTATGGTTTGACATTTCTTGCATTTGCAGCGAACTATTCAAAGTGAAATACCCACGAAAACACCTTCACGGTGTTGCGGTAACGTCTTGTGATTATCTGAGCTGCAGTTCTGGAATGATGCGTATGAACAGGGTCAGAGCAGGACAACGCTCAGCTGGTCAGGACACAATAGAAAAGCCTTAAAATGTAATGTTCTGGGGTAAAATGGTCTAAGTCCTTGAGGAAATTGGGGCATTTTGTTTGTTGCTGCTGCCGCCGCAGAATTATTTACTGCAGGAGAAACCCCCCCCCAAGGGAGTGCAAATAGTTTCAATGTTATGCAGACACAACCTATGGTGCATGAGAGTAACGAGTTCATGTCATGTCCTCACAAGGGGTTCTTCAAGAGAAGAACCGCTGAACGAAAGAGCCAAAAACAAAGGGATCTAAACCTAATTATATCACAGCAGTATGACTGTTATATTATAAGGGGTATTAGTCTTAGTCTCTGTGGGTAATAATGACTATAACTTTACACATTTTGTAAAAATATACTTTATTTTTTACATTTACTTTAGCTTTACAAAAGCTAATAAATAATTGTTGGTTTACCTAGTTTAAATATAATAGGTGCATTTTCTTTTCAAAAAGAATACAAAGAAAGACACAAAAATATGCTCCCGTTGTTGTTGAGAGGCAAAATGGCAGGTGTTGCGCAGCATATCCCTGTGTGAACTCTGTTCCAGCTGAATCCTGTCTAATATTGTTGTATTTCCTACCATAAGTCGATATCTTGGAGTTTGATTGCTTCACAAGAAATCTTGCACTCAGAGACATTGTTTAACTGGTCGGTTTCATTATTGACTGCTGTGGTCTTTGCTCCCAGCCTTGGTGAATTGTCACTTGATTAGAGCGGTAGTTGAGCATCAGATGTCAATCCTCTTCATTAGAGGCGGCTTCACACAGCTGCCCTTTAGAACAAAAAACCCTCTGAGCTCTGCAGTGCAAGTCTAAATCTGTGGACGGACCTCAATGATGTTTTAAAACACAGAGCTGTCCCTCTGTGATGACATCACACAGAGAAACTCTCTCTCTCTTTCACACCCAGACACATGCAGCTGGTCACGCCACCAAATGCTCATTTTGGCTTGAATGTGAATGTGTATCTCCTTCGTAATCATTATTATCCAGTCTCACCCAAAATGGAAGCTCTCCATCCTTGTTGGGTCTAATTCTCCTCTTGATGACGGGATCATCTTCGTGTCTGGGAAATTCTGCACATGCCCTGAGGGATAATGTGCAGATGACACACACGGCATCATTTTTCACAGAATTACCATTAAGCACAGCAGGGAGGGTTATCAATATTTATAAGGAGGCGTGGAGTCAAGGCCAGAGGAAAGGAGGGATTAGCTGCACGAACACCTCCTGGGTATATGAGTTGATCTCTGTACCGTGCACTGTGACTTCAATGAGGTATAATGGGAAAGATCTCTGAGATCCAAGGTCAATTTGAAATGAAGAAGGGTCTGATTTTACCATGGCTTTGGGGCAACGAGTCCTTTAAATACCTGAATTTGAAAATGATAATGTTATAAAATTATTAACTTAATCTACACACACTAAATTGCCTTAAAGTATAATGTGTAGCTCAAGAACAAGTTAACTTAACAGCCAAATTACCATTCAAAGCAAAGAGATGCCTATTAATATTTTTTTAGTAAACCTGTCAACAATTCAATTGTTTTATCTTGAGTCACTGGGTAGCTTTGAATTAATAACGGTGATCATCGTGATCATAATGGATTAGGATTAATCAGGCTAGCGTTTTACTTTGCATCTTTGCATCTTCCATCATTGTCTACAGTCCCTCACAATTAACTTGGCAGTCTTATCAGTCCGTTTGTCAGCCATAGATTTACTTATTTCCCCCACACTTTGACACTAGCCATGTGTCTGACCTGAAGATAAAGTATCAACAAACACATGCTGGATGTAGACATGGTGTCTCACGCTCAAGGTGTATCAAGAAACAACAAATCTTTCCCACATTGTGTGAAAATTACAACCTGAGTATTGGTTCTGTATTAGAGCAATAATAAGCCGATGAATGGTGGATGCACAGGTAATTCAGACCGTGTGTTAAACTGTGTTAATGTGTTAATTTTAATAGCCCTAATTTTTACAAACTACGATTTACCTCGGATGAATTAGTCCAAACAAACCATTGTTCTGTTATAGCCGGCTATATATTTATAAATATTGATGATTTATACACAGCCATCTGTCTTTGATGCCTACATGTTCCTGACCTTTTCAGGAAGGTCCCGCCCTGTGACGACAAATTGCATAAACCTTCATGACGACCCCGATTTCCACATCGGAATACATTAATGTTGTTGCTGAAGCTAATCAGGGCAGAGTTCAGAGACTAATGAGGACACTGAGCCATACATTAATGTTGGTGCTGAAGCTAATCAGGGCAGGGTTCAGAGACTAATGAGGACACTGAGCCAATATTGACCTTTTTAATGTTAATGAAATGGTCGTAAAGTGAAGAGCGTGGCAGCAAATATTAAATACCGTTATATTTTACATATTGATTGCAGCCTCTTTAAACAGGGGTGTGATTAACATACTTGAACTTGGGGTATTTTCCGAATGATTGTTTCTCAGAGGGATGTAAAAATAAAAGTGTAGCATCAACACCAAAAGGAATGGGAAACTCCAATTGAATGATTGTTGGACTGGCGTTTGTAAAAAAACAAAAAAGCCTCTGCCCTCTGTGCCCACGTAAAGAGGTTTTAAGCTTAAATTTAAACTCTAAACCCATCCTTTAACCCCCTTCAAAAGGACGCTCACATTTTGTGAAACAAAGGGAACATTTATATAACGGCATACAAAAACCTGACCTGATCCACTTTTTAAATATGTGTGTAGCCTTAAGGTTGTTTATTCCCCAACGGGAGCTGTAAATGTGCGTTAGATAAATAAATATACTCTCTCATGGACCATAAGACAGTAGGAAATATTCTTTTCTGGAAAAACTGTCTTCCCTCAAGAAGAATAAAGATGTCTGTGTCTGGCAGCGTAGCAGGAAGATGATACACACAGAACACAGATGGATGCTTGTTGCCAGACCAGGCTCTGCTGATTTGTTGTGGCCATCGTTCCTCCTGGTGTACCTACCAAACATCTGCAAAAAGTCATTTTCTTTGCGAACAAACCAGTCTGTTCTTATTCTTTTTTTTCCCCCCTTCTACCAAAAGAAAAACAGTAGTCCCTCGCTATTTCGCGGTTCATCTTTCGCAGAAACTCTATATATAAAATATAGATCCCGGTTTTGGATCTGCAAGAGATGTCCTCTGGAGAGACGTATAGCAATCATTGGCTGCACAGTAAAAGTCATCATCACACAACAAAATCGTCGACGACGTGACTGCCTACAAGCTACTCTTCGACTGGAAAAAGAAGCAGCTGAAGCAACTGCCGATCACGATGTTCGGCAGCCTCACAAAAAAGAGCCAGTTCCTGCTACTACTACGGATACACCTTCAGAAACTGTGGAAGAGGTGCCCCAAGAAATGACACCACCCTCTGGAGAGACGTATAGCAATCATTGGCTGCACAGTAAAAGTCATCATCACCTTCCCCGTTATCATTTTACTGCGCATAAATATGGTGTCACTACTTTGCGGAAATTCAGTTCTCGCGGCAGGCCTTGGAACCTATCTACCGCGATAAACTAGGGACCACTGTAAAGTTTTCTCGTGTATACGTGAACACCCGCCCCCACCCCCTTGCTGTGTTCCTCCTTCTCTTTCTTTTCAACACTGCTCGAGTTTCATTTATCCTTAATGCTTTCCACTGCGGCACTTGTTTGACAGCGAACATGGCTCAGCCTTGATGCATGTGTGTCATTGAAATCTCAACGTCCTCATTTGCGGAGTAGTTTCCTGGCAAACATTTGTCCACAGAGTTATTAATGGTTTTGCAAAGAAGCAAAGCGTGAAGCTTGCACAGCATGCAGGCGTTTTTGCAGCACCTGCTTCTCAGGAGTTGCTGATGGCGGCGAGGCCGATCAAATGATAATAAGAGGCTAATGGAGGAATAATACTGAAGCCTGTTTTGGCCGGTGAACAAATACAGTGGAGTCCAAAGTAAACAGTCGCTCTTAGATCCCGTTGACCTCTTGACTGGGATCCTAAAACCTTAATGGATTTCTCAGGGGAGTCGCAAATCACTATGTTGGTGCAGCTAAGACCATTTAAAGTGTATTAATAACATTGTTGTGGTCTAGTTAAATAAAATATTACCACTATTGGTATTCTATTGTGTGTGTGTGTGTGTGTGTGTGCAATCCTCCAAGGTGCGGTTGACCACTTAATAATTATTTTTTTATTTCTTTATTATTATTACTTTGTTTTAGTATGCTACCATTTTAAGCCATCTTTTTCCATCTTTCTCTGTGCTGTCCTTTTCTTTTTCGTTGTTCACTATTAGCAGCTGCTCATCATACATTATCATCTTTTCAATTATTTTATATAAAAGTTTTTTGCTAATCTAAAATGCTAAAAAAAAGTTTTTTTTGAAACGTGTTGTTTAGGTTTAATAATTTAAAAAGATGTTTAACTTTGAATCTGATACTCCTTGTACAAAGGGTGTGTATTGGCAAGAATCTGGTGAAATGATACGTATCATGAGTCGGAGGCAACAACACCATACACTGCACTATACTGCAGCCATGACTCGCTTTTGCGCAAAGAGGCTATCCTTCCTCTCATATTCAGCATAGCGTGAATGTTTGGATGTCATTTCAGCATTACACATTTTGCAAATCGTGTGGGTCTTTCTCAGATTCTTTGCAATACGTCCACACCGCAGACATGTTGGCACTTCCGGACAAGCTTGCACTGGCTGCAGTTTTTGCTTGCGTCATCATAACTTCCTGTTTCGGGCATTTGTTTAGGTTATAAAAGTATTTTGGCCAAAACCCAAAAATGCACTTTTAGGTTATAAAAGTACTTTGGCCAAAACCCAAAAATGCACTTTTGGGCCATTTCCGGCTGAAGATTTTTGGTGACTGAATATTCGGTGCATCCCTAATTTCCATTTGACCGAATATTCGGTGCATTTTGTGACCAAATATTCGGTGCATCCCTAATTTCCATTTTTAATAAAACAAATTGATACAATGCTGTAGAATATCCATATGGTATCCTGTAAGATATTGTGATATTTTCTTACACCCTTACCTTTTAACTAACTAGTGGATTCCATCTGTGTTCCCTGTCAGGATTTTTTTTCCCCCTTTTTTTAAGTTGTGTTTCAAGTTGTGCTAAATTTATCTACCTGCAAACCACAGGGCTAACTCGGTGTCATGGGAACGGACTAGCCAAGTGCGTGGCATCGCAGCAGATCTGGCAGCTCAGCTTGTTCTGATCACTGACCTTTTGGTAATAGGTTCAGTCCCTCGGCCACAGGACCAAACGGCTGCTTAGAGTGCTTTTGTAGAAGGAGCCAGCAGGCTGAAAATACCTGCCTGTCTGATTACAGCTGAATACACTTTTGGTGCACTGCTGAGAAATTAAAAACCCCAACATTGTGCACTAAACTAATTTGCCCGTGAATCACACAAGGTTGTCGTTTTGTCTGGGAGGCAAATCTGTGTTTTAGGCAGTTTCCTTTCCTGAAGCGATGCTCCAGGGAATCCTGAGCTTGGGAGGCCGATTTATATGTCAGCACAAATTTGAGGTTGTTTAATTCAAGAAAAGTCGGTGTTAAAAAAAAAAAATTCCACCGGCACAATCTTTTTTTTTTTCCTTTTAGAATATATTCATAAAAATAACTGTGTTCCGTAGTAGGCATTTTTGTCATCTGAAATTCAAAAGTCCACACAAACTTGAAGCTTTAAGAGGTTTAAAAGTATTCTTCTTACTCTCTAAGTTTTAAATGCATAATCCAGCAGAGGGTGTTGTATGTTTAGCCTAAGGCCAAGTCATCATTTTGCTCATCAGTAGATGAAGACGATGATAAAGCTGTGCTCTTTTGCTGTTAGCATCACAGACAGACAAATACAAGTGTTGTTGTCATGAGGACTAAAAGCCTGAACAAATGTAATGAAGTTGCTTCATGTTTTTTTTGTTTTGTTTTGTTTTGATTTTTGTGGATTACATACCAGTTTACTTTTTGGTAGGTGTTCATTTAAAGAAAAAAAAACAGATTTTGCGATCATGAAACAAAAATAGTACCCTCAAACCCCCCAAAAAACTCTGCCGTCTTTAGACATCTGTTAGAAGTTGCCATTTAATCCACCATGTGATGAGACAACTAATGATAACATATTTGGTGTATTTCTGTAGCTTCTTTTCATAGGGCCACCTCAATTTCTTAACGGTTAAGACAAACCACTGGGGCCGTGACAGTTGTCAGTTTTCCATTCAGATGTTCAGTACAACATATTTTACCTTGTCGCTAAGAGGGTTTTACGCTTTAGCGTCTTGAGGTTAACGGAAACAAATGATACCTTTTCACTATTATTTCATTGTTACTATCAATTGTTGTGTCATCCTTCACCCACGGGCGCACAGCAATGCTTTGTCGGCTAAGTGATATTTTTATGACTCATGATGTTGTGCTGCCTTGCTGCTTTATGCGGTGCCGGTGTATTATGATAATGATATACTGTGCTCTGCATTATTCATTCTTAGCCACAGGCAAACATTTGCTCTGCATCAGCCTCCTGTCTGCTCGCAGCAGCAGCAGCAGCAGTTCAGAAAGCCCAAATGCTTACTGCAACAAAATCTGCTGTACTCCACTAGTATCTTAAAGAATCATAAATGAAGGCTGCAGGTAATAAACCTGACACCTATTTTATTTACAGTTTTGTTTCATTAAACTGTAAACTCCACAGTGATAATAAACCCCGTGATTGGAAGTCCTTGTTTTCTCAACCCTTTTTTTTCCCAATATATTGCTTCTTATTTCAAAGGTAGGAACCCAGGAGCCTCTGGGGTGCCACATTCTGTGTCCTAATGCAGGTACCAAGCCTGAAAAGCTCGGTAATGGTTGCATTGGGAAACTAGACAGACATTGTTGTTGCTAAGTCTACAGCTATCTATTAGAAAACACTACATCCGCCCCTCATCACCTTTTGTTCCATTAATCAACGTTGAATTTAGGGCTGTTCCAAACACTACTGCTAAGAGTAAAGTAAGATGTACACAGGTGGATAAAATGTGAACAGGAGGGGAGGTGAAAATATGGAATAAGAGGTGAGTAAAGGCTGCGAAAAGACAGCTTTCGTGTTTAAGGAAACTGTCAGGAAAATGTTAGCTGTGGCATCAGGTCAGTTGGTGGTGGAATAAAGATGTTCAGGAAAGCATTGACAACTTGCAGGGAAACCAAGAAAAATTGCAGCAGTCGGGAACATTGTGAGGCTAGAAGAGCAGCCTCACACAAAAGAGGGCAGAAGCAAAGGCGTTGAGTTGTATGTGAGGTTAGACTGTAAAAGGGGGAAGAAGGATTTGCACTGGTTAGCTAAAAGCGAGCAGGAATAGAGTTCGAAAGGAAATTGTGCTAGTGAGTGAGGAGAGTGTTCCAAAAAGAGGGACATTTAGCAGAGCTAACGAAGGGGTAAAAACAAGATGGACAGTTAATCGGAAGCCTGATTAATGGCAAGAGTGAACTGGCACATATTTTCAAGAACAAGTGAGATGTACACAATTGTAGAAACTACAGAGGTTTAAATCTAAGAGGATAAACTCGTCATAAAAAGGAGTTATGGGTCAGGTTCGTTGAAGAAAGATTATGGCAAGAGTTTTAAGGAATTGGATAAAGATGTGACAGATGATCACAGCGATAGTGAGAACCAAACCAAGGTTTTTTAAGTCACTTTACCGTCAGATCTTATCTTGGCGAACTCGCACTTTAAAATGACAACAACAAAAATCAGAGGGAAGCACAGTGTTCTCTAATAATAACTGTTTATGCCAAAAACACTTCCAACTGCCAACAAAAACACAACACCAGTGTGTCTCTAATGCAACCTGTCACACACTCGGCAGGTCAGCCATCTGAGCCTAATGCTGCACAGACAGGCTCCAATAAATAAAACAGGAAGGTGAGACAGTCACTGAATGTGGATCAGTATGTTTTGGAGCACGTGAGGACCACACAGTCTAAATAAAGCCATTATCTACATGATTCTCTATTCCACTTCATTCCCCACAGGTGCTTTCTTTTTTTTTTCACCCCATCATCCAACAGCACAGTCAACAGTCATTCAGTTAGGATCCTCTTTTCTATCAGTGTGGCGGCGGCTGTTATCACAAGAGGAACTTTAATGAAGCAATCTTCTTTTCCCCCCGACCGTGAAAGAGCTCCGGCACCAATTACTGTGCAGCTTTACAGGCAAGGGTGACACCTCCTTCCCCTGTTTTCTCTGTCTATATTGTCTCAAATGACACCGTTTGTTTTTTTTAATCAAGCCTTTTATTGTTCATCTGTACAATGAACTCTGCAATTACTGACCCGGCGATTTATCCAGTGACGGGGATAAACGGTGGTTTGCGCGCTGTCCAAGTCGGAGGGAATAATACAATTCTATAACTCTGGGAAGGCAGCCCCTAACAAGCAGTCACCAGCGAACTAAGGAAATGTATACTTAGAACTGAGAAGTTTAAAGGACTGGTGTTTTATTCAGGAAAGGCACATTTTAAATATAGGAACTAAAATGCAATTTGTGTAGTTGTATTGCTGACAGACAAGTCAGATGTCTGATATGTTCTCTGAGGGGGGGGGGGATTCTTTGGTTTGGTCCATAAGAGTCTGGTCCTGTTTCTCCTCTTACGAGACAACTCCAAGTTGTTCATTTAAACCTAACATGTGAAGGTTTGCAGTAGAAAGTTTATGCGGTTTGAAATCTCTATCAGATTTCGTATGAAGGTTCTTGCTGTTTTGACCCCAACAGGGAACAGCTTACAGAAGACGAAAGCAACCACAAAACTTCACACGTTGCTGTGTGTAACGTTTGCAAAAAGGCAGTTCCTTTTTTCTTTTTTTTTTAGCCGTCAGTAGATATTTAAATTCCTTTTTACATCTCAATCCTATTATTTGGTCACAAAAATATTTCTCCACGTGGCTACATGTGTCTCATTGTACCAAAATATGACTGCGCTCAGGCAGAATTGGGTAGTCAGACTCGGATGCATTCACGGTTCACAGGTGGAAACACGTGGGAAAGTCCCGTATTATTTGTCATGCAAAAAACATTACCTCAAAAGTGCAGCTTTGTTGTTGCAGTTGCCCACCAAGTGGGTTGTTTGACTTGCTTGCTAACAGTAAAACAACGAGTGTAGAGATGAAGAGTAGAGATTTGACTCTAACATTCTTCAGTTGTGTGCTTCTATAGAGTCTTCTATAGTGGAGGATTGGAGATTATTCACAGTTGCACGTGTCCTTGATCAGCTTATCACAGAGTATAATAAACATGTCTCTAGTTGGAAAATATTTAAGATGAATGGATTATGTTGTTTTTTTTTCTTTATGTGCAGTGTAAAGAGCTACTGACACATAATCGGTGCTTATTGCACAGGTGCAAGAGTTCATCCCCACACTTCCTCACACTTCCAGTCTCTCATTCAAGGGCATTGCAGGGAAACGGCAGAAGTATAAGTATAAGAGACTGGAGAGCTGGGGATCTCACAATTTAATTTGAATGCAAAATCAGCAATAATGATTATGAAATTATTGTAAAACAAATATGACTCTTATGTTGATATATCAATTAACAGTCATTTAAATGGAATTAAATAGCAATTAACTTAATAGTAATTAAGTTGATTTCACATTATAAAATAACAATGACTGTAAATAGCGCAGCATATCTCTCTTGGTATTACAAGACATACCAAGCACTACTTGATTTTTAAATACTCTGCAGTGGAGCAGGACTTCAGCAGCAGCTCCTTCCATTCTCGCCAGCTGTAAATGCAGATTTTTGGTGTGGGAGAGTGTATAAATCACTAAGTCTTGTCTCCAGTCTGAAAAGCCTAAGGTTGAGAAAAAGCAAAATAATAATAATTCTTAATAGATTGTAATATCACAGGTCTCTTTTATCAACTTAACCTCAACCGCAGTCTTGCTGGAAAGGGCTGTAGGTGACAATCACCATGAGATAGGTTAGAGATACCGTGAAGATTAGCTCAGCTGTCATGCTGCACGATAAAGGTTATCTTTTGGCGTTGGTACCAAACCGGAGATGGCCTTGTCTACGTAAAAAAAAAGGTGGGGTTTTAGATGATTAAATTGGAAGAGAAACCCCTATTTTCCATACTGTACTCTATCACGGGAGGAAAAGGTCACTCAATATATATGGAAATCATTACCGCTGTCCATGATTATGAAGAACACCCAGCGTAGAGAGGTTTCAGCGGCTGAGAATTGAAAGTACAAATGATGGGAAGGATTTGTTACAGTGTGTGAGGAATGTTTTTATAATCATTTTTCTCTGTAAACTATCTCTGCAGAGTGTCGGGGCTTCTGAGCATCCAATCTCTCTCAGCCTTGTTTGCAGTGATAGGGTTTGTGGAAACAAGGTCAGCGTGAGATGCAATTACGCTCTGTCTCGCAAGTAGAGAAGACATGACTCTATGAGAGAATCATGCTGACGACACAAGCTGTCAAACAACTGTTATTTCAATAAAGAATTACAAAGTCCAGAAGGAGGATGGAACGGCAACATCAGTGCAAATCTGTTTATGCGCCGTTGTGGCGGAAGCAGCACAGCTGTCAAATTGGGCCGCGCGAGGTATGTCTGCAGACAGAGCAGCAGTGAGATTCTCACGGAGGACTCCTCACTAATGGATTCCAGACCCCTGAAAGAAATGACCCAAATACTCAGTGAATCAAGGCGTTTGGCAGACAGAGCAGTGGAGAGGTGGCGTTGCTCACACAGAGGTTCTTATTATCTCAGCTTACAACAAAGCTCAAAAAGAGCAGTGTTTCACCCGGCGAACGTCATGTGTCTGAAGTGTATGTGTATGAAGCTCTGTCAACTTCAGATGTCAGATGTGTCATATTTATCACTTTGTAGTGTTCCGTTTGCTGCTACACTCCAATAAAAGGTGAATATTTGTACATGTAGAGTTGCCATACAAGTATGACGTACTCATTCTCAGGTAGCTGGTAACAGCTTTGGCTTATTTAATGATGTTCTAGAAGAACAGAGGTCCCCGTGCTGTCATAGACGACTGGCCAATCGTTAAAAGGAACCAAACATTTACTGATCCTGACACAGATGTGCTCTGTGCTCAGATTGACTTAATGGATAAAGAAGCCCCCAACCAGCTGCAACAAAGCAGGAGTAGGAAGGCCCAACCCAGTGGGGGAGATGGAGGGGGGGATGCAGGAGGAGGGTCTCCAAGCAACAGCCAGCGGTGGCATGTACATTCAGCTATTGACTTAGCCTTTATTTGGAGCCCTTGTGTGCTTGTCAGATCCCCGACAGCAATCTCCTTGCAGAGCGAGGACCTCTGTCGTGCCTGCGCGTCTCTATCTCTCCCTCATGTCTTGAAACATTATTGCTGATGTGAACTCATCAGCCTACAAAGGAAGTGCACGTCTGCTTTGCCTTTGAAAATGGAATCACCCCCGTCTGCCTTTACTGTGGTGTCAGGCACAGCTTTTTGAATGGCTTCGAGATAATGGAAGTGTTATCTTGGAGCGTTTGTGTAGCACATGAAATGTGGGTAACCTAAGCCGAAGTTGAAGGAAAATGAGCCGTTGTTTACCCTGGTGTCGGTCATCAGCCACATCGAACCAGGTTACAAGCCAAAATGATCTTTAATCAAAAGCAAGCGAAACACATCAGGAACAGCAGGTTCGTCAAAGATTGCAGGATATAAATTATGCAAATAAATAAGATTCTTTGATATATAATTGTAAAGTTAGTAACAAAACAAAAAGTAGTGAGAATGGCTGGGTTCTTTGCACACCTGTTCTGAATGGCTGATTACTATGCCTTTACCTTTATATGATAATGAACCCCTGCCTGCCACCCAACTCTTCCATAGGGGAAGACCGAAAGTGGCCTTCAGTTACCATGGCAACAGTTGTGCAGTAAGAGGGGAAACTGCTGCTGGTAACACTCAATCGTGTAATTAGGTTTGACAGGCGCAGCCCAATCAAGTGTTGCTCTTTTGTTCCTGTGTGTACTAAGGTAGCATATGCCATGCAGGTTCCGTTCAGTTGTATTTGTCTCAGCCAGAGTCGGACCTAAACCAAGAATAAGCTCCAGTCAAGGCAAGTCAAGAATGAACCCGGGGTGTTTTACAGTAGTCTGTTGTTGGTTTTTTACTTCAACCATAGTGTTATTGAAATGTCAGTGATATTGGGTTGTGTTGTTAGATGTGTTATAGGTTGGCTCAATACCTGGTCTTTTCGTTTAGGTGCGTGCGTTATGTAGGCAGGGTCCGTGATGTGTGAAGAGCGCAGTGTCAGCATGAGTCAACTGAGACACTGGCTCTGATCAGGACCTTTCTAGTTTTACTTGTTTACATAAAACTGCATGGATTGCAAATAGGACGTGGCTCTCTTTAGTGCAGTAGCTGTTACGATAAGTTGAAATGCTTCCCAGCTGTCTCCAGAAAACCAATAAAGATACATTTTCAGATTTTGGCATTTATAAAAAGATCAAATTCGTTTTGGAAAACTGGCAGTTGAAGAGTAGGCAGGCACCCCAGAAGTGAAAGGACGCGGCAAGAGAGGGATGGTTAATAAATATAAAATAACAGTGCTTACTGGGGATTTTTATTCCTTAGAGACATTTTTCTCTTCTATATATATTTAATACAAAAAGTAACTCACGTATTTGGTAGATTTAAGGGTTTGTATTAACCTCAAGAAAAACGTATTTGTTTGATGATGACAATACAGGCTTGGAATTCAGCTGAAGAAAAACTTTATTATTAAAATAGTTCACTCTTTTAGTTTGTTATTTAATGACCAGAACAGTGCCATCTTGTGCCAGAAACTATCCATTGCCACTTGAGACATTATTGCCTGATTTAAAGTTTTCATGACACAACAGGCAGATGTAGTAACAGCTGGACCTAAGCAACAGACAACAAAGCGGCTTGTCCTGACTTTGGACAGTTGTGATAGGCTGTACAAGAACAAGCTGCCGGCTATCAAATGTCAACAACCGTCTGTGTGGGGTTATAAATCCTTGAGTGCCTGCCAAAACAAACTAAATCATACCTGTCAATATCATAGTACAGTCAATAAACTGTGTGTACATGTAAATGTTTAATGTGAGCATGAAGTATCATCTGTGTTGTTAGTAGTCCAATAAAATAAACAGTAATGATTGGTTACTTTATTATGTAGAGCTAGGTGTGGTTTTGTAAGATAGTGACACATGACCATGGAGCAGAAAAAAAAAAAAACACACTGGTGCTTTGATGACTCAACTCAACATCTTCATTGACTCAATGAAGAATGATCAGCTCCTGTTGCAACAGTGAGATCTTATAACATTAAAAAAAGGCCGAGCTATAGTAGAAGTAATCAAAAGAGAGAACGGACATTCAGTTCCTCTCTCATACCTGCTGGTCAGTACTGGTCAGTCTTAGTCACGCATTTCAGGATCAGACAACTTTTCTCGATTTGCTTCAAAAGTATGTTTTGCTACAGATACTCCAGATAATTAAATGACCTGTTGGATTCAAGTTTAACATGCATCGTGCTTGTGTGCCGTAAGTAAGGGGTGGTTCAATAAAACAGTTTCATGTCTGATACGGATACTGCAACTTGGAGCGTCTCCAGATACCACTATCAGTCCAATCCCTTCTTTTCTCCTCCAGCATGCCGTTGCTGAGGTATTCGTGTACCTGTTTACGGCGCAAAATTAAGTCGAGCATTTGGGCTTAGGTATCCGATCAAACATGGTATAGTTGTTTTTTTTTGAGAATCGGATCGAGCCGTCAACAGCTATAACAGCTATTTTTTTGTACTGCTGAATTAGAGCAGAGTAAAAGCATTTTTTTGCACATTCCCCAAGAAACCCATTGAGTTTTTAAACAATCATATAAACTTGGAGTTCGACCACTGGAAATGAAATGTCAGTCTGACAGAAACTATGCTTTTGACCAGACCAGACCAGAGATAATTGGCCCTGACCTAAACATGTTAAAGTCAGACTTCCACACCCACATAATGGGCTTTTGTAAGTAAATAATCTATCCTCCCACATGTGTGTGCTGTAACAACGGGAGAATTCAAAGAATTCAAAAGGCCCAGGCTGGTTGGAGCTGAGGTTTAACTGACATTGTCCTGCTGATTGGCAGGGCTATGCCTGGTATTGAAAGTTTGTTTTTATTTTAACCGTCCGTTGTTTTAGGGTAGTGTGAAATCACTCTTTGCCTCCCATTACTGGTTAATCCCTCAGAGCTGAGCCAAAAACCTGTCTTCACTGTAGCTACAGCTCACATGTTTGCACTCACATCTATTTCAGCCATTAGCTGAAGGCTGGTGTTAAACAACATCCCTGGTAATTGCTGAAAAATCAGGGTGATTGTTCATTGTCCAGAGACATGTGATCTGGACATTGTTGCAGTCTACTCCTGGCTCTGGACCAACGTTGAGTCTGATCACAAACAACAGTGGGGGAGGGCTAACCATTAATATGGAAATGGCATTAATTACCAGGCCCATACAACAGATGTGACCTTCAGCCTCCAATCGGCGTTAATAAACACTCATCTCATAAGAAGCAAAAGCACTGGCTTGAATATGAAATGAACACCAAGGTCTTCTACAATTTAAAGCACTCCTTTATTCATGTCTTTGCTTTGATTACGGCAGTAATAAATCCAATTTTTCAATTCAACATTTTTATGATGATTAGATGTTCAGGTCAGACAACAAATAGGACTCAACAGATTTATAAGATCTCAGAAACACCCAGTTATAAAATAGGGTTTTTGAGTTAGAAAATGAAGGTGTCTTTGGAGCAGTGAGTAACAGGTACGGTCTTCGGTTTCTGCTTCCGGTGTCTGCACGACACTTGACCACAAGTTGCAAATGATACTCCTTCTCGGAGACCACAGAAGAAGACAGCAGCAAGTGATTTTGTCATCGGTGTGACATCGAAAGACAAAGACAATCAAGCCTGTTCCGTTACTGCTCTAGATCTGTCACATTCACTTTGTCGACCAGGGAGTGTTTTTTTAAGCATTACAAATAAAATGTCAACTCAAGGCTGTGTTGTCTAGTTTCATTCTAAGCTGTGTTAAAAAGTATTTATTTATTCAAAGGACCCTGACAGCACCCTGATAGAAAAACAAACTCTTTTTTTTTAGCATTTGATGAAATGCTCTTAAATAGCCCTTAACTTCATTTAATAGCCCTTTGAGCCCATTTAATTTAAAGCACATTTAATAGTGCCTTTTGGGTGCCCTCTAGCCGGGCCTTATGGGAAACAGTGGCTCTCGTCCAATGTCATCTTGTTGGTTTTGATTATTGATTGGTCGGGGCACGGCGTGAATGTATGTCCCTGTCATGGACTTGTTTGACACAGTGAGTGCCACCGACTGGAAAATGTAAAGAGTCTATGGCTAAATGTGTTCGTATCTTGATGTTGAATTAAACACATGTCAACATTACTAACATGTAACCTCTTCTTCTTTAGCGCTGGACCCAAAGGAGACAACATCTATGAGTGGAGGTCGACCATCCTCGGGCCCCCAGGCTCCGTGTACGAGGGAGGCGTCTTCTTCCTGGACATCGCCTTTACGCCTGATTATCCCTTCAAACCCCCCAAGGTCAGCAGCCAGTAAATGTTACTGATGGAAGCAGTGTCACCACATTTACTTTCCTGAAATGATCTGCTACTGCCATTTTTTTTTTTAAGTTTAAAGATGTTTCCTGTAAACACGGTGCTGTCGGGATTCTAAATGGAATTCTGTTTACCAAAAAAGGTTAAAGGTGATTTTGACACTTGGCAAATGAGACACTGAAAGAGCAGACAGTGCCAGAGGTGTCGACTACGATCTGCAGCTTTTTCCGATCCAGCTGCTTCTTCTCTGCCGTTCCCTGTCTGCGCAGTGTCCTGACCT
>NC_024319.1:7393490-7394245 GCF_000523025.1 Cynoglossus semilaevis | reverse complement strand
CATTGTCTGCTTAGTGGCCCAGTGATGGCGAGAGGATGACATTATTAAACACACACAGACAACACCAGGGCCAATCTCTTTTGAGTTTGAAGTTCACCCAATTACCCTCTGACATGGCCCTCATTCTCCTCCTGTTCTGCTCTCCCCCTCTCTCTCTCTCTCTCTCTCTCTCTCTCCCTCTCTCCCTCTCTCTCTCTATCCCTCTGTTTTGCACAATAATTCCAGTGCCCCCCTGCACCCCCTCTTTCTCACTCTTTGTGCTGTGAAACCACCAGCTCTGTGTTTGACAGCAGACTCAAACAAATCCACAAGTCTTGGCTGGGCTCTCCGTTGCCACAGGGGCTTGAGTGTTTCCGCCCCCTTCAATGCCTCCAAACCCCTCTGACACACTGTGATCTGCAGCCAACCCCTCCCCGTCTCCCTCACTCCCCCTGCCCCTCCCGCTTCATCACCCTCGCCCTTCACACTCACACTCACTCACTGAGGCCTGTGGATGCCACACACTCCCACTTCATGGACACGCTCCAGTGAAGCATTTGCTGAATGCACTTAAAAAAAAACTTTTGGGATTGAAAACCAAACTTGCTTTATCACCCAAAAAAAAAAGAAACAAAAGACCTACTCACTGGGCCTGACAAGTTTGCCAGGTGGATGTGTTTGTGAGCTGTGGCCAGCACAGGAGGAGGAGGGAGGGGTGGGGGGTGGGCTGTACCAAGCATGTTGAGGGTGGAGGGGAAAGGGGTAGACAAAGGGGC
>NC_024319.1:7335155-7390531 GCF_000523025.1 Cynoglossus semilaevis | reverse complement strand
CTCTCTCTCTCTCTCTCTCTCTCTCTCCCTCTCTCCCTCTCTCTCTCTATCCCTCTGTTTTGCACAATAATTCCAGTGCCCCCCTGCACCCCCTCTTTCTCACTCTTTGTGCTGTGAAACCACCAGCTCTGTGTTTGACAGCAGACTCAAACAAATCCACAAGTCTTGGCTGGGCTCTCCGTTGCCACAGGGGCTTGAGTGTTTCCGCCCCCTTCAATGCCTCCAAACCCCTCTGACACACTGTGATCTGCAGCCAACCCCTCCCCGTCTCCCTCACTCCCCCTGCCCCTCCCGCTTCATCACCCTCGCCCTTCACACTCACACTCACTCACTGAGGCCTGTGGATGCCACACACTCCCACTTCATGGACACGCTCCAGTGAAGCATTTGCTGAATGCACTTAAAAAAAAACTTTTGGGATTGAAAACCAAACTTGCTTTATCACCCCAAAAAAAAAAGAAACAAAAGACCTACTCACTGGGCCTGACAAGTTTGCCAGGTCGATGTGTTTGTGAGCTGTGGCCAGCACAGGAGGAGGAGGGAGGGGTGGGGGGTGGGCTGTACCAAGCATGTTGAGGGTGAAGGGGAAAGGGATAGACAAAGGGGCTGGTTATTTATAACATCCTGCCCCTGAGTTTTAGAAAATACCCAGGCTCATTAGAGATTTCCTTTTGAGGGTCAGGGTCAGCAGGCCCAGATGTTGATGGTTTCAGCAGAGTAGCAAACACAAGGGTCAAGGGACAGGACCTAAACAGGTATCGAGGCCAGGACTGTTCAAATAAACATATGTATGTTTAAGTCAATGAGCCAAAATGGAGGTAAAGGGGGTTAAAGGTCACCTCTCAGGTCTGCACGGGACGTTCAGGAATCGCCAGACATTTGTAAAAAGCACTATGTGTTTGGATTCATTTTACAAAGAGAAATGTACGATGGGTCCTCGACTTTGTAGGACATAGAAACTGTGTGCAGTAAAAAATGAAATTCCTTACCTTTACTCCTGTGGTTGGCTTGAACACTGGGTGTTGCAGAACAACCCAATCGAAAGAAAACGAATGTAGCATAATCCAAAGTATCCTTTAAATAAATTCATTTATGGGAGACCGCAGGCCGATGACATCATAAACCGAAACACCGCAGGCCGATGACATCATAAACCGAGGACCTCCCGTATATTTTAAAAGCAACTCCATAGTAGAATAGAAGCATATTTTAACTTCTGTAAAACTGCAATCATCTAATACTGTCTCTTTCATTTTACATAAATCTAGTCCATTACTTTTGGATTTAGGTTTACCAGAGGCTGAGATTTGCAAGTCTTTTGTAATAGACGGGTCATTGTCAAACCACCAAACCTCCAACTCCACACTCCACTCAGCTTCTTTTTTTTTTTTCATTAAACACAGGAAATAAAATTACGAATTAGTGTAATTTCCCCCCTGTGGCAAGAATAAGTAAATTCTTGAAATTAAAATTCATTTGAACTGCTATGCTTGCCTGCAATAACTCCACAACTCCCAAGGAGGCCCGCCCCCTACTTTGGGAACCACTGCTTTGGGTAATTATACCTTTTAAACCATTCAAGTGCTTTTAATATAAGGAATGTGATGTCATTTACATCCCAAACATTTTCTCGATTTAGAGCTTCAGTGTAGAGATGCTTTACAAAACACTTAGTACGTGAACATGTTGGGTCTCACTCGTGCATCCGTCAGCAGCACATCTGTAAGCACTTGTTGGACGTGGAGTCATTCGCCATGTCTTTCAATTGATTAGCCACTGAGCGCAGCAGCTTTATGTGGCTCTTGGTAAAGATATATTTAGACTGTGTGTTGCCGAGTGTTTATAAAGTGATACTTATTTATGTCAAGTTGTAGAGATGAGGAGAAACACAACGGCAGCGTTGTGCTTGGCATTGAACACAAAGCATCCTGGAAAAGCGGATCTTACTGCCCGGATAACGTTTATCTGGTCGTTATACAGTATTCACAGACAAATGTGAAGTCATTATGTTTTGAAAAGGTGCTAAAGTGCCTCCAACAGCATTTGGTTAACGTTACAGCTCAAGAACACCGCTGCCTTATTCCCTCTCCCCCTGTTATTGTTTTATTTATGCTAATGTTTTGTGCCGTTTAATTGCACATTGAGTTAATCTGTGTGTAAAATGTTCTGTGTACATGGATGGAGCAGACTTTTAATATAGGCCTAATGAAAGTGTAATTATAGGGATAGTTTAGAATTTTATCAGCATGGAGGCTTTGCGACTTCCATGATTTGGAAAAAAGCTACTAAAATATACACCGAACAAAATATCAAATATCACTAGAATAAACACTTTAAGCCTTTCCACAAATGTTTTTTTTTTTTTTTTGGCTGTGAATTGTAAAGTCCGTTAAGAAAATGACTGAATGTTTTTTTGCTTTTTGTTTTTTTACAGTTCAGTTATATTTGTGGGCCTCTGCTGATGTGGGGCAGCAGTAGATCAACAGCTCCTTTATGCTGCGTGTTGATTTTGTTTAAACTTCATATTTAAGTGCTGACAAGAAACTAGTTCTGCTTCTGCCAAATTAATCAAATACATTTCTGGACGATGTGAAAAAATCTTTCTCAGTGTTGTAGGTACCCAACCTCTGGTCCGGGGGCCAGTGTTGGTCCGTAGGTCATTTGGTACCGGGCCGCAGTGGGAGAGTGGAAAAAATCAGTTTTGACTTTTTTCATTCAAAGATAATCTGTCAATGTTTCAAAACAACAGACTCTGATACTAACAGAAGAAAGTCTGAAAGATGTTGTTTGGGGACCGCTATTTCAGGTCACCTCCTGTAGGTCTCACTGAATGTCCCACTACTACAAACCAAACAGTGTCTGGGCTTCATCATTGGTCCTTCAGTCACACATGTTTCTCAAAGAACAGTTCGTCCCAACTTCAGGCTCCACCCTAATGGTTCCTGAACTTCCTGGTAGCCTTCCTCTTTAGCAAACATTACTTTGAGGCCAAAGAATGTAGTCGCGTTCCTCTTTGATACAGTCCAAACATCTATGCCTCACCACCACACTGTCTCCATGTCGTGGTTATTTCCAGGTTGTCAGCCAAATTGATGTCACTTTGTAAAATGAAGTCATTTTCTGGGGTTTTTTTTTTTTATTTTTTTAGATTAAACAGTGCAGCTTCCCACCCTGCCTCTCCAGCAGGTGTTTTTCAGTGCACTGCGTGGGAAGATGAATGGAATGAAACCAGACACTTTTTAGATTATGAATTAGCGCACCATCAGAAAGTATTTGTGTCATGTTGCGTTATTCAGAGAAACAAATCGCCAACTGTTGGCATTATCAGAGACAAGCGTCTATGTCTAGGTATTTTTGTCAGTTTGAGAAACAGGTGAATGAAGAGGTTAAATTCCTGTCATATTTGTCTGTCAGATATTGAAGTGGATGCTTCACTATGTTTTGGTTTCCTTTTACAGACTCCACATTTTGACCCCGTGTTGCTATAGTAAATATTTTATGGATGCAAATGTCATTCATCTGTGGTGTCGCCTGGAATTCAAACAGAGAATTCTGTTTTCACATTGTACTCTTACTGTATACGATCTAAACATATAATCCCTGTTTGACCTCAGCTAAAGTGCGTTTTAATTCCTCCATTTTTCAGGTCACCTTTCGGACAAGGATCTATCACTGCAACATCAACAGTCAGGGTGTGATCTGTCTGGACATCCTGAAGGACAACTGGAGCCCTGCCCTCACCATCTCCAAGGTCCTGCTGTCCATCTGCTCCCTGCTCACAGACTGTAACCCAGGTAAGGGTCACATTCATGGTGGACTTTGTACACTAGGGCCTTGACTTTTTCCTACACTTAAGTCTTTCGTTGGATTTTGAAAACATTTCAAATACAGATACATTTTGAATTTTGGACCATCTGTATTCATATTGTAATAGTCCATATTACAAAGTGAGAAAGTGGATGCGTAAAGTTAAGAAACTCACATCAGATCACAGACACAAAGGCATTAATGAAAGGAAATGTGTTTATGTCATACGTTTATAGCTATTAACAGCTATACATTTAAGTTTGGCACAAAAAACAAATTGTTTAAAGTTATCATTTAAATTATTATTTTTGAGGGTTAAAACCTGAACAAATTAAAATGTAGTAATGATAAAAAAAAAGTCAGTGTCACTGTCACTGCAGTTCATAATGACTTGACTTGAACACTGTCAGTGCAGTTCATAATGACTTGACTTGAACATTTTTCTAGTTCATAAAATTACCACAATATATAATTAGAACACATCTCAAAACTTTGAAACTTACCTCTGTAGTGTAAAACTAAATGAAATCACATCTCACCCAGTTGTGTTTTTCTCACTTGGTGAATTGAATCTATATTTTATTTTAAAGTATGTTGTTAAATAATGAACTTTTTTTATTATTATTCTACGCTGACAGAGAATTTTTTTAATCAGTGTTTATACTTTCCTGCTGCTACAGTACCATGCGTTCCCTAGATTAACTTAACACTTATTTGCTCAAAGCAAAATGTCAAGCTGCTACAGAGAACATTTGTGAAATAAATTACCACCACTTCTGTGCTAAGATTCAATAAATAATAAAACCCCAATTTCAGAGTGGCTTTTGCCGGGTGTTGCAGTATAAACAAATATCATTTCAAAGTTATTTTTTTTCTGTTTCTGAACTAACTGCCGTCTCACTCCAAAATCCACACGCTCTTAAAGAGATATTTCAGGTTTTTTTAATTTGGTCCTGATCCCTGTGGTGGAAACCACCTTTGTTTCCGTACTTCTTGCGACCAGTTCTCAAAACGCACCCTCTGCCTTTAAAGCACCATTCACCCAGCATGTAGACTGAGGTCAGACAATGGTTCTTCAGACTGCTGGTTCACATGGGAGCTGAAAACTGACTCTTTTTGCTGCACGTTTTGGTTGACTGTACTGTGTGTGAATATAATGGAGGTCATCCAAGCAAAGACAATTAACCTCCAGCCATTTTTATGCTGCTTCAGTTCCTGGTGCTCAATCTCCTTAAAGACTGTTCTGCTCCAAAGGGACTTCCTTTGTCTCTGATATGATAAACTGCTCATTGATTCAGCTGAATTTGAGAAGCTGTAATCAAGTCTCCTGAAGGTCACTATCATCAAATCAAAGCTGGGGCTGACACTGTGGCACGATGTCGTTCAGACACGGTAAAAAACTGGTTGACGGCTCACTTGTGTAAAATGTGGGTTTTTTAAAAAAAAAACCATGAGTTGATGTTCATGGTTTAGTTTCTTTCATACAGAGAAAAGAAAAAATATATATACAATATACAGTATATGCGTGTGTATACAGGTATACATATACATGTGTACCGGTATATATTTATATGTATATATAAATATATGTGTGTGTGTGTGTGTTGTGTGTGTGTGACATATACAGTATATATATATACACATGTATATGTATGTGTGTGTGTGTAGGTTTATATGTTTGACACAACACAGGGCATATATTTACCTCTCAACATAGGTGGAATATTTAAAGTAAAGCTGTGAACTGGTCCACACTGACCTTGTGTCAGTACTTCATACTCAAAAGTAAAAATACCTTAACCTTTGACCTGGAATTCAGTGTAAGTTGTGTAAAACCAAACATTCTACATTGACTCAGCACACACTAAAATCTAGAATCGTAATCCACAGAGCACTTCCTGTTTTAATGCAGTGTGCGGCACGTAAATCACAGTTCACTAATGTTGAACTTTAATTGGATGTTCATTCCTCCAATAAAAACACAGCATTTTCTCTCTGTCTATCATTTTCTTTGAGTGCGTTTTATGGCAATACAATATTAGGTGAGTGACCAGGGGCAGTGAAGGTTACAGTCCAGAGGTAATTCAAGGCTGCTGTTCATGTACAACAGCATTAAGGTGATTGGCTGAGCTTGTAAAGTGTGTTTGTTTGATATACCGATACATCATCGGCCCTGTGTGAGCGCTGTGTTCCCAGATAGACACCAATACTAGCTGTTACTTGAAAGCATGTCTGTCAGCAGGGATGTAAGAAAAACAGATGTTGGCCACTTAGCAAAAGACTCACTGAATTCTACACCCACTCTTGAATACCTTTGAGAAACTGTTGATGATTTCCCTAAACCACTCACTACTGCTGCCACAAATCCCACAGAGAAAGTCGTTGCTTTTTACATCACAGCAAACAGGAGATTTTAATCCGCTGCTTCATGGTGTAAAATACTTGGTATGGATTTATCTCAGTGGCCCCAAGGTCACTCGTCAAAGCAACAACGCACTATAATTTCATCTGTCAAAGTGAGCTTAAAATGCAGATTTCTTTTTTTCTGTGGCCTAGGAGTGTGAGTTTTTCCAAACTTCAACTTACAATTGGAGAGAGAGAGCCAATTGAAAACAAACTCAACAAACTTAAGTGCAATACCCTTGAGGCTCACTGAAAACTACATTATACATACAGTACTTGAGTCAGAATATCTGATGATGTGAGCAGAATACACATTTACACCTGAAGCTATTTTGAGGCCACGTTAAGAAAAGAAAGGCAGGAACCGGTGAGACGTTTGCTGTACTGTTTCTTTAGTGTGCTGTAATACAGCGGTACCCTTAAATCCTGGCTTTTACCAGTTACTACCAGAACTTCGCACCAGACATCTTACGTCACTGATTCTTTTTTTAACACAGTCTGTTTCCTTAGGTTATGTCAGAAATCGTGCTTTTTAATTTGCAAATTGTTTTTCTTTTTTGTATATGAAATAATACCTTAATTCTGATTTATCTGTTACATTTGCTTATGTACAGCACTGATCTCCTGGGGTTGTTTAACTCATTTTGTCTCGCTCTCTTTTTACCTCTGTCTCCTTCCTGTGATTACCTTGCAGCTGATCCTCTGGTGGGAAGCATCGCCACACAGTACCTGACCAACAGAACAGAGCATGACAGAATAGCCAAACAATGGACGAAGAGATACGCCACATAAACTCCCCGCTTCTTCACCACCTGCACCCTTCGTTGTACCTCTCTCTCTCTCTTTCTCTCTACCTCTCTTACTCTAACCCCCCCGAGTCTGTCAAAGCACACTCACTAAAGCTGTATTTTCATCATAAAGTGCCAAGAACTTTACGACCAGGAAGCATTGTACCTTGACATGTAAGGGGGGGGGGAAAGCAACATTAATTCCTAAACATTGGCTCATTCAAATCTTTAGGTCTGCCTGGAATTTGTTCTTAACCTGACTGGACAAACTTGCCTGGACTTTGTCAGTCATTTACTCAAAAGCATTGCCTTTAAAACAAAGTCCACTTTCAAAGCCTTTAAATTCACTAATCAAAGAGAAGTCATATTTTGGTTTTTGTTTTTTTTAATAATTCCAAATAGTCACCACCATTATCTGAAACAAGTTAGATCAGGGGTGTCAAACATGTGGCCCATGGGCCAAAACCGGTCCGCAAAGGCGTTCAATCTGGCCCGCTTGATGAATTTTGAAAATGCACAAACACTTCATTTTGGTAGTGTTTTGTCAAATTATGTTTCAGTAAATATGAATATTTTCTAATATACTTGTACTTAATTGCAGGAAAACAAAACAGGGAAAACATGGACTTTTTGTTATTTAAAGGTAATTATGTTATGACTGTACTGCTCTGACCCACTTGACATCTAATCAGGCTGTTTGTGGCCCCTGAACCAAAGTGAGTTTGACACCCCTGAGTTTGATGAAAGCCCAGCTAACACTCCTAACGTGGTACACAGGTCTTAAGGCCCAGCGTTTCTAGTTTTTTCCGTTGTATTTGACCCTATGTAACTGATGGACAGAGCCATATGGTTACAGTGATTGGAAAAGAAAGACCTGGTGTAAATATATATGTTTAAAGAGAACACAAAGCTACTCATAACATCTGTCAATATTTTTCTTAACATCTCATGGTCTCATGCTGGAAAGGTTTCAGAACAAGAAATTTTGTAAATAACAATTTTACTTAGATTAAAAAAAACCCACACAAAAAAACAAAGCACAAGTTACCAGCCAATAGGACCATGGCACAGGAAACAACGTCTGACAATGTTGAATGCTGATGTCACCAGACTCCTAGTGGACCAGCTACCAGTTAGGTAAAAGCAGTGTTACCCCTTAAACTCTCCAATTGTAAACCATAAATAACAGCTACTGTATGTCCATGTTTTATACAGTTTATGTTCAAAGTCATGTTAAACAGATTATCTCTTAATTAAAAAGTAATTTTTCTGCAGTCCGGGAAGTTTGGTCATTCTCAGACTTACCTTTTGAACAAGGAAAAGGGATTTAAAAAAAGTTTGTGGACCTTCCGGTGAAAACGCACACTTCCTGGTACTGTCTCCAGTTCCTGGTACTAGTTCCCGTGATGAAAATACGCTTTAAAGTGCAACAGTATACCTACCCTCTTGTCACCCTATACCGATCCTCTTCTCCTTCCTCTTCCTTCTTTAAACATTTTATCTACCTTTTCTGTGTAAAAAAAAAAAAAAATCAAACTACAACAAAAAAAAAATGTCATTGTTCCTTGTTATCTTGAAAGCTTCTTTTTATACAAAGAGTAGATTGGGATTTTTATTTTCCAATATCTGATTGTTGGAAGTATTGTATTGGAGGAAAAAAAACCCAACAGAATATTATAATAATTCTACGCATTGTCCTGCAGCTCTACAGTAAGTATTCACAGTTTCTTAGTGGCACAAACATGCAGAGAATACAGTATGCTTTTATAAAAAAAAATGTTTTCCCTGTTCTTTTTTTGTTTATTATTTTCTCTGTATATGTCATGGAAATGTTACCTGCATGGAACAGGAAGGTTTTTTGCGTCAGTGGATCCTTTAATGCTTTTTAACACCCTCTGGTTTTGTTTGTACTGTATTTACTGTAATTTTTTTTTCCTCAAAAAGGCTTTTTTGAGGCAGACCACAGACGTTTGGGGGTCAGCCTGTGAAAGAGGCAGGACTTGTTTTATTTACCGGCTACCCGCCACCTCTGCGTTTGCAGAGTTGTTTGTTGTGCACTTGTGTTACTGAAGCACCCAATTAAACACACTGTGGTTGGCTCGTGAAAAAAAAAAATTGACTGCTTGTTTTATTTTCAGCTTTATCTATTATACCTGCGCTCACTATGCCTGAGCACAGCCACGTTGTTGAGGAAAGCCATTTCAGCTGCAGTTACCCAGGATTTCAATTCTGTCAATAACCACCAACGCCTACTACCACAGGCAACGTTTTGTACTGCTCAACTCTTCATGGCAGGCACTGTCAGAAAATCTGTTCTTCCATCCCTCATTCTTCACCAGTTCATTTATTTTTCAATCTGTTTTTGAATGAGAAACAGTGTTAGACTTGGAAATGAGAGACAAAAACAACACCTTATACACATTTTGCATTCACTTTTTGATTGGTGTTAATCCACTTTCATAGCGGTATTTTATGTGGATCATGCCTCTAAAACACCTGTCTAATGGAGATAGTAATCGCTTGTGAAGCTGCTTGTGTGTATTTCTGAACTGACTGGATTCTTTTGGAATGAAGTAAATTAGTAAAACTGAAGTGCATTTTTTTAGTGTCTCATTGCGGCCCTGTACCAATTGATCTGTGGACCGGCGCAGGTCCCCAGACCAGGGCTTGGGAACCCCTGAGCTTCATTTCTTTTTCTTTGGTTTGATTTGTCAGTTGAACACTTCACTCCAGATGTTTAAAGGTTTATTCCGACTAGAACATTACTGATGAAAATTGAAGACTAAATCTACATCCACGCATAGATACTCCTCCAGAGTTTTAAACACAGAACTCAGGTGTGAGATTGATAATGAAGTGTTAAAATGAGACAAGCATTCTTTACAGAGAATGGATCACAACCCAAGTGGATCACGAGTTTTTAGTCAGAGGGATGCTACAGGTATATGGAGATACAAGTATCTCCATCAACCATATCTTAACATCTCAATTTTGATGAAGCCCATTAGCTACAATGCTAAAATGTCTGATTTGTTGTGTCTGATTATAGACACATTGATACCATTTTATTGGCATTCTGAATGAAAGGGAAAATCAGAGTGAGGTTTAGGTTTTCAAAAGGCAACAGCTCGCATACCGAGGCACAAATCCTGACATCTCGAGAGACGGGATATCTAATATTTTATTTTTGAAAGCCTTTTCTAATTGACCTGTGCACATAAATAATGAAATGGTCATTAGGCTATAAGACAGCGAGCAGGAAGTTTGCCAAACTCCGTCCCGTCCTGTAGTGATGGATGGTGAAACAATAACGGCACAGTAAACCTGGCAAGGAGCAGATAAAGAGATTAAGCTGATGCGTTGCAGTTATGGAGATTGTCTTGATAAATCAACCTTTCTGTAGCTGGACCTTAAATCTGCGAGGCATCAAGATGTCCTGTCATATAGTGTCTGGTGTTTGTAAAAGAGATAAGTGGGATATATATATGCTGCAGTATTTCACGTCATTGGAAAGTATTGCATTCTATGTTGCGATTAGTGCAAATATCCTCCACAGATTTTCCCGTAGAAATGCCTATGGAAAATATATATCTTAGTGAAAACAGCATTTGTCTGACCTATACCTCAATCCTGCACAATACTTCAGCATAAATCTGACAGAAAATGTCCAGACTGTGTTTTCCTGTTATTCTTTTCCTCACATTTAACATGTCTGCATATGAATACGATACAGTATGCACACCACGTGTCCTTCTTTATCTGTTTAGAAACCAATAGTGGTGTCACAATATTAGCATAGGGTCATTCACGGTCTTCAGAGATCACACCATTAACCTTTTCCACTCGTGTGTCTGTGAGCAGGTAACAGTGCACAATGCGCATTACGCCTCATTTGCTCGCTGCACTTTGCAGCTCTCTTAATATGTTAGTCATTGCAATCGTCCCACTACTGTGGTCAGGTGTAGGGCCGCTGTTTTTTATGTGCTAAGACTCACGGAGCACAAACAGAAATATCCACGTTAACCCTGTGTCAGTGTGAAAGTGTGATCTGCTGCTGCTACATAAAATATCTGGTGCGATTATAATAATAGTCTGTTAGTGATGAGTCATTCCTGGCTGCAACCACGAACATGTGGTCAGGTTAAGTGGGTTCTCAGTTTCCATTCATGGACAGAGCAATTTGGTCATAGAAAAAAAAACTTGTATTAAATTAGAATTTCAAAGAAGTGTTAAGTCTCAAGTGTAACGGAACGCGGACCAAACAACACAGAAATAAAACACATGGATCCACGGTCGGTTGGATAAAGGTGTCTGCTAAATGTATTGTAATGTTATGTAATATTACAGTCAACACTTTTAAACATAACAATTATTTACTTGTACTTGTTATCACAATCTAAAAACCCCAGTCTCTCCTTGAGAGGCAGGATTATTAGGGAGTTTAGAAACTATAGGAGTGGTGTTTTGAGCACACACCTTATGATTAAGCTCAGAGAAATGTATCTCATCCAGTTATTAAGGTTGTAGGCATTATTATATCTAAAATGAAATGATATATATGACATATATCAATTAAAGAATTAAAGACTACGTAGAATTGCAAAAATTCAACATCAACTGATGAGATAGTCCAGACAATTTAGACCTAAACAGCAAAACCTAGCTATGATGCGAAATTAATGACTTTTTTGACATACCAATTTGCTAAAATAAATTTAAAAAATACATTTTTTCTTAATAGTTATTTCATTTTGTGATGAAACTCGCAGGGAATATTTTGATGATGTGAAACACATGTTACCAAATTCTTCTACCTATAAAACCAACCAAATTTTTCCAAAATAATTTAAAAAAACAAAATACGTATTTACCAAAATCTTCTACCTATAAAACCAACCAAAGTTTTCCAAAATAATTTAAAAAAACAAAACATTTTAGTAAAAATACTGGAATTGTAAGAAAACAGCTTAATGTGAGTCAAAAGGAGAAGATTCCATAAAGTTGACCAATAAACTATGTGACGTGTCAAAAGCGTGTTAAATAAATAAATAAAGAGAAAAGCCATAAATAAATAAACATAGATTCCATATTTGTCACGGACCGTAGAGTCCTACTTTCCAGCGGCAGCAGCAGGTACCGGTACTGTACAGCCCACTGCAGCCGCGGGGAGCTACTTCCGTTCCGCAGAGGGCGACAGGCAGCACCATCACCAGGCAGCCGAGACTGAGGCGGTGGAGGTCCAGACACAATAGACGGGGGTAAGTTTGGACGGCGAGCGATTGGAGAAAACGAACCGTTTGCCCAGACAATATTCTGTTCGTGTTTGGCGTCGATTTGTGAGCGGCTTGGCTTCCTGTGCTTGTATGTATTTTTCCGCGGAGGTCTACGCTCGGTTTCTGTCGGTTCTCCGGCGCAGAAAGGACGAGAAAACAAACAGGGAGCGTGTTCTGCTGCTGCTGCTGCTGCTAGAGGAGCCCAGTGTTTCCTGGACGAGTCTTTACCTGGTTTATTGTAATTTTAAATTATATCTCATGTGTTTGTCGAGTTTAGCCTTGAGTCGCCTCGATGTACGCTCTGTTGAAATATTTGCTCAGCGTTTTTAGAAAAACAAAGGCGCTTTAAATGGAAGTGGTGTGGCCTGAGTGTTGGGGGTTGGTGGGGGCGGGGGGCAGGTTCGAAGCTGAAGCTTTGTGCTAAAAAACCGCCATGATGAAATAACTGTTACTTACCGCTTGCATTTACTCATAAACGTTTGTGTAAGGAAACACGGCGATGCAAGTTTAAGCTAGTGAATTGCCAAGTGTGCTGTGAGCTAGGCTATAACGGCTTTTCCCTAAGCGTCACGGAAAAGGTAATAGCAGTTTTGTTAGCGCCCCCAACCCACGAGCCCAGTGTCATTAAAATGCAAATTTTCGCACTCTGTGTACTGTGGTCAGAGAAACATGTTATTCACGTTACGGTCACCTCAGCCGCCTCCTCTGACATACGTACAAGGCTACGACGATCTTACATAATTTGGTACAATTGATTACATTTCAATGACAGCTTTAAACTTAACACTCATGTTTCACAAACTTTCCAAACGTGGGGCTCCACTTTTTACATCCAAATATTAAATCATGATAAAAGCACAAGTTAGCATAATTACTGCAACAATATATCTTGTCTCTCACTTGCAAAATACTTGGCCTTGATATCTGCCCAGTGCTTTTGAAGCATTCTATTTCTCTTGTATCAAGGAAATAGCCGGAGGTCACTAACTGTCTTGAAGTTTATCATTTGCAAATTAAATCAGTAGCAGAAATCTATTTTTTGTGTAAAATGTATCATCCCAACATGGCAATACCTAACTCTAGTTAAAAAACACAATCATCTTTATGTGATTTTTTTTTTTCCATGATTGATTACTATGTACAGGCTTCTTTTGGACAGGTAGTAGCTATCACTGTCATGCAGGGACATCATACGTTGCCCCCGACCCCCCTTTCTGACCAAATATGACCATAATTCTAAACAATTCAGAAATTAACTGATTAAGATCTTAAAACAACCATAACTGTCATCAAGGTAGAATACACATGAACAATGTGACTTTTGTAAAAGTCAAAGCTTCTGCTTATTCCGTGACAAAACAAATTCCAATGGCTTATGTATATGAGCTCCTGTTGCAGCTGCTGTAGTCCACATTAACTTTTCAAAATTTCCAATTTCAGTTGTCTTATGAGTTGTCTGTATCAAGATCTAACTATGCTTTTGTTTTCACGCCATTTATTGAAATAAGGAAGAAGAACCAACTTTATTGGTCATTCTACGTGTAAAGAAACATATTCACCCAACCAAATTGCCCTCATCATTTAACCCACCCCTAGGGAGCAGTGGGTTCTTTCAGCTGTGCCCCAGAGAGTGAGGGAATTTTTGGTTCTTGCTTAACACATCACAGTCCTTCAGCAACAAGCCAATGGTCTCTGGTAAGAGACCATGATTGATTTGATGACACTACTCATATAAAAGAGCTCAGCACCAGATGCTTTCCAATAGCATTATGCTCATTTAACATGCTGAACGGTGTTCCCAGTCGTTGACTGACAAGAACTTTGTTGCATATCTTCCAATATGACATTTTCTCAATCACTTCAACCCTCGCTGCATTCAGAATGAACGGTGACTTGAAAATAGTCCTGAAAGTATTGAAGCAGCCAAAAATGATTAAAAAAAACTGCTATCTAGTCTGCTCAAAAACGTTACCTTTAAATACACCAAAGAATTTACTTTTTTGTGCACTGTTACGAATGTTCAATGGTCCATTTTAAAGAGTTACGTTACAAATGTCAATGTCTGTTTGCTGCAGGCTTTATAGCTCACAAAACACGGGTTTCAGTCAAAATTTCAATTTAAAACAAAGCAGCTGTGAAATGCTACCATTAAACACTTGAAGGGTAATAACACGGCTAAGCCGTACTTTAACATTAATGGTTTGTTTGATAATAATGTTATCGTTTTACTGGAGTTGCTGCATGCTTTGATGACGTCTTACAAAGTAATGGCATTTCCAGGGTTGGGTTGTGGTATATACATAGGGATTTGGGTTGATCGAAGATGGGGTTTCAAACACACTGCCCCCATCTGCTTTGGAAGAGGAATTTAAGATCTGAAGCGCTGTCAGCTCAATGCAGTAAAATGGGAGGGAGCGTCATTTTAAACACCTGTTCAGAGCAAGCATGTTGTTTATGTTTGTTATGTTGACACAAACTAATACATTCAACAGTTCCTAAATTTTCTCTAATGGCAGAAGTGTGTTAAATCGAGAGATAAATATTTATGTCGAATGTGAAAGTTATTTTTTTGTCCTCATGAATAATTATAGACAGTTGTTGTGCAGGTTAGCTTACACTGCTGTAATAAATCACTCTTAAACGTCACACCAGTTGTTATTGTTGCACAGTCGACTGATGCTTCTTGTCTTGTTTATTTCTCCTTCAGGTTTCCGGCTCTTCTTCAATCCAAACCGGTATGTCGGATGAGGATTCCCGTGCCAGCACCAGCTCTTCCTCGTCACCACCATCCTCCAGCCAGACCAGACAGAAGGACACACCTTGTAAGAAGAAACGGGAAAGCAAAGTCAGCATGAGCAAGACCTCCAAGTTGCTTTCCACCAGCGCCAAAAGGTAAGAAACAAAACCGCCAGGTAATTTCTCATGCTGTGATGAAGTGGCTGTGAAGACTGTGAACATGCTGGATGTTGGTGATGGAGCTGGCAGGCAGTGGGGAGAAAAAGAGGATTGATTGATATGACGGAGAAGAATGAAGAAGATAGTTGGTAACAAATTAAGATGAAGGACAGAAAAAGATGGAGTCAAATGATCTACTTGGGAGACTGACTGATACAGAATAATGATTTAATAGGTCTAATAGTATGTAATAGTGGTCCCTCGCTATTTCGCGGTTCATCCTTTGCGACTTTGTGGGTTTTTGAAAAAAAATACTGTATCCCGGATTTGGATCTGCAAGAGATGTCACAGGAATGGGACGACGATATGGTTCGATCGGTCCAATTTTGCAACAAAATCGACGACGTCGTGACTGCCTACAAGCTACTCTTCGACTGGAAAAGAAGCAGCTGAAGCAACTGCCGATCACGATGTTCGGCAGCCTCGCAAAAAAGAGCCAGTTCCTGCTACTACTACGGATACACCTTCAGAAACCTTGGAAGAGGTGCCCCAAGAAATGGCACCACCCTCTGGAGAGACGTAAAATCAATCATCGGCTGCACAGTAAAAGTCATCATCACCTTCCCCATGATCATTTTACTGCGCATAAATATGGTGTCACTACTTCGCGGAAATTCAGTTCTCGAGGCAGGCCTTGGAACCTATCTACCACGATAAACGAGGGACCACTGTAATTCTCAAATAATGTCTGTTAATACCATGGTACTATTTTGCTTATAGATAGGATTCCAAAAGAGACGAGAAGAGAGAAGTTATATCCATGCCTGTACATTGGGTATTAGACATGTTACTAAATAGAATTACATCATTTGCTTCAGTAACGATTGGCTTGTTGTAATGAAAAAAAAATATCATCACTGAATTGGACTCACAACGGCAGTGAGTCATAGACATAAGACATAAACAGAGTGTCAGAGTGATCAAAGAGCAGTTTGACCTATTTCTTATGTCAGATTGCTGAAAAATCCTTCAACGCTCAAAGCAGTCAAGAGGTTTTTCCATCCTAACGTTGCATCGACAGCTGAGACACACGGCAGGACCGCGTTACAGTTTCTGCTTCACTTCTCGTCACGTCAACTTTAAAAAATAAATGTGTTCTTTTAAAATGGTTAGGAAGAGAACTAATGCTACCAGGTCTGGTCATGTTAAAACCTGCTGATGTTTCTCCTCTAGGAGAGGGCCATCTTACCAAACTCTTTGCATATCTGTGTCTGCCTTTCACCCTTCACTTTTACATCAATTATGTGGCAGCAATCCATTACCAGTATAAAAGGTGAACAGAGTGACAAAGAAGACATTAACAATATGAAGGAACTGTGTCCAAAGCTGGCAACAAGAATGCGGGTATTTTTCACAGAAAGGAATATTGTATATAATCGGGGTATAATGGTGTTTTATATGGTGTATAAAATGTTTACCTTGTAAATGAATAGCATTTGAAAGCAACCCTTGCTAAACAACTAACGCCATTGGTCAGAACAACTTTTAAATACAACATTTTAAATTCACTATTCATTTTCTTATTCTTATATTATTGGTCTTAAACAGGTCACACAACATTATACATGTTATCATTTAATATTTAAAACTAAATTCAATTTTTTTTCCAACTTAAAATATATTTTGCAAAAACAACCGCCATCTAACAACACTCTTTTCCCCCATTGTATTATATTAATTATTTATTAATTAATTATATAATTAATTTTATGAGTCATGACCCCGTTTAGTGGACAATATTCAATACATTTTAACATTATTGGGACACCGCATCATGTAATCTGCCAAATACGACTTTTGTTCAGTCAGGCAGAATAACATTCAGTGTTTGTGACTAGGTGTTATCATCTCCATCTCATCTGTGCTGCAACTCATACAGGGGAATCATTCTGTTGCCTTTCTAGTTTCATCACTTAGCATCATTTTGCATTGGTATTAGTATGCATTTCATTTTTGTGAAGAAATGATTGGTTTGCAAGAGAAACTGTGGTTCCATGGTTGATTCAGTAATCATTTAAAAAAAAAACACAGATTAGGAGTTTCATTGGACCATAAGTCATAATATTTCTGTTGTTTCCGCTGCAGAACAAATGGAGCCGCTCTTTTCCTTTCATAGACAAACAATAGAATTCCTTTACACGATCTTCGGGACTATTTTTATGATGTATGATCAGTTACTGACACAATCGTCTTCTGTGGCTACGGCGGGAAAACGTTCAATACTTACAATGAATCTAATTTAATAGTAACGTCTCTGGAGATGATGGATTACAAATGTGAGAAACCTTTGTCCTGGAAAGATTTTTTTTTTGTCCTTTGTTTGAAAAAATCCACTTTATCGCCTTTTTGAACATGCAGAAACTGACTTTGTTAATGTTTTGTTTTTTGTGTGTGCAGGATTCAAAAAGAGCTGGCTGATATCACACTGGACCCTCCGCCAAACTGCAGGTTAGTTTCATCGTACATAAGCTCAATAATATCCTGTCCTGTTGTGGGTCATAAAAGTGGGACAGTATGTTCTAACAGTCTTTTAGTTGTCCAAAAAGTGACAGCTCCTATTAGAAATCCGAGCGTCGAAAACACTAGTGTAGACCGCTGATACTTCATAGTGAACTCTGCTGAATACTTTTGTGTGAAGTAGAGATGAACCGAACAGACCGACTGGTGATTAGAATGTGACGATTTTCATCATAATCCGCCCTGACTGGCAACTGAACAGTCAACACTCTGATGTTCTTGTGCAAAGGGGTTTGTTTGTGTCTATAATGTACATGGTTATATATATTTTGAATGTCCGTTCAGAAAGATTCTTAGATTGTCCTGAGTGTTGGTGTGTGTGTAATACCAGTTTGATCTTTCTAGTTGCCTTTCATGGGATCTGTCAGGATATGTAGGATTAGCAGTGCATGCATGATATTATAGGACATACATTATTGGTTGCTCTTTTGTTGGCCTTTAGATTTACATTAAAAAGGAACTCAAAAGGCTAGAGATAGAGACATACAAGAAACGGATACCAATGATCTCTGTCTTGTTTCAGATATAATTCCTCGTGTTCAAGATTTAATGTTATTAAATATTGAGTTTGGCTCACGACTTCATACCGGTTTTTAATTTTGGCCCACTGTAAATTTGAGTTTGACACTTCTGGTTTAAATAAACAGTCAGGACACATGACGTCACGGTGAGAAGAAAAAAAAAAGTGTAAGGATACATTTGTGTTGAATTTGACAACACTGTGTTTGTCACAGTAGCTTGTTTGGACCAAGCACTTGATTGTTTTAGGATTGAATACAGTTTGCCCATGTGCCGTTAAGATCTGTGAGCTCTCTCTGGTGGAACAACATACGTCTTTGAACCATCATGTTATGATTATGGCATGCTTCCTCAAAACACTAACGTCTGAACCAAAGGCCTCCTCCCTCCTGCAGAGGCCAAAGGCAAATCACTGAAGCTCTGCCGTTAGGCTTGACCTCTGACCTCTGAGAGAAAGAAGAAAAGGAGTCTCTTGTCGTCAGAGCTAAACAGATCAAAAGAGCGACCCGAGGGCACAGACATTTCTAAAAGTGAACACTTTTTCTTTGAAATTCTGCTCGGTGGAAGAAGGAAAAAAAAAAAAACAAAGAATGCAGTGTTTGTTCACAGCTACTGCCTGGAGAACATGCCATTTCCTCTTTAAAGTTTTAGTTGTTTTTTCTGCTGCCACTTTCCTCCAGACAGTTTTCTCAATTCCATGTCGATCGTGGGTGAGAGAAGTCAGATGTTCAGTTTTGTTATCAAACCAACGCCCCACAGCAACTGCCCTTCATTTGAATGCTGTTCTGTTCTGTTTTTTTTTTTTTTGAAGATCAGGCTGTTGGTTTGCTGCAGAGGAGCACCTGGCATGATTCAGGTTACCAAAAGGTCCACATACATTTTCAATAACAAGCTGGACGAGAGGTTGCTAAAACACAGAGGCTGAAGAGATGTTAACGTGTTAGCAAGTCGTGAAGAATTTAGAATTTGTACAGTGTGGCAAACTTTAAAAGTCATACGATTAAAAGTAATCGTATATATCAACCAAATTTAAATAATCATTACCGACTTCAGCAGTATCAGTCCGTTCATGTAAAATCCTGCGATGATATTGTAACTGTTAGCAGATCTTGTGTCAGATCAGGAAATGCAGGTAAAATCCAGCACATTCAGCACATGGTTATTAAGACCAAACCGTCATTTATTTTGCTCCGTCAAATTACAAAAAAGAAAAACTAGTCATTTATTTTGCTCAGTCTCCGTCAAATTACAAAAAAGAAAAACTCCTACACCCGGACCCCCAATACTTCAAAATCAATACTATCATATCTTGTACTCATGAGCCCCCAAGGGATCAGGACCACATGTGCTGCATGTGAGGAGTACAGTCAGAGGCTGCTTTGACTTGAAAAATCAATACAGATAACAGATCATGACACATAGACATCATCGCTGGGGATTTGTTTTGAACTGAAGCGTCCTTTGAATGATGCACAGGGGAGAATGAACATCCACTATGCTGCGTTTGAGGAGAAATCACACTGAAATGGTTACTTCTGTGGAAATCGCTCGCCTGAAATGAAGTGGTGTCTGCTGGATTTCACAGCGTGTCCGGAGAGATTTGAGGTCGAGGCTGAACCTGTTCGTATTTATGATGAATGCTGACCTTTTAGCGTTTTCAAAACCCCGACCTGCTTTTGACAACCGGACACTTGACCCGAGCCACAATTGAGTAATTCTGGAGATATTTAGGGATCTATCTTCAGGTGTCGGTGTTTGTCTGACTTACGTTAAGAACTAGTCCTTCAACATGGTGTAGAAAACATTCTTCCACACAAAACATTAAACAGAATACAGAATCACAGGAGCGTGTTTAGTTTTGCTCTGTGTTTGATACGTTTGTGTCACTGACATAAATCTAAAAGCGACAGCTTTGTTGTTCTGCGTTGTATAAACCATAGCATTTCTCCGTGACCTTTGGTCTACAGGAAGTCAATGCTTTTTACAAAGTGTATTTGCAGTTGAGAAGGTTGTCTTATGATTAGATAAAACTGGAGTCATATTAAGATAAGTTGCGTGTTATCAGGGAGCCTTAGTTCTAAGTGATCAAAGCAGAATCACAGGTGACTATCTCATTAGCAGAGTTAACTGGGGGAACGTCTTTTTGACACAACTCTTCAATCATATTAGCTTTTACTGCTGCGGGACGCTTAATGTGACGTCTTCTTTAACTGAACCTGCCATCATTTTAGTGGAGTTGTGCTTCGTTCAGATGATGAATATTTACAAGCTTTTTATTTGAATTTTGTCAGGAGGAACCAGAATAGCCTCCACTTTCCTATGTACTGCTGGATTCACTCTGCAATCAGGAGACTTTTCAGCATCCAGATGTTTATATTTAAAGGAACAAATGCACTCCGTGTTTATTTATATACTGACATTTCCCCCTCAGTGTGTGGGTGTCGTTTTTTTCCCCCTGTTGACTTCAGGAAACATGCTGTATTTGCTGTTTGTTGACCAGATTTACTGTGTTTGTTTTTCTTTCCCGGTGTTGTTTCTTCTTCCTCTGAATTATTGATGAGACCGTGTGATCTAGCATGCTAATCCTGTTAACCAACGGAGACCATAATAACAAACGCAGATGGTTGGCAGTATAAGAATCTGCAGTCAGGGATTTGCAGAATCTGATGACTCTGGAAATGGAAATGCAGTAAAGTGATGGTGTCGATGAGGAGGAGGAAGAGGATGATGATGGTGTTTTTGAAAGAGGAAAATTTGTTTGTCCTCACACTCCCACGACCCGTCTGTACATCCTGACCAGAGCTGTGTGTTTTTTTTTTTATTTAACGAGAAAAGAGATTTTTTTTTCCATAGTTCACTGTGTTTGAAGAGATTTTTTTTTTCCATAGTTCACTGTGTTTGTGCAGCTGTAACAGAAGGTCATTTTCTGTCCGCAGCGCTGGCCCAAAAGGAGACAACATCTATGAGTGGAGGTCAACCATCCTGGGACCACCGGGCTCCGTGTACGAAGGAGGTGTCTTCTTTCTGGACATCGCCTTTACGCCTGATTATCCCTTTAAACCCCCCAAGGTACAGTACGTGAATTATAATCAGCTGCGGTCTCTTGTCAGCTTCACCCGTGCAACTGAAACAGAACAAAAAAAACTCACTAAAACGTTGCAGAATATAAACCTTGCACGTTCATGCTCTGACGTGTGCTGCTACAGTACGTGCTGTGTTTATGTCAAAAAAGGAACTTTCACTGAATTAAATATCTAATAATCTTTGTTTTTAATTATGCCCTTGGCACACACCGGCGAGGGTCGCCTTCGCGGACTTTAAGACATCTTTACTGTGAGTGTGAGCTGTATCTGCGCTGGAGCGGAGTCTAAAACCACTGTTTACTCATTTAGGCTGTAGGGTTTGCTTTGGTGAATATTAATAGTGGCTGCACTGTGTCAGTGCCATCGGCTCGAAATAAATAGAAAGTCCGAGTTCCCAAAGTACCTGTGTCCCTAGGCACTGCAGAAAAAAATGTTTTCTGCCTATTACTTTGTCTTTTCGCGCCATGGGACGTTGTTCTTCGCCCGTGCCAAAGGCATCAGGTGCTGCTGTTTGGATTTACCGCTTACTAAAGGAACGCAATCGAGTATCAAAGATCAATATCAAAGTCGTAGCAAAACAACTCGGTTAAACGAAAATGACAAGTGTCTTGCACACAGCCAGACTCTCAGGTGAGGAGTGAACAGGAAACCTGTGGTATCATGATGATGGTGAGTAAATGGAAACTTGGTTTACGGTCGAAACCGCGGCAGGAAATAACCCTAAAGAAAGTTAAGATGTCGAGATAACATTTAAGAAATGTGTGAATCCATTGTGCAATCCTCTCAACAATAGAGGAGAACAAAGCACGGCTGCAGTTGAACTTTAAGTTCCTCTTAAACGTCGGTACTAAACCCAAATCTATTTTTAAATGTGAATGTTAGTAAGGTCACAGATGCTTTCACTTCCAGTTCCTGCTCTTTCTAACTGAAATGAAAAAAAAACTGAAGCGGGTTCTTGATTCTTGCACAACTGTTGTTTGTAGTAAAACATCACTTGTGGAAAAAAGTGTTTTTGTTTTTCTAGACAAACCTGAAAAGGTAACCCTGCTGGTTCCTAGTGATTTTCTAGGACTAACGTGATCGTCTTAGTCATGCTTTTATCGTGATAGGGCGTTTCCTGCGTAGGCTGCAATGCTTTCGTTTAAACACAAGAGGGCCTGTGTACACTAAAAATACGTTTATGTGTTCAGTTTAGTGTTTCTGCATCAGTGAACTGCAAAGCATAGGAGTTCCACAGATTCCACACAAAGGAGTTTTTTTTTTATTAAACTACCTCCTTAAATAAGATGGATGGATGGATGGATAGATAGATTAAATTACCTCCTTAAATAAGATAGATGGATGGATAGATAGATGGATGGATGGATGGATAGATAGATGGATAGACTGACTTTATTAATCCCTCAGGAGTGCTCCTTCAGGAAATTATCTCAATTAAATAAGGTTTATGGAAAAGATAGGAGCATTTGTTGCTTTACTTAACATCTGGAGATCTGTGGCAGAACAACCCGAAGAGTGTGAAAAGGTCTTTTCCATGTCCTCAGGTCACCTTTCGGACGAGGATCTATCACTGCAACATCAACAGTCAGGGTGTGATCTGTCTGGACATCCTGAAGGACAACTGGAGCCCTGCCCTCACCATCTCCAAGGTCCTGCTGTCCATCTGCTCCCTGCTCACAGACTGTAACCCAGGTGAGACAGCGATGCACCAACACTCCCGCCCTGTCACATGACTTTAAAAGTTGTCCATTTAGTAAGAAAAAAAAAAAGTGTCCAGCCTCTGCTTCCTCCATCGGGAAGTTCACCTCATAGTTAAAAAGAATTTTTTGTTCAAGTTACTTTCAGTTCCAAGACCCGCCACAGGAGGCAGCAGAGACCAGCAGCAGCTGTAATTTAAATCCTAAAGGTTTATCTAATGTTAATTAAAGCTGTCAACATTTTTTCTAAAAATATCATTTCTGTGGTGAGCTCTTGGTTGTTGTCACGTGTGTCTTGTCTGGCAGCCGTTCTTCTCAGGAACATGAGCAGGAACACCAGTGTCATCTGAACGTTCCTGGTTCATAGTTTAGTTTATAAATGAACCTGTCAAATAACATGAAGGCTTCGTCTTCAGGCGTGAGCCTCTTAGCGGCAACTAAGTTCAAAGCAAAACGAGTTGTAATTAAGTAAATGAATTTGCTGGAAGTTGTTTGTTTGATGGATTCGGTCTTTTTCCTTTCAGCCGACCCCCTGGTGGGAAGCATTGCCACCCAGTACACCACTAACAGAGCAGAACATGACCGAACAGCCAAACAGTGGACAAAGCGATACGCCACATAAACTGCAAAAGGTCAGGAGCAGCAGTAGTGGCAGTGCAGGAGGAGGAGGAGAAGGAGGATGAGGAGGAGGAGAGGGAGGTGGAGAAGTGAAGAGGAGTGGTCTGTGTTAGGTGGGGCGGGGGGGTCAGGGTTGGGGCTTTATTTCTATCTCAGATTTTTAGTACTTTATTGTCTGGTATATTTGTTTTGCTTCCTGATTAAGTTATCTCCACAAATACAGTAATAAAAGAAGAGAATGGAACGGAAAGTCTTGGTCTGGATATTTTTTCCTCGTGTTGTTGTTTTAAAAGCAGTTTCCATGTTCAGGAACCACAGAATGCTTGTGTTTAAAAGAGGAACCACATTTACAAATAAATAATTGCTCCAGTAAATTTTTTTTTTTTTTTTAATGTTAAGAAGTGTTTCCTTCAGCTGGACATTCTGAACTATTTTCTGCTAACACTGACCTGCTCCATACGTGCTGTGTCTATTGTTGAGTTCAAATGGAAACCCTAATCACAATAAAAGCATCTGATACAGGAAATCCTGTTCCTGGAGTTTATTTCGCCCGTGAAACGAGGACATTTCAGAGCCTCCCACCTTCCTGCGTGTGGACCAGTTCAGAATCCAAACTATGTCATGTCAACATAACCTCACTCCTGATTTGAGGGCCGAGATTATCAGTCATAATAAAAATGACTAATAACAGACTATTTATATCTGGGGCTGAAACACTCGACAGCTTTGGGATCTGTTTGTGACACTGAACAGGAAATAGCATTGAAGTGCAACAACTGGTAACTAAGACAACAGTATGTGACAATAGACTCCTGAGAGACTTACACACACACACACACTCACTTTAGTCGGATCCACATGAATGAATGAGAAGTTTTATGTTCGCCGCTGTATTGTGTGGATGACAGAGTCCGCTGTCTTCACTTGTCCACGTAGGATGTTGGTTTATGATTAATCTGGATCTGTTAATCCTGCGGAGAGACACCAGGGTGTTGATGTTGGCACGTAATTCAAACAAACACAAAATGACCTGTGCCCCTTTTTTCCCCCCATTCAACTCACTGAACTCATTTGTTGTTTAGGCCTTAAATAACCTCTTGTGAAACTGACAGGATACGACCCGATCAAATCACTGTCATGGAAACAGATAAAAACAAAATCCAGATCAAAATCTGAGCTACAGGATTCCAGGAGCGTTATCGTAATTTAGCAAGAAGAAGCAACTAAAGAGTGTCACAAAGGTCAATCCAGAGGTGATGAGGTCAGGACCACACATGGGGTTGCCCAATATGTTTAGTGATTTTTTTTTTAATTAAACTAATTATTATTAGTTTTAAAATCATGTTTAAAAACACCACACACAATGTTAAACAACTGTATTCTTACACGTGCTCATATATTTGCAACACAGTAAAACTAACGTGATCAAAAACCAATTCTAAAGGGATAAAACTGTCTGGGGTCGCCAGGAATTTGAGATGTCAAAATGGGGTCACAGGTCAAAAAAGGTTCAGAACCACCTATTGGATCCGTTGAATTGAATGGTATTGATACTAAGGACATTCCTCTTCCTCATACAGCCCTTATACCAGGGGTCACCAACATGAGGCCCGGGGGCACCTGGTAGCCCCCGTGGATTACCTAAAGTGTCGCTGGGGTATGTTCTTAAAATCAAACTAGTCAACAAGAGGGTCAACAGTTGTTACTGTGGTTGTTGAATCAGTTCCACTTGCAGTGATGTTTAAATGGGTGCGATGACGATGGTAAGAAGAGTGTCTACTATTGGATGTCCCAGAACTGATTATTATTACCTTGTTTGTGAATGTCTTCGTATTAGTAAGTACCTTTGAAGTAGCTCTTTCAAAAAGGTTAGTGACCCCGGGTCCAAACTCCTGGGACGTTACAGTAATGTTTAATCCACCAATCTAAACTGTGACAATGGTAATATGGATTCACCTTTTTTCCCTGACCATTCTCTACACGTGTGTTCAGCTCTCAAAATGCTTCTCATGCCTGTCATGAATTTTACAATTCTCGCGTTCTACCAAGAGTAAAACCAAGGCTGGAACCTTGGCCACAGCCACCGCTTAATATGGAAAATAAATCAGCGTTTTTTTTCCTAAATGGACATTTTACAGTCACACTTCAATAATCGTCCTCCAAAGTTAATATGTGACTGATCCTCAAAGTTGTTCAGCTGCTGAGGCACTCATCTAATAACAAACCTTTGAGCTTCGCAAAATGCATTCCTCTGACAGACAGGTACGAGTGCAACGCCATCGAATTTGTTCACACCACAATTGGTATGATCTGAATTCAGTGGCCTAGAACATCGGAAACATAATTATCGTATTAATGATAATGACAGGGAAACAGAGCCGGTGCCAAACACAAGATGTTCTGTACTTGTTGTTCTAGGGATCTTGGCGTTGTTCTCACCTGAGCTATTGTTAACTTTTGGAAAAAAAAACACACCCTAATTATTTTGATCCAGGTCAGAAAGTTTTTTAGGACTGAAGAACATCAAGGTGGTTAAATAACCTGTTTCAGAGACGATTTGGTTTATTAGTGTACATGATGTAAGCTCAGGTGCAGTGGTTATGCCCCACCTTGAAGGATACACGACTGTAGACCATATGACTGTGGTGAAGTTGTGGGCATTTGAACTGGAAAAGTAAACAGTCTAATCCTTGTACTGGTTCTTAATGGGTTTGTTTAAGAGGCGAGTCCTATTGGAAAAACTCTGCTCCCTTGTTAATGACCTGATTGTTTTGTACTTTCAGCTGTCTGACAGTATGGAGTGTCAGCAGGTGAAGGAGACTCTGAGACAAATTCAAAGTTATTAGGGTGATGCGATCTCTCCACTTTTAATTAAAACTTTCATGTTAGAATCTGTTCCTGGATTTTCAAGCCGAGTGTTAAAATCATCAGTGATGTCAAAGTTTGAGACCAAACGTCCAACAAATAAAACATTTTCTGTTGTGAGACTATGTGAAAATGAAGTGTCAGTATCATTCCTACTCAGGGTCACAGGTAGGGGGATCCAGCCTCAGTAGTCTTTGGGCGAGGGTGGGGTCTATGCTAGACCTAACCTAACATAATTGATCAAGTTATTTTCAAAAAAATTTTGGGTCAACACAAAACTTTTTTTTTTAATTTAAACCAGGGGTGTCAAACATACAGCATTTGGGTCAACACAAAACATTTTTTTTAATTTAAACCAGGGGTGTCCAGGGGTGTCAAACATATAGCCTGTTGGCCCACTTATTGATTAAAAAATAAATAAAAATACACAAACACCTCATGTTCAGTACATTTTTTTGGAAAATTATATTTCATTAAATCTGAATAAATAATAATAATAATACATATCTAATATACTTGTACTTCTTTGCATGAAAACAAAGGGGAAAACATGGACTCGTAGTTATTTATAGTTAATTATGTTATGATTGTACTGGTCCGGCCCACTTGACATCTTATTGGGTTGAATCTGGCCCGCGAACCAAAATGAGTTTGACACCCCAGAAAGCCTGTCAAGTTGTAAGGCAACAGGACTAACCACTCACCCACCTTGTGCTACCAGATCACAAACTATTCAGTACATGACTGTCCGTGTCATCACTTGACAGTAACATGCTTTTAATGATAAGAATTTTCTCAAAGCTCCAAAATAAACACATAGACATTGAATAATTAGAACAAGGACGGTTCAAGTCCGCACACTGTGCTAAACAGAACATGTCAACAAAGTCAATAACAAAGAATTTTTCAGCCGGTATGGGGGGGGGGTGGCGAGAATGGAGTCAGTCGATAATGTATGTCAATAATGCAACGAGCTGAGGATAAGAGTCGCATTCTTTGGGAACGACACTGCCAGCCGTGCTGACGTTTGACAAACACCAAGCTGTGTTTGGACACGCCCACATATACACGTGAGCTAAAAATACTGGGACGTACGGCAGGTGTTTCTGGTTGCTTAGGTCAGGATCTGTGTGCATTAAATAACTGTTTTATGGTTGGAAATGCATTCCTTATGGAACAGACACATGAGAGTCTGCCTATAGAGAATTAGAGCAGAGACCGAACATGTAGCGGCATAAAAAAATAAGCTTTTGTCAGACATCGACCTGGACGTCCAGAGAAGAGCGGCACTAAAGTCCAGGGAAAAAACCTTTGAAAAAGCTGTGAAAAAAGGTCAACATGTAAGGAAGGACAGGGATGATGGGACTGAATGGAGTGAAGCAGTCCTTATGTTAGCATGCAGAGCTAAGTGGTGGTCATTTGACCAGACACATTTGACCGGTGACATCTATTAACAAGTGTGTCCAAAAAGGAGAGAAGTCTTTTCAGCCTGTTAGAACTGGGTCGTTTCCAGGTCGACCCCGTTTATTCACAAACCAAAAAAAAAAACAATCGCAAGGACACACATCTGTGTGTGACAACATCAACGGTTAGGAAAAAAAACGCTGCTGTCTGATGCTGAGGCCAAACGCCTCTGCATCTTCACCGCAATGACTCAACATGACAAACCTAGGGTGTTGGTGTCCTCTTGCAGTGTGTCACAGATAATGACAATCAAGGCCACCTCAGATGGGTCATCGGTCAGAGTGTCCATCGAGTCCTCCCACCCGAGGGTGGCTCAGTTTTCTGAGGAATGTGTCCTCATTCACGGAAAGGCTGAAATCCATAACTGATGTCACAAGATCAAATAAACATAGAGCGACATAACAAAACATACAACGTGAAATAACACATCAGAGAAGTAGAAGAAGAAGTGAAGCCGCAGCTTTACTTCTTCTACTTCTCCTAGTTGTGTATCCTTCCTGCAGGGGTGATTGTTTCGGACAGCAGGGGTGCAGGGGTGATTGTTTCGGACATGAGGTCAGGGTGTGTGTGTGATGTGATATCTATAAAAGATTCCCTTATTTGTCCCATAATGGAGAAATTCACCGAGTCTCTGCAATCCACACAGCCTGCCACAGGAGGCGCCATTAAGAACGTGGTTCCTTTTGGGCTCAAAACCAAAACCTTCCATGTGTAAAGCAGACGTGTAAGGCAGGCATGATAACCACTACACCAGGGGTGTCAAACATGCAGTCCGCAGGCCAAAACCAGCCTGCATGGGGGTTCAATCCGGCCCACTTGATGAATTTGGAAAGTAAAAAAAAATGCTCAAAATCATCATGATGGTGATGTTTTTGTCAAATTAGTTTTCATTAAATATGATGCTGTTTGTGGCCTCTGAATCAGAATGAGATTGGCACAAAATTATCCTGCAGCAGACTTTTGCAATTTTTTTGTCTACCACTTCAGGAAAGTCAGTATTTTTTTTTTTAGTTACTGTGTTTTGTTTTGTTTTTTTTCCTTTTCCTGTTCAAGAGCTGGAAATTCGCTGAACTAGGAAATGTACTTTTGAATTTTACCAGCTGAGCGTGATGCCAGCAACTTGCCAGCCCCACCCCTTACGATACTGTACGCGTATTAAATATCATAACTACATGTAATTAGCATCGGTGCCAAGTACATATTGTCCTGACATCAGACAGTGTGTACTGCCAGGACATTTTGTAATAGGTCAGAGATGTTACGCTGATGGGTTTTGTGGTATGAAGTCGAGTTAGTCGGGCCAACTGGTGTGAAAAAGTTCCCAACAACAGAGACATTGTTTACTGAGTTTTGTTCAACCAGAAATTCTTTTATTTACACGTAACATTTGGGCGGCCAGCTAGCTAGCTGTGTACGACGCTGAAAAACCCAGAGAAGACTGAAGAGGTCGTGCGGTCTGTAAAAAACGTTTTATTTGCTTTGATATGCTTTAACAGTCTAATGATGACTAAAGACTTCAGTTTTTGGTCTGCCATGTAGATATGTAGAGCGCCACCTACCAGTAGATCACAAAGGAGGTGCTGGTAGATCATGAGAAATCACAATATAATTTGATCAAGTTTGGCGGGCCGGATTATAAAAGCTGAATGGGCCCCTGGGCCTTAGTTTGCCTTTGCCTGATCTAACCTTTCTGCAATCAAACCATCATTGTGGTTACTACAAGAAGGCTCATGTTTGAAACCACCAGTGGATTGTGTTTTAGGTTGCAGTACCTCTATCTGCCTATGGGATTGTCTGATTGAAACCTTTTATCCCACGTATTTTTCTCCATTGCAATATTGGACACGACATGTTACACCACATGAAATTGATAGACATTTAAATCCCCCGATTGGATTCCAAATTAAACATCAAATAAAATAAAAAAACATGATATAGAATCTTAGAAAAAACTGTGATTTTCATTTCTTTGTTCCAAAAACATATAGTTGGTGACCCCTACCATACAGTGTCTTGTTGTACCATTTAATGCAATTTTTTTTTTTAACCTGTGACTTATTTTATTTCTGTGGGGAAACGTGGAAGATGTTTGAGTTCCACAAGAAGACAGTTGAATTTTTTTCTGTATTATTGCAGCGTTCAGAGTCTTAATGGTGAATCTCAGTCAACATGCTATTCATGTTGTTTGTTATTAGAAGTCCAAAGTCCGTTCCGTGATGATGGGGTGGATATAAATGGATAGTAATGTGAGTCAGGCTGTGCTGCAGCAGCTTTCTGAGAAAAGTAAATGGAGCCAAGGGGAATAATACCTGAATGAGACTTCGGTCCATCACCAGCAGCAGCATGTGTGTGGGTGTACACGTATTCTGTTTGGCCGTGAGGACACGTTTTCCTTCCTAAACCATCTCAGTGATGACCACTTCCAGCAGATGTTTCTCTCACACCCCTCTGGTCGTATGTTCCAGGCTTTCACTTTTATATAATCATGTTTGGTTTGTAAATGACCAAAAAAAAAAAAAAAAAAATAGAGCAAATACTGTGTTGTTGATTAAGCAAAAAGGGGACGGTGAATGGACATGAACGGATTTACAGCTGCATTTTCAAGCCACGTGGTAGAGTGATTGACATGTGGTTGACATGTCAACATCAACACACGTTCACATTCGCATTATTTGAGGGGAGGGGGTGAAAAAAGAAGCTCATATTACACAGACTTATGTACAAACCAAAGTCTGTTGAAATCAGAGGTGCACTTCCTGTGAGTTATAGAAATTCACTTCACTTGCAGCACAGACACCTCCATGGTGGTAGATGTTCATGTTCAGCGTTAAGGAAACTGCACGGTGGTTGGTTTTTAAGTCCGAGTTTATAGCTTTGGGCCACTTGTTTGGGCCACACTGTGACTGTAAGTCTGACGCCGCTGGCCTGCTGTCTAAGAATGTCCTCACAACTATAGAGGACTAAGTGCGTGTGTTTACGTGCACGCTGCAGTGCTGTGTGTTGCTGCTGTTATTCTCGGGCTTCTCCCTCCCTTGTCACGTTGTGCAGTGCAACGTGACCGCCGTCTTTACCATTCCGCTGTTACGTCGACGGGACGTTTGGCTCCGCCCCCCCTCCCGGGCTCCTGAAAGTGTGTCACTGGGTTAAAGTGGCTCAACTGCGGGCCAGGCGGGGGGGGGGCGTGGCCTGTACTATGAAGAACATTCAGTTCTAGTGAGTCACACACACATACACACGCCTGCACACACACGTTCAGAAGGGGAGGGATTTTCCTCAGATTGAGTAGAAGAAGGCTCTCTCTCCGAGTGTGCGCTCAGAGTAAAACCCTCTGCATGAGTCACTGAGACTTAGAACTGCTCTTCATTTCCACTCAGTCCTCTGAGATGATCTGCAGCACCAACAACAACGTACATCTGACGATTTCTGCACAACTTTAATCATCATCTTCCCGAGTTCGAGACCAGACCAGTTGTGTCACCAGTTTGAGAGCGTCTTTTTTCGGCGATTTTTACAAATACAAAGATGCCTGAGGACGTCGGGACAGCCAAGCCCGGTAAGGAGGCATTCGATTTGACATTTTCACGAAACTGCCGTGTTAGTTAACACCACACCGCCTTGAATGCAAATGGCATCGTCGGTGCATAAAACTGACCTATTTTGAGTCAAGACACTGGCGTGTCAGGCTTTTGTGTGGGTTCGATGTGACATGTCATTCAAACTTGTGTTCTACTTTAGAGTAAGATGAAACCTTTTAAAATGTACGTTTGAATTTTGTTTATTGTTGCACTGTCTAACTGCTTTAACACTGAATGCAGAATATCAATTAACTGTGCAATTAAATTAAGTCAGATTATCTGAAGCAGCGTGTTGAATGAAATATATGAAAAAAAACGGTTTTTTACATTGTCAATCTCTTTATGTCGATATGCAACTGACTTACACTTGTATAGCTAGATATCAGATTTCAAGTGCCTTTACGAAAATAAGTCGAATTCAGAAAAAAAATGTTTTTTTAAATTATTATAAAAGCCATTTGGTTTCACACACAAATGTGTTTTATTTAAGCATTCGCGTTATAAGAGTCCAAATGGCTGCGGCAGTTTTTTTTAAATGGAAGTTAAAGGCATTTCACTGCTCGCAGTTTGACACAACAACACTGTTCCACTTCCCCGCTCCCTCTCACGTGGATAGCGTGGCCTAGCCATGTGCCTCTGTGTACACGCGTGGCAGGAACACTCATCTGATTGGTCGAGATGCCTCAGCCAATCAGCGGCCGCGTTGTGCTGGAACTTATCAGCCATTGGTTGGTTAGCTATTCGTGACGCAGGACGTTGCATAATCCGGTGCGAGCGAGCGGCTGCAGAGTCCACGTGAGAGGAGGGGGGGGAAAGAAACAGTAATGGCGGCGGCTGTGACCTAGATTTTTTTTTTTTACAGCTTTCACAGAAATCCATGACAGGTCCACGTGTGGGTGGGCCGAGAAAGAGAACAGTCATGGTTAGGGGTTAGGTAATCGTCTGCTCTGGCCGTCAGTTCACATTGGCCCAATGAGAGGAGGAAAATAACAACATTTTATTTCTTCTGTTAAACATTTGTTCATACATTGAAAGATTTGTTAGAAATTATAATAAAGTTTCTCTTTAAAGTTGGTCTATTGAAGCCAATGACAAAACACACAATACAGATTTTTTTTTTTAGGGAACTTGTAGATCAGCCTCCCCACCCCATAGATCACATACAAAAACTTGCTAAAGCTGTTCTTGGAAGCGAAGAGGCTAATGAAGGGAAAAAGTGCTTCACAGGATTTTACAGGAATTACTGTTTAAATAGATTAAAAGTCCATGGCTATTTAACTGTGTTAAAGTGGATTCATAATTGGCAGTTTTTTAGGTTAAAAAATAACTTTTGGCAACCAGTGTAAGTAAAAATCATTTGAAGATCCAATAGAAGCAGGGTGTTTTGGGATGTTGGCTGACATCACTTTTTTTGGCATGTTAACTGACAACGTGATCCTCCTCATTTGCCACTTTGTGTGCACTCGTTCGCCCATGTAGTTGTCGTTTTTTCAGGCGGGTTGCTTGGATTTCTTCTTTTACTACAACCGTCCTTGTTTTTGAATGTGTGACTCATCCATTTCCAAGTAATGTTTGTTTAATGAATCACGCCATTTTACCACCAGTCCACAGTGCAAAATATAGCGAATGAATTATAGGCTTGTCTAGGCCCACATCTGGTATCCAGACTGTTGGCTACATCTCAGCCAAACTTGAACCAAAGCTGACCCAGAAAAAAAAAACCAGCAGTGTCCCCAACATGGGATAGCTTAGTGTAGAGTTAATGGCTAATGTTCTAAAAGACACTTTGTGGTTCAGAGAGTCTATGAAATTCTATGCCACTGTACAGACATTTCTTTTTTTGGCAGTACATTTGCGCCAGTCACATCTGCAAAGGGTTAAAAGTTAAAAAAAAAGTCATCTTTACTTAAAAATTACGAGAAAGATTTAAAGGTCACTCTATGTGTTCCTTCACTGTTTTCTGACCATGTCATAGTCATTACATAATCTGGAGCTGGATGGGTTTTTTTTTTCTCAGTTAGATCTGTTATGTTGCTCCACTGCTTCAGTGACCCTGTCTGGTCCACAAGTCAGCAGCAGAGACCCCGGTGTCTTATGTAACACCGTGTTATCCAATCAGTGAGCACTGCTGGTGCTAAAACGGGTCAATCACAGCAGTCAACACAGCAACCAGGAAGAACACACTCCCACACACAGGGTGTGTCTCTTATACCTGTTCACAATGTTCTGCCAAGAGATCTGTTTGTTTATTTGGCATAGATTCTTTTCTTCTTTTTTTCTGTGCTTTGTACACAGTAATTCCCTTTATTGTCTTTGGCACGGGAATTTTTTTTGTCACTTCAGGTGTGCTGCGGTTGAGTCATGGTTGCAATCTTTCAATACTTTAGAGATCAATTAAACAAGAACGTGTCTATCAAGAAAGCCGCAATTTTATTTTCATACAGTAAGGCAACAAGAAGTCTATGGTTTACAGCACCTTTAATACTCAACTCAAATGATTGTTTGTTTTTTTTTAAAGGAATTTTTAACTTATTCTTCCTCTCCTCTCTCCTGCCCCCTAGGTGGAGTTATTGCCTACATTTCCTCCGGCTCTGCTTCCAGCCCTGACTCTTTCATGAGCACCAGTCCCAACAATGGGAGCTACCTTTCCACATCTGCTCCTGTGAGCCGCCCCTCGCTGCCCAGCCGGGCCGTGGGCATGGTTGTGGACATTGCTCCACCAGCCAAGATCGGCCATCAGCGCAGCCATGGTGTGGAGAAAGCCGGCCGCTCCTCAACGTCTGCAAAGAGCAGCATCACCAGTAAGTAACATTACCCAAAGTCTTACGCTGATGAACATTAAAAAAAAAAAAGAAAAGAAAAGAATACTGACGTGTCTGTAACTCACTGGTTTGCTTTCCTGCAGAAATCAACGGCATGGTGTTGCTGTGCAAGGTGTGTGGTGATGTGGCCTCGGGCTTCCATTATGGCGTTCACGCCTGTGAAGGCTGCAAGGTGAGATGTGTTCTTGGACTGAAGTGACAGCTAGTCTTAGGCTAGATTACAATTTTGGAATTTAGACTGAGAAAACTGAAAATCTATCTCATGGTTGCCCAGGGATTCTTCAGGAGAAGCATCCAGCAAAACATTCAGTACAAGAAGTGTCTTAAGATGGAGAACTGCACCATCATGAGGATCAACAGGAACCGTTGCCAGCAGTGTCGCTTCAAGAAATGCCTGGCTGTGGGCATGTCCAGAGATGGTGAGCATTGGAACTCCAGTTCAATATAACACAAATAGGCCTCGACTACTACACGTGATCTAACGTCTGTTTTGCTTCTGTCAGCTGTCAGATTTGGCCGCATTCCAAAAAGGGAAAAGCAGAGGATGCTGCTGGAAATGCAGAACGCCATGAACAATATGATGAGCAGCAACAGTCAACTTCACAGCATGCTGAATGGCCACCAGAGCCCACCACCTCTGCCCATGGACACCCTTAGCAATGACACCAGCCCTTCACCCTCCTCGTCTTCTGCCCCCGACTCTCCGTCCAGCTCCAGCCCCTCCTCGCCGCAGTGCCCCCAGGACTCGGAGTCAGTGATGTCCATGGACATCAACTCCAGCTCTGCCTCGTCGTGCTCCTCGGACAGCGGCGAAGACGAGGCCATCGTCCCTACAAGCCCACAGTGCCAGCGCGCTTCAGTGTTTGGCCAGCAGAGGTCGCAGAGGCAGGGCCAGGTGTCGCCTTCGGAGGTTGCTGTCGCCCTGGACGCCGGATGCGAAGGTCGCATCGAAGAGCAGCAGGACACCTGGAAGTTGTCAAACAAAAACCGAGGTTACCAGCAGAGTCCCTACTCTCACAGCCAGCACGTTACCAATGCTGTGTACAATGAGGAGAGGATGGTCTACCACCACCACCACCACCAGCAGCAGCAGCAGCAGCTCAACAGTGCCCCCAGCTGTGAGCCATCAGAAAGCACCCAAAGGTGGCACAGATACAATGCTCAAATCCCCTCAAATGGTTACAATGGACCAGTCTGTGCAAACAACAGAGCTCACTTGGTGAGTAATGCTCATGATTTTCTTTTTTTTTCTTTTCTTTTTTTTGTTTTTTATTTGTTTTTGCTCCTATAACAAAACGTTCAACATCTAATTGACCTCCTGTTCTTTGCGTTGTGTTTTCAGGTGTGTCCAATGAGCACAACACCTTACGTGGACCCCCGCAAGTCCAGCCAGGAGATCTGGGAAGAATTTTCCATGAGCTTCACTCCCGCTGTGCGGGAAGTGGTCGAGTTCGCTAAGAAGATTCCTGGTTTCCGTGACCTCCCTGAGCATGACCAAGTCAGCCTCCTAAAGGCCGGAACCTTCGAGGTGAGCCAATCAGAAAACACACACACACACAAAAATGCACCCTTGTAGCATTAAAGAAAATCAGAAAGAGATTTCTAAAACTAAATGTTATCCCCTCCTGATTCCCAGGTCCTCATGGTTCGATTTGCCTCACTGTTTAACATAATGGAGAGAACAGTGACATTTCTGAGCGGAAAGCGCTACAGCTTGGACACGTTGCGCTCCCTCGGTGCTGGCGAGCTGCTCAACTCCATGTGCGAGTTCAGTGAGAAGCTGGCCGCACTGCGCCTGGACGCTGATGAGATGAGCCTCTTCACAGCTGTGGTGCTGGTGTCTGCTGGTGAGGACTGAAAACGATTTTAATAATAAACATTCGTGCATTCTTGGGTCAAAGGTCAAAGCGTTCCTGCCATAGAGCTCCACCCTCATTGTTCCTCCTAATGTCTTTTCAGATCGCTCAGGAATCCAAGACCTGAACTCCGTGGAGGCGCTGCAGGACAAACTGATCCGGGCCCTGCGAAACATCGTCATGCGGAATCATGGCGATGAGGCAGCCACCACCTTCACCAAGCTACTCCTCAAGCTTCCTGAGCTGCGTTCGCTCAACAACATGCACTCAGAAGAACTGCTCTCTTTCAAAGTGCATGCTTGAACATCTTAACCAGGATCTAACTCTTGGCCCCATATACACCACCACCACCACCACAACCTCCACCACCTCGCTGTCTGAATTCCACCAACCCCAACGTGTGTTTGTTTCAAGAATGTATTCAGAATGTCTTTTTAAAAAAAACAAAACAACCACAAGGGGGTTTTCTGTATAGAAAAGAACTTTAAATAAGTACTGTATTTAAATTTATATGAAAAAAAAACATAAGCTTGTTGCACACAAACAGTGGGAGTCACTATTATGTTTTAGAGAGAGACTTTGCCTTTAAAGCCCAACTATAAGAATTACTGAGTCGATGGTTCATTTTCCAGGTCTAATGTTAAAGGATGTTTCAGTCACAGTGTTGAGCTGATGTTTCCATAACAATGGCATTTACACTTGAGTTACGTGGTGGAGCTGTTGTCTTGCTTCTTCACCTCATCTTTTGACGTGCAGTAAAATCATCAAAAGCATTGAAAAATGGCGGCACCTAAACTTTAGGCCTTTGCTTTAAATAAACAGTATATACAGTAAAATCCTAGGGCTGTAAAAAGATTTTTTTATATATATAAAATACAATGATTGCCAACATCATCCCAAAAGTTAGACACTGGACCTATCGAAAAGTATAAACATATTTTGTCGAGAATTCAGATTTAACCGCTCGAGTCATTTAATTTCAAAAGTGTAGTATGTGATGAATGGGACCTATGTCTATGTATGTGTATGTGTGTGTGTGTGTGCGTAGTCCAGCATTCTGACTGAGATGCAACGGCAGAGAAAAGGCAATCTATCAAACAAATACGCGTTCGAATGTGTAACAATGCACAGTTATACTTCCCACACAAATGAAAAATGTTGCCACATTTTTCCAACCCTGACCGAGCAAACCTGACTGGTCTAACATAAGATGAGAAGACCACAGATGGGCATGGTTTGTCTTGTACTGTGGCCTACGATGTAAAGCGCTACTGGTGAAAACTTTTTGCGGTCCACCAGACCAGTTTTGCTGCGTGGGTTCATGCTAAATGTTTTGCGGCTTTCTCTGATCTCCTCCCCATTTGCCTCTGAAAGCATCAGCTCACTATTTCCTGTGTGTATAATGTTGTATATATTTTTTTAACGTGTTTATGCCTGTTCACATGCTTTGTAGCTTCTGTGGAGTTGATCATTTTAACAACACTACTTTCGCACTGCTCTGGAGCAGTCAACCCAAGATAATACACATTACAAAGAAGATCTATAGAAAATACCCTGATGCAGCATCATTGTAAAGATTTGTGTATATTTAATCGAACCAGTTTCTTTTTGTTCCCTTTCAATATTTGCTTTTTATGCTACATTTTTGTTTCATGTTTAAGTTGACTTTGTGTGCTTTCTGCATAGCACTGAACTTGATTTGGTGTTTTTTCTTTTGTTTTGTTTTTTGAATATCTGCTTCTCTACTGGCAAAACCGCCAACTGTAAATATCTATATAAAATATATAAATATATAAATATATATAAATATCTGATGAACATAGTATATAAAATGTTATAGTATGAATAAATTCAAGTGAAGATAATTTTTTTGGAGTCTTGTTTGTTTTAGTGCAGTAAACCAGTCTTTCCACTGGGAAGCGCTGTTTGCCTACCTAAAACCATTGAGTAGTGTAGGCCAACCAAATTCACTCAAAATGGCAGGTAAAAATGCACAGAAAAAGTGCAAAAAAAAGAAAAGAAAGAAGCAATTCAAGCATTCAAATCTTCAGCGGAACTTCATTTCACTCCATGCTAACGTCGACCAGGAACTTCCATTTCAAGGGGACTTCTGTGGCTCTTAGCAGTAACCCACTAAAACCTGTCACTTTTAGCCTCTTGATCGTTGGCCACCCCTGTTGTAGGCAAACTGGAAATATACTGTGAAGTATGAGAACAGAATCTACAAATTTCCACGAGCCTGCCGTGGCTGCATGACATTAAAAGTAGGGGAAAAAAAATTGAATTTAAAGGTAGTTGCATGGACTGTTTGATGGCTGTGTTTACATGTATCATAAGTGTGTGTGTGTGTGTGTGTGTGTGTGTGTGTATATAGTTTGTTTTTTGTAAGTTATATATCTTTTTTTTAATTTAACGTATGGAGCTTCTATCCCAAGTCCAGAACTTTTTGGAGCTGATCCTGAATCCACAGATAAACAAATATCAAATAAATAAAAAAATCAGATTTGCATATGCAAAGCTTTACTTTGGTTAAAAAGGTGGCACTGGTTTTACTCTCTACTCTTTATTTGTAAAGTTTTGAACTCCAGAAACTTTTTTATTATCCTAAATGAATTATTATTTACACAAATCCTATAATTGTCAGTCAATAGTGCTTTACACTGACATAATATCAATAATTATTACTACAATCAATTGTAATATAAACACTTTGTAAATATTATATATAATATTTGCTAATATGAATGTTGATGACATTCAGCCAGCACTGACACACAGGGTACCTGAAAGTAGGCAAATTAGCTATTTGAATAAAAGTCTATATGTATGTGAATACAAAAATACAAATTTGTTAAGCATGCACTTCCACTAACTGGCAGACTGGACAGCCAGACAACCAGAACTCGACCCAGTTCTGTGCGGCTGAGTTGTCTGACCACAAGTGGACTGATGAAGACTGTAGTACAAGGATGGTCTTCATTTGTCATAAAAGTAATATTTTTTCTAAAGTGGGGAAATAAAATTCCATTATCTGTTGACATGTTATATTTGACAGATATGAGAAAATGCTTGTTCATTTTAATTAATTTATGGCAAATTACTACTGCTTTAATCTACTTAGGCAGACAATTATTCCAGTGTTTTTACTAAAAACATTTCGAAGGTTTGCTCACTGGCTTTGAATACACATAGAGACAAACCATTGGTCACAGAAGGGTGTCACTCATCATGCAGGTGTACATGCCCTGGCAGTGGAAAGGCCCTGCTTTTCACTATTGATTAGACTTTTTTGTTTGTTTTTTTAAAGCAAATTTTTTGTTCAAATGTTGTTTAAAACCAAATAATTCTGCACCTTAAGGGTTATTTGTTGTCCCACACCTGGAGTGTTTTTAAGTCAACCAGAAACCTTGTCAAATTAATATTAATTAATGACAGCTGCAACATAACTTACATCAAATGATCTCAATACTATTATAAAATTACAATATTATTGAAAATACAAGACACAACACTATAAGTGGTAAAGATGATCTCCGAGGTAGGGGGTTGCTGGGTAGTACCGGGTTATCCGGAAGTTCTAAATGTGGCGCCTTAATGTGTCATCTTGAGGTCACAGTAAAACTTGCAGAGAACTTGGATTTATGCCGTCGTCATTTTGGAACCCAAACATACACACAACGTCAACACAACGTAGTATCAGGAGTGGGAACGACTTGGTGCATTAGTTACGTCGTATTCCAGCAGCAAAGATCGACTCAGTTTTATTAGCTGCTACGGCTAACAGCGGCGGGCGAGACCAAAGAGATGGCAGACACACCAGTCAGCGCTACAGCTACTTTCACCATGAAAATCTCCACTCTGCTAAGTTCTGCTAATTCTACATAGCTCATTATGAATAAATGATGAGTCAATGAGCTTGGTTTCCTACTACAGAACAAGGTAAACTGAGGCAAGTCATAAAATGGTAAGGTGTTGGATTTTCTCCTGTTTAAGGAACTCAAGCCATTAATTCTCTTTGTCACACCATGAACACTGTTTCCAAAACCAGACATGGATCCCTCTGGTTTTCAGACTCTGTCCATCCATGAAATGCTGTATCCTCCAAGATGTGACCAGTAACTGTGCCCAAAAGGCTGCATGCTAACAGGAGGATGACAAAGGATAATTGTACATTTATGTGTAGTGAATTGGGGGCTAAGTAATTGGCAGTCCACCCTAGTGACTGCATCCACTTGTTAATTTAATTCAATGGTGTTTAATTTGAATCAACTGTTCTTCAGTACTGAAGACGCCTCTTGGATGAGAGGTGAAATGTTTTCAAGAAACCTACTTTGTCCAGTTGCCCTCGATTTAACTATCTTCGAACTGTTCAAATAAGTGTTCTAAGACCGATGTAGGTGGGTGGTACTGGGACAGGTGGTGCCAGGCCTCACCTAGCTGTATGGATTGATCGAATGTGGTGAGATCAGTCAATTAATGACATGAATTTAATGCATTTATGCCTATACAAATATGTTGGGTCAATTTTGAAAAAAACCTATGTACTAATGGATTAACAGTTAATAATTAATTGAATGCATTTGTTAAAAGACAATATTTTTAAAAATATATATATTCTCTGTATAAAAGGTTTTTTTAGAGCTATGTCAAAAAAAATGAAATAAAGCACATCACTGCTGTGGGTGGTGGTCATGGCCCCAAGGAGCTATGATGGGTGCCCCTTTAAATTAATTTCTGAAAGGTGGCAAAGCTACACATTAATTGTCACGGCTAGCATCATTGTCATTTAAAGGTCTAGGTGTGAGACAGCGAATTGACCATTATATATTAGTTTGAAATGTTCTTTTTTTGAGTTGTCTTTAAGTGAGACGTTGTCCTTCACGCATTCCTTCCATCAGGACAATAACGTCCTGTTCACCTTTTACTAGAGCCAGTCTAATAAAGATCTATCCATCCATCTTTGCATATATAAATAGTCTCAGCACTACACTTTGTTATTCAGTTTGTTCAGTATCCTAAATCTCATTGGGTATGTTTCTGTTTATGTGGTTACTGTTCAGTATCCTAAATCTTATTGGGTATGTTTCTGTTTATGTGGTTAAAACCACTCAAATACCTTTGTTGGTCAATGTAATCACTGAAAAAAAAAATCATTGAATAGGTTTTTTTTTCCTTGTCATGTTAATTGAGGTTATCTCAAATGTCAACTACAAATTACATTAAAAAAACTTTCAGTAATGAGTTCAGTAATGTCTCCATGGCATAAATGAGGGAATAATAAAAAAAATCAGCATCAACTCAGAATTTTCACGATTGTTTTTCCCCTTGTATTTACAATTACATGTGACTAATTTCTTGTTGTTGTTTTTTTTTTGTTTTGTTTTTTTGTTTTTAGAAGTTTTACAAGGAAGTTGAGTGGAAGCGACCTCCAAACATCTCAGTGCCATCAAAGGTAACATTTATAAATGACCTTATTCAGCACACATGCATTTTTAATGTGTTTGTTGCAAGAAATACAAAAGAACAGTCAGATTATTCAGAATGGAGAAAAACAATGACATGACGTTGGTGACTTTCAGAGAAGCTTCAATATTTTAACATTTCCTGAATTAGTAAGCCTTTGCATATGGAAATTTTCCCAGCCTGCTGTTTATTTGTGATGCACTGTTTTAGTATTTAGTTACTGTCCAAACATCAGATCTGAACACAGCTCGGTATGACACTTGTAAGTATTACATTATTATTTTATTGTTGTTGTTATTATAATTTTTTGTAAGATAACACATTTTGACCTTTTTGATTTAAATTCATTTCAGTTTTCAGATAGTTAACCTACTGTAGACAATCGTGTTTCTTCTGAGCAAAGACCTAAAAAAAAGCTTGTTGATCTTTTTTTAATCTTGTTTGCAATCCAGTCGGAGATGGGAAGATTTGTGGCTCTTCTTGTGTTGTGGGGTAAGTTAAAAGTTATCAAGGAATACTGCATTCAGCATTTTTTTTAAAAAGACACTTTAATAAACGACAGCTACGGCTAAGCGTGTCAAATTTGGACAGTATGAAAGACTGTCCACTTTTCCACCTTTATGTTTTTGTACATGGTTGAGGTTTTCCATGATTTCTGTCTTTGACTCTCCAGACTTCTCCAGACTTTAAAGTATGTTGGTTGTGTAAAACATCAACCATATACACAGTATACATATACAGTTGAATATTTTTTTCCCATTAAACTTCAGGATGTAGCCTCAGCTGCTGTTCATACGTCCAGCTGCGTAAGTACTATTACATAAACCAGAACATGAGCTGGGGAGATGCCCGGGAATACTGCAGAACGCATTACACCGATCTGGCAACCATTGAAAGCGACAACGACATAAACGGGCTACAGTCGGGTTTTTCCTATGAGAAGGCATGGATCGGACTGTGGGATGACCCAAGTTCTTGGAAGTGGAGCCTTGGCAGTCACCCCAACTCTTGGAGATGGTCATCAATAGGCGAACCAGGCAGAACCAGTTATTCGGGCTTTATTTATGATGACCCTAATGCTCAAGGAGCAAGAGAATACTGTGCAGTGATGATGGAAGAAGGTGGATGGTATGATATCAGCTGTGAACGAAATCATTCATTTGTGTGTTACACTGGTAAGAATCCTATTTAAACTGATGACTGAAGAAAATTGAAATTGAAAAGAATTACAGAACTTTATGTTATCACTTCATGGTAAACCCATTCATCCAATATATGATAAAAAAAACAATGTTTTTATACATACAATGGTATTCAGATTTTTTTTTTCCTTTCCAGCCAGCAACGGATCAGGAAAAGTGTTTCATCATGTTAATACTATTAAGTCATGGTATTCTGCCCAGGAGTACTGCAGATCACACTACACAGACCTTGCTACAATTGAGAACGCCATGGAAAACGATATGATCTTTAACGATACTCAAAGGCTATATTTCTGGATTGGTCTGTCCCGAGTTCCGTGGACATGGTCCAATAGGTCTCCAGTTTCCTTCACTAACTGGCAGACTGGACAGCCAGACAACCAGAACTCGACCCAGTTCTGTGCGGCTGAGTTGTCTGACCACAAGTGGACTGATGAAGACTGTAGTACAAGGATGGTCTTCATTTGTCATAAAAGTAATATTTTTTCTAAAGTGGGGAAATAAAATTCCATTATCTGTTGACATGTTATATTTGACTGATATGAGAAAATGCTTGTTCATTTTTTCTCTTGTATAAGCCATGATGTCAAAGACCGTAGTGAAGATGCAGATTAAGGCGTCCGCAGATTTAACAGATCCAACTGTAAATGCCAAGGTTCTCCAGCAGGTGAACTCTACATTCCACAAGAGATTATTGCTTCTGTTTTATCTCCTCTCCTCTCTATCATCTTCATCTACACTGTGGTGTACAATGCAAACCATTTAGCATGATTTCTCTGTTTCTTACAGCTCCGTACTAAGCTGACCAATCAGGGATTGACCAATGTTGTGCTCCGCTGGAGGAGTCCACCAACAAAGCAGAAGAAGCCGTAGACTTGAATCCTGATGTGGTATCAATATTGTGCAGACAAGCTTCCATATGAGTTAGTTATTTAGCATACGAAAGCACAATAAATTATATTTAATGTAATTATTACAATAAAATATTGTAATATCTAACACTATTATAACATAGATACTGAGGGAAGTTGTTTTTTTGTTTGTTTTTTGTTTTTACTAAAAACATTTCGAAGGTTTGCTCACTGGCTTTGAATACACATAGAGACAAACCATTGGTCACAGAAGGGTGTCACTCATCATGCAGGTGTACATGCCCTGGCAGTGGAAAGGCCCTGGTTTTCACAATTGATTAGACTTTTTTTTGTTCAAATGTTGTTTAAAACCAAATAATTAAAAGAAATTAAAGGGGTACTTGTCCCACACCTGTAGTGAACGAGTGGTCCGGCCGTGTCACAGTGACATCGATGGACAAGGAAAAAGACATTAAGTCAAGTTGTTTAAGTTGATTTATTTGTACAAACTCACAAAATACATTTGATTCAATGGACTTTACAGTTCTAAAATTAGAATTAAACAGGAGTGAACAGAAGGTCGTTTTTCACCAGTTTCTTTGTTATTCCAGTTATCGTCGAGCCCGTTCTGTGTTTTATCTACATTTGACATCTTTGATGTGTTGGAAGAATTTACTATCTTGGCTAACCATAGGTTTTTTTGGTTGACTGCTGTGGATATGACATTTACTTTTTAATAATATTTGGACTGATTTATTTACTTACCTCAGAGGACATATGTATTTACATAAGGCGGAGGACATTCAAATGGCTCTGCATTTGACTGTCCTCGGACAAATGAAGGACAAATAGATTTTCCCATTTATCCATTGATTGTTAAGCAGCTTAAGTCTGTCTATGTGTGTGTGTGTGTAAATATATATGTATCCACACACAGACAGACATATATATGCCTATGTATATATATACATATATATAAATATATATGTGCATATATCTATCTATCTATATACATAATAGAATACATAATAGATATGTGTGTGCTAATAAAGGCAATGTAAACAAGTTAACTGTATTCCTTATGAAGATTTTAACAACATTTAGAGAAACATTTTGTCTTCTGACAGATTCCCATTGGATGGTCTGGCTGTCAGTCACATGTTGTGACAGAAACACCTACGAAAGCAGTAACACCTTATATCCGAGTTTCATTTTGCATATGAAAATAGTTATAGCATTTGTTGTTTGTTTATTGCGAGTGTCTGATTCACTGTTCGTCGTCTGGACTTTAGGACAAATCACTGCACAATTTTGAAGTTCCAACAAAAGCTTGTGAGTATCACATTTTGTTCTTTTTGTAGTTGTTAGGATGTCAACTCCTGAGATGGATTGATTTCTTCCATTTTGTTAAAATGTTAAGTCAAATAAAGGCATTTGTAAAATGCTGAAATACTAAGTTTATGTTTTTGGACTCTTATTATGTATCTGTGTGATTTCCATGCAACTATTTTAAGTCTTATTTTGTTTTTTCAGCCAACCAAGTAAAGTTAAAATGTTAAGTCAAATAGTTTTGGGAAGGCATTTTGTTTTTTCAGCCAACCAAGTAAACCTGATTTTTTTAAAATATGTAATCTCCAAATTGAAGAACCTATTGTTTTTCTTTTGATTTTCAGTACAATAAAAGATGGCTGGTTGTGTGAAAGTCATTCTGCTATTGTTGGGTGAGTTCATGAGTTGCTGCGCTTGCCTTAGAAAAAGGTCACTAATGTAGAAGAAAAAAAAAAGTTTTAATTAAGATCATTAGTTAAAGCAGATTCTGGAACAAGAAAATCATCGTTAACTTATTGACATAGAACCAGTTGTTGATGCAGAACACAAAGACAGAAAGTGAACGCATTCCACTCACTTCCTCCCAGGGACGGGAAGCTAGATAGGAATCATTATTTGGCTCCAAAAACCAAACGAACTACGAACCTCTATTACAAATGTGTAGTATTATCAGTTTCTGCCAAAACAAAAACTTTTAATTTGTTGTATCTTTTATACCCTTCATTCTCAAACCTTAGGCTGCTGCTGCTGCTTGGAAAGCCACCTGAAGAAGTACTACTACATCGATCTCCCATTGAGCTGGATAAACGCTCGGGAATACTGCAGGACCCATTACAGGGATCTGGCAACTTTTGAAAGCTCCGATGATATGAACGGGCTGCAGTTCCAATTTGAGGATTCATGGATTGGATTGTGGGATGACCCAAATTCTTGGAGGAACCAACTTGGTAGTGGTCCCAATTCCTGGAGATGGTCATCATTTGAGGAACCAGCCAAAACGAGTTACATGAACTGGAAATCCCTTGAACCTAGGAGTAGCTATGATAAGAAGCTGTCTGTTTTAATGGTGGATGGACAATGGGATGAAGACTCTGCTTACGGTCCTTTATTTCCTTTCGTTTGTTACACTGGTGAGATAACATTTGTTTGTTAGTACGATTCTATCCGTTTATTTATCAAGATAACAGAAAATTCCTTTGCTGTACATAAAACTTGAATGCTGCCTGTATGGACAGAGTAATGTCTATGAAATATCTTGTCACAGCCTTTGTCACTCAAACTTGAAAAATCTCTCTTCCTTACGCTAAATGTATCAATTAATGTCACATTGTAACTCTGAGGGTGCTAAATACTTATACGGTGTGTTTACCTGTGAAAATGAATTCAGAATTACACTGTTACTATTTTTTGCACATCAAAGCATTCTAGGAAATAATAATGAAAGAATCTAATCTATGTCGTCATTTGTGTCTATTTCAGCCGTTAATGAAACCGCAAAAGTTTATACTTACATCAGCAACGCTGAGACGTGGACCGGTGCCCAAAAATACTGTAGACACTACCACACGGACCTCGCTTTGATTGAGAATTATGCTGAAAATGCTGAGGTCTATTTAGAAGCCCAGAGTTCAAAGGTTTGGATTGGATTGTACCGAGTGCCGTGGACGTGGTCAGACGGCTCTGCACCTAACTTTACCAACTGGGGTGCTCTCGAGCCAGGCGGCACAGATGACAAGGATTCTTGTGCAGTTTTGTCACCCACTGGCAAGTGGTTTGATTTGGCCTGTGAGGACTCGATGCCTTTTATTTGTCAAGGTAAGGCTTCTGTGTCAGGTTTTTGAATTGATGGATTATCAAATGTATGTATGGAATATATATATAAATATATGTGTGTATGTGTGTGTGTGTGTTCTTTTTTATTTCATTGTTTATCTTTTTCTTTAGATATTATACAGGTAGATTACAAAAGTAGAGTGAAGATGCAGATTCAAACAGACGCTGACATGACTGATCCAGCTGTAAACACAGAGATTCTCCAGCAGGTAAAATCAACTCTTCAGTTCTACTGGTTTTAATGTTTAGGATCGGGGTGCCAACCAGAAGATTGATAACATAGCATAGCATTGCATAACAAAGCATAACATAACATTTCTAGAAGAAAAAAAAAGCAGCAGGGCTTCAGTTTCTTTTCAAATCTTATTTGTATTCATGTGACATATGGATGTATGATCGTGTGTTGATGTATCACAGATCCTGCACAACATTGTTTACATCTTTTACAGCTCAGTTCAAGGCTGACCCAGCTGGGACAGATCGATGTCAAACTCCACTGGACAAGTCCACCCTCTAAAAAGAAAGTAAATAATAAATCCTAATCACATGCTCTTTACTGAGTCTTCAACACTATGTAGACGAACTCTTTCGGAATGATTTTGATTTGTTTGCTCAATCGTTTTAGTTAAACTAATAGACAACAAATATGTAAATTAGACCTCTTTAGGGCCCATGTTTGAGACCTGTGCCTTAAAGCAGTGGTCCCCAAGCCTTTTTTTTGTACCACAGACCAATAGCACTGTGCTAATTGTTGAAGGATCATTACAGTTTCAAAATAATGTTTTAGACTTTATTCTGTTAGTATTGGAATCTTGATGACATAATATTTTGAAACATTGTCAGATTATCTTTGAATGAAAAAAGTAAAGGGATATGACTGGATTCTTTATGAATGAAGTAAATTGGTAAAACTGAAGTACATTTTTTTTCACTGTGTCCCACAGCGGCCTGGTATCAAATGACAGACGAACCAGTACCGGTCCACAGACCTGGGGTTGGGGACCCCTGCTTTGGCCAAATTGTAATTGTAATATTTTTTATACTAGGCTGACTTAGAGCCACTTTTGCTTTTTTTGCTCAATTCATGGCATGAAACCTTATTGGCTTATACATTCTTCATAGCATCTTTTTTTAAATTGCAGCTAATTTATACATCTTGAAAATATATACATAGGCTTTTGCAAATGTGAGTATTTTTGCCTGTCTGTGGGAATTTTACTCATTTTGTTGTAGTTTGTGCTTCATTATAACTAAATGGTGACTTTTTTTCTTTAAGATTCTTATGCCAAAGTTCTGAGCTCTGTTTTTACCTGGTTAGATATCAGTAACACCTTTTATGTTATTAATTTGAATGAGAAGCACTGATGTAACGAGTTGCTTTATCCACTTTATTAATCGCACTTGAGGACTGAATAACAGTACATCTGTGTTCACAGTTGGACCTTAAACGAGGAAAACATTAACGCAATCTTTAAAAACAAAATCAAATGCAACTTCAAAGAGGAGTTGAAACGTCCAGAAAAGCATTTTAGCCTGTCTAAACCCTGTCATCCAGCTCCCACTGCTGTGACCAAAAATAAAGAGATCTATTGCACTAATAAATAACCCTTCAATGGTGCCAGGCTTCAAGTGAAGGTTTACAGCTGGTTGTAAAGAAGTAGAAGGGAAACTGAGGATGGTGGGTCGTTCCGTTCCACTTTAGCCCAAACCATTTGGTGCAGCACGGCCAGATTTAGACAAAAATGTTGGGAACGCTCGTAAAAAATCAAAATGAGGGTCAGGCAGAGAAAAAGGGGTTTGACGACAATCAGGAAGTCAAAGTGTGGGTACGAACAGTTCATCTAAGTGCAGAGAAATGTGTATCTCTTTACCTTGTTCAACATTTAAGTTTAAGGTTTAATTATTATTGTTTGATAATAAATAAAATCACCTCCATTTTAAATCCATGCTTGATACCCAAACCTTGATATGGTTCCAAACTGAGTTTCAGGTGAACATGATGTTTTGTGAATGGGTGTAGTCGTACAAATACGACTTTTCACATTAGATTCCAGGGCACTGTTACAAAGTTCAAAATTAATGAGTGAAGAATTAGTGAAAAACAAAAATGTGAGTAATATTCAACGTGGCAGTAGAAAGAGGATGAAGACGAGGAGCCCAGACAGGATGGATGAAGACGGAGAAAGGAGGACTGAGGAGACGGGAGCATGGAGGGAGGTGCAGGAATGTTTCACATGCCTGTCCTCTCCGTGACCTCGGCTCCCCGGAGTGTGGGAGATAGCGGGAGTAATTAGCCTCCTTTAACATTGGAGCTGCTCTGCTGCTGCTCCGCAATGGGGTTAGCAGTGGCATTGAAGGAGATCAAGTGTAATCTCGTCATTCTTTTTTTGTTAGTATTCAGACAAAATATTGTTGACAGACTTCATGGACAACTGTTCACTGTGACAGAACGCAATCGTCTCGATGGTCGTTTCGAAAACAGGTTCTTTTCTGTTTTCAGGGTCTTTTGTTTTCAGTGCTTTTGGGTCGATGAATGCTGTAAATGAGATGCATTATTCTGAACAGGTTCCTCTTCTCCACCCGTCTCACATCAGACCTACTTCATCATCTGTTAGATTTAATCAGGACTCTTCCTAACTGCAGATATTTCCCACTTAGAGTCAGAGATTAAGGACGGCAGTGGGTCTAAATAAAGAAAAACGCAGGCTATAAGGATTGATTTTTCGTTTTTCTTCCCAAAGGCCACACGGTTTCAATCCTGAAAATGCCAATAGTGGGACATCAGTGTTCCACAGTTGCGCTCCAGTGACCTTTATTTAAACCACACCAGTGAGTCTGCAGCTTATCTGATTTACATAAGTCTCAATAACAGCAGGGAGAAAGGAAACACACATTATTGCACATAGTTGGACTGTTTTCTTTGGAAATGTGGTTGAAATTTGCCATTTATCTAAAAAAACAACCAAAACGATATTTATATTTTGCAAATACTAAAAGTATTAAGTAGCTCAAACAACAACACCGTTTTTTCATAAAAGAACAATTTAAAATTAAAAGTTTTTTTTGTCATTGGTTGGTGTTCACCTAAATCTTTTGGGTCATTTTCACCTTTCAGAAAGGAATTTTATTAAGACAAAATGTTTCATTTTACTTTAAAACATTAAAGAATTCAAGGACTACAGTAAGTATAACATGAAAAAAGACAAACTTATAACATGATAATATATTATATATTTTGTTAGACGTTTAATACCAAAGGTTAAAGTTATTAATTTGACTTTGCAACAGATTTTGAAAATCGAAATTGGAACATGCATATGTATATATACATATGTAAAATTCTGAAAATAATTGTCAGAAAGTTTCATTTTATCCAAAGTTAAATTTAAAATTCTGAAAATAATTGTCAGAAAGTAGGACAAAGACTACTTATGCCAGGGATCTGAGTGTTTCACCCCAAAATACTGACATTAAAGGTGAAACTACTGCTTTCAAGTTGATTATTAATTGATTGTTAAAATCGAATTTAGTTGAAATATTTTTTTATCGAATTGTTCTAAATATATTGCGATAAATCGCCAATAGAAACCATAAAAAGTCTACACTTTTTATCTTAGTCTACACTTTTTATGTTAGAAAACATTTTATTTAACAGATAGCCTCAAAACTTATTATTTTTAGATTCCTAAGTATAGTGAAATTGAAAAAAAAGGAAATTAATAATCGCGAGATAACAGTCGGAATTCGGTTTTTAGGATAATGAAAAGTAAATATTTAATCCCAATTAATTTAAGGGAAGCGTCCAAAGACCTGATTTAACTTTAATATTGGAATGGTCTTTAGGATAATTCAAAAAAATAATCATAAAACAAACAGGAAAAGTTTTCCCGATCTGCTGCTGGTGAAGATGGTGGCGGTGACGTCACCTCCGGCTGGGTCATGTGTAGGTCAGTAGCAGCAGCATTAGGTTCATGGAGAGTTCAGCTGCATACATTAGAAAAAAAACACCATCGCTCCAGTGACATAACGAGTCTGAAGCAGGTTCAGCTCGGAGACATCCGTCAATGAGCAGCAGATAAGGAGGAAAAAGGAGGAGAAATGATGGAGTAACCGCTACTCCCGCAGAGCCAAGTCCTAATCTGGATTAAACCGCTGCAGGACTGAAGTTAAACATGTCAACTGTGGTTTACCGACGGAGCTAGGTTTGTTTCCGCGGTGTACGCGCACGGACTCCGGTACAGACTCCGGTGCAGACTCCGGTGCAGAGTCCGGTAGCTCTGCTCTAACACCGAGGCTTGATTTTGATTTCTATTATTATTATTATAAAAGTCTTTGTTTCTGCCTCAGATGGTCTAAAGGAAACAGCGCAATGTTTGACTTCATGGACTTTCACTGCTTGGGTTCTTCTGAGATCCTGGATCTGTACACCTTATCCCGACCCGTCTGTGTTCTACAAGACCAGGACCTGGACCAGAACCAGGATCTGACAGCCTTTTTCCCAGAACTCATCAGTGAGTCAGACTGGCAGGAGCCGCACAGCTCACAGTGTACGTTCCACCATTATTATTATTATTATTATTATTATTATTATTATTATTATTATTATTATTATTATTAGCTGTAGTATCTTATTAAGTATTAATATTAATTTATTTCAGTAATATAAAAATGCTGCTCAGTGAGGTCCATAGCATTGAACCAAAAACGGATATAGAGTATCACAAAGAAAAACAAAGAAATGTTTTTTTAAATTATATAATATTATTTTATATTTTAATTACTACTGTAACATTTTTTATCAATGTATAGTATAGTCAGTCTGTCCGTTTGTCAACTATTTTGTTTTGAGTTTTTTTTTTTTTTTAGCTAACTTTAGGTACTTAGCATGCTTAGCTTTGGCTAATTTTGTAACATTTAGCTTTTTCTGTGCTGGCTAGTTTTGCTATTGTTCTTATTATCCTAAGATATTAATATATAATTTTAAATGGATTCTTTGTTTATGTATATATTCCTACCAACTTTTGAATTTTTACATTTATCCTAATTTGCTAATGTACAAAAAGAGTACCAGAAGGCTAGCTGAACATACTGCCTAAAAGACCCAATTAACAACATCTGCTTTTTTCTTAAATGTATTTCATAAATTAATATTTTTGTGCTTTGGATTAGAGAGTATTAATTATCATCCCATCCAAGTTTATCCACTGGTTTTGGTGAGTTTCCTCCTCCAGCAGCAGTAAAAGAGCGTGACAGTGAGTCTGGCTGCTGTTAGTTGGCTGGCTCTGTTTTTGGGACGGGGCATTTTAGGGTCACTGTGGGTTCATGGTACGGTCACCAGATCAGGAGGTCAGAGGAAGACTAGTGCTCTGGTGAAGACAATAAACCTTAAAATGCCTTTGGAACATTACATTTCCCTTAGAAGTATTAAATATTATTACAGTATATATATATTTTTAAAAATGATTAATAAATACAAACATCTATTAATTTATATACCCCCCTTGGGGATATATATTTTTTAGAGGATTAATAAATACAAACATCTATTAATTGTAAGAGATGTTAATCGGTTTTAGATTGCACTTCAAACTTGCAGTGTCATTAGTTTTTCATATACTAATCAGTAGAAATGTCATTTTTATTCAATTACTGTTGGGCAGTAGCTAAAATGTTAAGTTTGTCTAAAATGTTAAGTTTAAATTTAGTTCAAAATCGACAATTAGTGGCCGAAATGCTAAGAACAATTGTGAAGGTACTCCTAAATTGTAGGAATTTATCACATTACTGAATGTCCAGAGAAAACCAGGTTGAAACCAGAAAAAAAAAAAGAAAACATCAGGGATTTGTATTTCATTTGTTAGGACATAAATAAAAAATAAGCAAAAAATTCTCAAAAGGACTACATTTAAGAGCAAATGCAACAGAAGTGTCCAACCAAGGGCTATATGTAGCAAAAATATCAAAAAAAGCACAAAATTGTTTAAAAAATTACAGTTTTGGGTTGGACAAACCCGGAGTTTGGACCTCCCTGAAACAGATTCTCATCCCATCATCACAGCTCATGGTCTGTTTCAAACACTTCTTATCCATTGTCCATTCTTATGTTTTACATATTCTCTAACAGCGGCTAAATCGGGGCTGGGTCAGTCTTTTTACCACCCCCCCAGCTCCCTGTACCTCCGACCACATCACTCTAACTGCCCCACTGGCTCACCACAGACACTTTCTGTTTCTGCTCATCACTCACTCAGGCCTGCAACATGCTCCTGCATTGTTAAGTGTTGAGAGAGAACTCTGGCTGATTGGGGGGTGGTGTTCTGCATTTGATCCCCCCATTCCAGGTTCATCCAGAGGCCATGAGTTCAAGGGGACAGAGATTTCTCTCATTTATTTTGTTTTTTTGTAGCGAGGGCTACTTTGTTTTTAGTCCCAGTGTTGGAGCACAGTGTGAGCGGAGGGAGCGCCACACGCTGGAGATGATCGGTAAAAACATTTTGATTTATGGAGGGACATGAAGATTATCAAATAACATTAACATGAGACACAACAGAGCTGTCCTGGTCCGGTTGACAAAATTAAAAAAAAAAAAATTCTTTCCTATATATTTCAACTGCCTTTTAGGTTTTACCGGGGTTTCCTGAAAAGATAAACAACAACACAACTGACTCACAGATGAGTCAAAGACATGACACAAAGTAATTAAATAAAATTTAAAAAAAACTAATGGCCAATGTCATTGATTCTGAAACCAAACATGAACGGCTAATTTCTTAAAAAATGCGTAAATAAAATATGAAATACCAAATAAAAAAACTCTGGACTATGTTTAAAAAAAAAACAACCAAATAAAGTAACTACATAAGAACTGAAAACATACTACAGCATTCAACAGTGTTAGAATAAAAGACAAACACGGACTAATTTGGAAAGTACAGGAACTACAAAGTAGCAGAGATGTTTATATATATATATATATATATATATATATATATCTGAACGATACACCACACAGTGCAGAACAGACAAACTGTTATCACAAAGATAAACTATGAAAACATTTAAAGAAGCGTAATGATTTGTAAGTATAAGCCAAGTCACCATGTAATTAAAGAGATAACTAGCACGTGTAACAGACCATAAAAACAACAAAAGAAAAACGAAGGCCTGTGACACACTGACATCTAAAATTCCAAATGGTTAATTCAAACAGTTTATTTTTTAACACCATTAATCGCTTTTATCATGAGCGGAAAACATAAAATCATGTGTTTTACTACCTGTAAACTAAATTTTCTTATTTTATTTGTATTCTTCGTCGAGGTTGAATTACTCTGAGCTGTGATCTTGTGTCGTCAGCCCTGTCACCATGATGTGTGTGTGTGTGTTCGCAGCAGTAGGCAGCCAGAGGTTCACCTGCAGCTCCAGCTCCAGCTCGGACGACACGTTGACCAGCCCCACCTCGCCGCCGCCACCCCCCCGCACTTACAAGCCATGTTTTGTGTGCCAGGACAAGTCCTCGGGTTATCACTATGGAGTCAGTGCCTGTGAGGGCTGCAAGGTAACACAGTGATGAGCCAGTTTTGAATATGTTACTATGTGTACAGCACTGTAGATTTGCTTATAACGCCCACTAGTGGCTCTGGAATATTACACTAATGATCCCTGTACTCCAGCTTTCCCCATTGTTTTATTTTAGCTTGTGACCCCTTTTTTACATCAAAAAATTCTAGCGAACCCGGAGACGGTCATGTGTCAGTTATTTTTATATACTGTATTTTATTTGAACTTGATTATTCTCATGAAATTGAAAGAATACGGTTATTTAAGTTTGTGTATGGTGTTTTTAATCTTTTTTTTTAAAATAATTAGTTGAAAAAAAATGTATCAATAATTTTTTTTATTATAATTGCTAGAAATTTCAGGTGCCCCCCACTTGGGGTTGTAACCCCAAGGTTGAAAAAACGCGTCACAGTTGCGTTAAGCATGTCATGCTTGGGATTTTCTGGAACATTATTATGCATGTTTCCTAACTGCTCTTCATTTCTACGTCCACATACGCCGTCTACAGCAGATGTTTCTTGAGAAAGCAGTTGTAAATCTTTTTAGCTAAGCCTAGAATTAATTCCTCCTTTTTCCACCTGGTGTACTGTACCACAGGGCTTCTTTCGCCGCAGCGTGCAGAAAAACATGGTTTACACCTGCCATCGTGACAGAAACTGCATCATCAACAAGATCACCAGGAACCGCTGTCAATACTGTCGGCTGCAGCGGTGCTTCGCTGTGGGCATGTCTAAGGAGTGTGAGTGTCTGATCCTCCTTCTGTTAGTTCTCACTGTGCCTTAGGTTTCACCACTCATCAGACAGACATCCGTGGTTCTGATAATGTAGGCTTTTAACCTCGGTTGATTCAGATTCAACTGAAGTTGCCACAACAGAGCTAACAGGGCTAGCAGAAA
>NC_024319.1:7327404-7335039 GCF_000523025.1 Cynoglossus semilaevis | reverse complement strand
TATATATATATATATATATATATATATATCTGAACGATACACCACACAGTGCAGAACAGACAAACTGTTATCACAAAGATAAACTATGAAAACATTTAAAGAAGCGTAATGATTTGTAAGTATAAGCCAAGTCACCATGTAATTAAAGAGATAACTAGCACGTGTAACAGACCATAAAAACAACAAAAGAAAAACGAAGGCCTGTGACACACTGACATCTAAAATTCCAAATGGTTAATTCAAACAGTTTATTTTTTAACACCATTAATCGCTTTTATCATGAGCGGAAAACATAAAATCATGTGTTTTACTACCTGTAAACTAAATTTTCTTATTTTATTTGTATTCTTCGTCGAGGTTGAATTACTCTGAGCTGTGATCTTGTGTCGTCAGCCCTGTCACCATGATGTGTGTGTGTGTGTTCGCAGCAGTAGGCAGCCAGAGGTTCACCTGCAGCTCCAGCTCCAGCTCGGACGACACGTTGACCAGCCCCACCTCGCCGCCGCCACCCCCCCGCACTTACAAGCCATGTTTTGTGTGCCAGGACAAGTCCTCGGGTTATCACTATGGAGTCAGTGCCTGTGAGGGCTGCAAGGTAACACAGTGATGAGCCAGTTTTGAATATGTTACTATGTGTACAGCACTGTAGATTTGCTTATAACGCCCACTAGTGGCTCTGGAATATTACACTAATGATCCCTGTACTCCAGCTTTCCCCATTGTTTTATTTTAGCTTGTGACCCCTTTTTTACATCAAAAAATTCTAGCGAACCCGGAGACGGTCATGTGTCAGTTATTTTTATATACTGTATTTTATTTGAACTTGATTATTCTCATGAAATTGAAAGAATACGGTTATTTAAGTTTGTGTATGGTGTTTTTAATCTTTTTTTTTTTAAATAATTAGTTGAAAAAAAATGTATCAATAATTTTTTTTATTATAATTGCTAGAAATTTCAGGTGCCCCCCACTTGGGGTTGTAACCCCAAGGTTGAAAAAACGCGTCACAGTTGCGTTAAGCATGTCATGCTTGGGATTTTCTGGAACATTATTATGCATGTTTCCTAACTGCTCTTCATTTCTACGTCCACATACGCCGTCTACAGCAGATGTTTCTTGAGAAAGCAGTTGTAAATCTTTTTTTAACTAAGCCTAGAATTAATTCCTCCTCCTTTCCACCTGGTGTACTGTACCACAGGGAGCTAAGCCTAGAATTAATTCCTCCTTTTTCCACCTGGTGTACTGTACCACAGGGCTTCTTTCGCCGCAGCGTGCAGAAAAACATGGTTTACACCTGCCATCGTGACAGAAACTGCATCATCAACAAGATCACCAGGAACCGCTGTCAATACTGTCGGCTGCAGCGGTGCTTCGCTGTGGGCATGTCTAAGGAGTGTGAGTGTCTGATCCTCCTTCTGTTAGTTCTCACTGTGCCTTAGGTTTCACCACTCATCAGACAGACATCCGTGGTTCTGATAATGTAGGCTTTTAACCTCGGTTGATTCAGATTCAACTGAAGTTGCCACAACAGAGCTAACAGGGCTAGCAGAAACGCTGCAAGCAGATCAAACTCTGGCTTACAGTAAAAAAAAAAAAAAAACTTCAGTGCAGTTATAGAATTCATAGCTTAATTCAGACCAGCAATAGTTAGCTAATTGCTAACTAAGTTATAGCAAAACTGGTTGTTTTTGAGAATATCAGCTGTATACAAGTCAAATTAATGCTAATGCGATGGTATGATAAGAAATTGATAGACACATTTGAAATAAAAGTTTATTCATACAGATAATATTTTCACATCCATTCAAAAGTATTACTTAGCATTTTTCTGAGCTTTCCTTCGCTTAGCAAAAATATACTAAAAAAGTTTAAAAGTATAAAAAAAATGAATTGTTTTTTTCAGTAGGGACACATTTGTGAATTGCCTTCATGTAGTGCAGGAGATAAACACTTTTTACAATCATTTTCAGTGATAACCCAAATGTAGTTTTGACCTGATGGACTTTTGTCATTTGTGATTTTACTCCCATTTTTCTTGTGACCTAAACCCAACTGCGTCCTTTGAAACGTCTGCACTGTTTCTTTAAACTTTTTCCCTCGGCACCAAAGACATTTTACTGCTTACCCGTGTACCTTTTCAAGTTTCTCGAGTAGAAACTAAAGTGCTTAGCTTTGCACTGCTGCGACCCTGAATGTACCACAGTAACACAGTGAGACACTGTCAGAAAAACCCACAAGTGCAGTGACCCAGATAAGTTTGGCTGTTACGCAGACGGAGCTGGTGGTTGTGATAGGTCCACAGTTAAATGGCCCACCCAGCCACATGTTGTCAGTGTTGCTGCCGCTGCACACTTTCACACATACACACAGAGAGACACAGCACATGTATTACATAAATACACTAGATCACATGTAGCAGACAGACGGATGCTACGTAACTGCCTGCTGCTTCAGCCGCCGTGTAATGTGAGCTGAGTTGGTGTGTTTACACAATGAGGACTGGAATTAGGGCAACCAGAGAGAAGGAGGAGGAGCAGAAGGGGGAGGGTGGTGGGGGGCTTGGAGTGAGGGAGCCATAGTCTGAGGTTATTGCATAATCCAGCGCTCTCCCTGACATGTGTGTGGAGCTTCCTGAACCAAGTCAGTGGAACAAACTGAACTGTATTGGCACTGTTGCCAAAGTGATTATGAGAGACTAACTACAGGGATCCACGTGCTCAATGGAGTGGACAGATAATACACACACACACACACACACACACACACACAACAGCACAATGTTTTCAGTCTGAAACTTGCAATTTAAATTTTAATAATAATAATCAACACGACTTTCTATAAAGACATGTATAGAAACCTCTGTTTACATACTTTAAATTATGTTGCTTATATATTGGGTCACCATCAGAAAAGAATCAGTTATTTAGGAAAAACTCGTAAATTGATCTTAAAATAATTAATATGAGGATTTTGGTTCTGGCATTGTGTAAAATATGTAGTCATACAGCGACAAATGTCCATCTAGGCTTCTGTACCACATTGTTTAGTACCACGTGCTCAGCTTCTTGTTCTGACATTTTTTACCTTTACACGTATATTAAGAGTTTTGTAAGATTATATTTAGCTGAAGGAAATAACTGAGAAACTGAGAGTTAGTTCAATGATAAATGGAGTCAAGCAAATACTTGATTAAAGTGCTTTAAATAGAAAATAAGCAGTCCCAGTACAGCCAAACGATAATAAATGACTAAAATTTAGCCAAACCTACCTTATAAAAACAAAAAATAGATTATAGTTAAGTTAAAAAAAGAAGAGAGCTAGAACTTAGCAAAAATCCATAAAAAAAGCACCAAAGGAATAGCAAAAAATCCATAAAAAAAGCACCAAAGGATAGAAGGTAAAATTAGCAAAATGTTAGCAACAAAGAGCAGCACTGTTTAAAGGAAAAGGCTAAATTAGTTCTGAGATGACTTGAAGTGACCTCAAAATTTGGCTGAATATCATGACACAAAAAAGCTTCACAAAAGGCTTCATAATTAATCCATTCTAATAAAGTTATTACTTTTTTTTAGAAAAGTAAGGCCAGCGTTCATACATATAACACTATATGTCATGTCTACAGCAGTGAGAAATGACAGGAACAGAAGGAAGGAGAAGAATGAGGCAGTGAAGATGACCATCATGGAGACGTACGAGCTGACGGAGGAGCTGGGCCTGATCGTGGAGAAGATCTGCAGAGCTCACAGAGAAACCTTCCCCTCGCTCTGTCAGCTGGGAAAATACACCACAGTGAGTCGTCACAGCTGACTGCTACCAGTGTATGGGCCTCAGCTTGTGAAACTACAGGGAAACAACAAACAGGAAACTCCTCAGTGTCGTCTAGACTTGACCAAAAATCCCTCACGTCTTTTCTGTTTGTCTCCAGAACTCCAGTTCAGACCACAGGATCCACCTGGACCTCGGCCTCTGGGACAAGTTCAGTGAACTGGCCACTAAGTGCATTATCAAGGTGGTGGAGTTCGCCAAGAGAGTGCCAGGTTTCACAGGTCTGACCATGGCAGACCAGATCACGCTGCTGAAAGCTGCCTGCCTGGACATCCTGGTAAACTTGTCTTAAATTTTATAAATCCTGCATTTTGAGTCTTGACACCAAGAACTTATTTTTTTACCACTGTCGTCATCCAGATACTGAGGATTTGCACTCGCTACACTCCCGACCAGGATACTATGACTTTCTCGGACGGGTTGACTCTGACCCGTACCCAGATCCATAATGCTGGATTTGGACCAATGACAGATCAGGTTTTCACTTTTGCTGGGCAGCTGCTGCCTCTGGAGATGGATGACACAGAGAGTGGGCTCCTCAGCGCCATCTGCCTCGTCTCTGGTGGTACAGCAAGAATCTACAGAAAAGTTTTATGATAAACATGCATTGATACACATACTAGGGTCAATACTGCATCCAATGCCACATTCCAAATACTATGCTAGTTCTCAAAATAATGTACCGATGCTACCACCTGATACTTTTTGGTCCTAATGTTTCCATATCTCTGTCTGAAAAGACCGCCATGACTTGGAGGAACCATCGAAAGTTGAGGTTCTGCAGGAGCCGCTGCTGGAGGCACTGAAGATCTACTCGCGCAAACGGCGACCCAGCATGCCCTTGATGTTCCCCAAAGCCCTCATGAAGATCACGGACCTGCGTAGCATCAGCGCTAAAGGTCAGAAAACAAAAGTCCTCACTCTGCGTAATAATTGGAAACGGTATTTGCTTTTACACTTGAGGAGAGAAGATCAGCGTTAATGAAAATCATCCATGTCTATATTTCTGCAGGAGCTGAGAGGGTGGTGACACTGAAGATGGAGATTCCAGGTTCCATGCCTCCTCTGATTGAGGAGATGCTGGAGGATCTGCAGAACCTGGAGAACCAGCAGAAGGACCGCTGAGCGTGCGGAAAGACCAAGCACATACTAGTACTACTTCTTTTAGAATATGTCCATCTCTGGTTCCTTCACACTAAAGAACAACGGACACTTCCAGAGAGGTATGTGAAGACACTAAAGATCTGCTGCAGTCCTGAGGGCCACTAACGTCTTTCCTCAGTCTTTGGTCACAGACTGAAAACATAATGCAGTAAAGTTTTGAAGCAACACTAAGTAACTTTTGACCAGCATCAGCAGTACCACGTGCAGTCACTGTGTTTGGGTTAGACTACTTTATAACGTAGAGGTTTCCTCGGCTGTCATGAGAAATCAGTGCTTTTCAATCTTTGAAGATGAAGTCTTTCGTCGTTCTACTTTATTCTTAAGCTTTTTGTGCTTTACAAGTTCCAATTTAAATGAACAGCTCTGAGTTTGAGGAACAGGGCTGAGGTTTTGCGATCGAGTTGTGCGATCCCAGACGCAGAATTGCAACTGTTAATTTAGATGTTCTTTTATAAGATCTACGACTGTGTCATTTAATTCTCCCATAAATGCCATTACAAAGTTAAATCATTTTTCTTTCAAGTAAGAGCCTATATCCCCTCTTTAATACATAAATGTTTGGAGCTGATTCTAGTTTTGTTTTTTTTTGTTTTTTTTTTAAAGTTACGTAGTGTTGCTTTAATGAGAGATTTAACGTCAACCAGGTGTTTCCTGTATTTATATTTGCATGAGAGATCACACCGATCAGTCTTTACCTCAACACGCACCGGTACGTTTAGCATTAGCTTAACAATTAGAATATTTTATTAGATTTGGACAGAAACACCTTAAACAACGTTGTCCCTGATGATAACGATGATAGTTAAAAATCAAAAGAGAAAATTAAACAATCTTAATCATACACTGATGTGAACAAAAGATATGTCCGTTTTCTTAAAAAAACAAACATCAATAAACAAATTAGTGCTTATTCTGTAATTTTGTAGTTTTGAGCTCTTTCCTTAGTCTGTGAATTTTTTACTGCAAATGTGTGTCAACTGAATTAGTTACACATCATCCTACAGAGGACATTAACAGTTGATAACCATATTGTTCTAAATGGGTTTTTTTACATGACTTTAATGATCGCTGTATAAATGTTTTCAATTAAAATGTTTTGCTTCATCAAAATAATGCAATTTCGGAAAAGCATCAGTGTCTGGTTTGTCTTTATCTTTCTTAATCTGAAGGGTTTGATTAATGTTAGCTGCGCCTCGTGGTGGCAGGGATGATGCTGATGATGATGCTGTTACTATAAGCAGAAAACACCATCTCCTATTTGTTTCAGTTTAAGCTCAGGTTCTTTCAGGTCACTGCAGCTTCTTTATAGGAAAGGCTCATACTGTCCCCTGTTGGTCAATCCGAGGCAATGCATTGATTTACACTAAATTCCAGTCCAGCGAAGTCCCATTAAATACACCTTTTTGTCTTTGCATGAAAACACATCACAGGATCTGCACACAAAACAACCAAATAACATTTTACTGTCAAACGATAGGATTTTTTCACATGTCAATGCCGTTCATGTATAGTTCATATCAGCGTCAGCACACGTTACCGTACTCAGAGCTTGTGCTGAGATGAAACAGGAAACAGCAGAAAGTATTGGTAAATGAATAGAAAATGATTAAAACCACTGCAGGGAGGAGCGGATCAGAAAGACGAGATATAATAAATCAAAAAAGCCGATTCTTCTGTCTCTCATGAAGACATGTAGGGACGGTGCTCATTTGTCCTCTCAATGATTCTATAGTGAAATTAAAAAAAAGAAAATATTACAATAGCTTTTTCAATTGTTATATTTTGTTTTTAATAATACATTTAATACAAATAAGAATTATAATACAATAAACAACAGGTATATTTCGTTGTTTTTTTTAGTTATACTAATATGAAGATAAATATATTTAGATTAATTACAACCACAGGACACCAACTACACTTCACTTTATATGTTGAATATCCTTAAAAATGTATATATAAGTATATAAACTTACTGAATGTTAATAAGTACATGTAAATAGAACAAATCACCTGAAGTTGGTGGTGTTGTAGTAACCATTTTCAACCAGCAGGTCTTCTATTATTCCCTGTAATGAAAAAAAGCCAGCTATGGGATTTGATGATTTCAAATATATTTGAATATATTTAAATATATTTGAGTGTTGTTATAGGGAAGGCTAGAAGGAACTCTGTAAAGTGATATGATCCTGTGAGAGCTACTGTATATGACCTGCATCTGCTGGTATGTGACTCCGTCTTTAAGATTCCCATCATCTGCTGGGAAAATACATACATTCTTCAAATAACTGAGAAAATTCTGTACTGAACAAATGACACTCGAACTTGACCTTGTACCTGAACTGTCAGTAGTGAGCGTCTCTCCTGGGAAGTGATTAACCAGGGGCCACCACTCTGAACTGTTGGAGCTCAACTCCATTAGCTCTGGTGAGGCCTGGAGAAGCTACAGAGACAAGGGCAATTTCTATTATACCTATCTGAAAAATGACTTAAAAATGTTTTACAGTATGTTGTTTGTCCAAACCTTGCTGAGTTCCACCTTCAGACTGTATGGATCACTACCTCTCTGGAACAAAGACTTTTTAAATTTCTCGATCAGCCGGCGCTTCACGTCATGGTGTGGTGCTGGTGGAAGCTGAAATTAAA